>NC_053157.1:105949429-106549429 GCF_016835505.1 Polypterus senegalus
CGTAGAATTTCGATATAAAACCTGTCCAACTTTTGTAAGGAAGCTGTAAGGAATCAACCTGCCAAATTTCAGCCTTCCACCCACACGGGAAGTTGGAGAATTAGTGATGAGTCAGTGAGTTAGTGAGTGAGTGAGTGAGTGAGGGCTTTGCCTTTTATTAGTATAGATATATACATACATATATATATGTATGTGTATATATACACATATATATATACATATTGTCACGCATTTGGCGATTAGGAGGCCGGACTGATTCGAGAACACCTGGGAAAACATTCGCCAGGGAATGGCGGGGTACTAACTTTCTCCCTCTGCTTCCTTATAGAAAAAGAGACCTTCCAGCACCATAGGCCTGGTTTGACCGCAGTGCGGTACTTCCGCCCTTCCTCCGCCATCTTGCCCTGACGTCATCCTTCCCATCCTCCCTTGCGGTCCTTCCCAGCTGTCCTCCACTTCCGCTCCACCCCTATAAAATGGCGCGACGCCAGGAGACGGCGCGCGCTATGAACTGTTTAGTTTATGCTTTGACCTTTTTTTTGTGCAAAATACTGTACAATATACGGGGCGGAAACCCCAACCCTTATTGCTGTCTCCTCGGTCCTTTTACAATTGGCGAGCGGCAGGATACAGAGATCCCGAGATGACGGAGGGACAGGACCTCAACACTGTGCTACAAGCAATGAATGACCAGCTCCAGGCGCTGCAGCTGGCGCAAGCCGCCACCACCCGGGAGCTGGAGGCCACGAAGGCCAGGTTAGTAGAAGCCCAACGGGCGAGACCAGACCCGCCCAGGCAGCCGCCTCCTCCTTTAGTCCCGATGGGCCCTTCGGAGGACGTCGACGCTTACCTGGGCATGTTTGAGAGGACGGCCACCCGGAACGAGTGGCAGCGGTCCGAGTGGGCGTCCATCCTGGCGCCATATCTGAAGGGACCGCGCTGCGGGCCTATTATGACCTCCCTGAGGAGGAGGCCGCTAATTACGACCTCCTCAAGCCCGAAATACTGGCCCGCTACGGCATTAGCCCGGGCCAGCAGGCGGCCGAATGGCGGAACTGGGTCTTTGACCCTGAAAAGCCTGCTCGCGCCCAGGCGTTCGAGTTCTGGGGCAAGATGGGGCGCTGGCTACGGCCAGAGGGACCCCAGGGGCGGAAAGTGGTCGAGCAGGTGGCCTGTGAAGGCCTGGTCAATGCCATGCCCAGTTCCCTCCCAGCAGGTCCGGGACACGCCTACCAAAACATGTCGGGCCTCCTCGACGCCCTGGAGCGCCAGCTGGCGGTCCTCCGACTTGGGGTCAGAAAAGCCTGCTCGCGGGAACCGCAGGGACGGGCGGCCACCCCGAGCCCTCTCGACGCTGCAGAAGCGCCAGCAAGAGCCAGAGAGAAGCCGGGACCGCCGCGCTGTTTCAAGTGTGGCGAGACCGGCCACCTACTACCAACCTGCCCCCACAACATCGCTCCGGAGCCTATGGACTGTACCTGGACATCGTCGGAGAGGTATTGTATCCCGCCGCATCCCTTGGCGAGTCCAACACGGAGTGGTGTTGCTAAATGGGCACGCCGTGGTAGCTTTGTTTGATTCCGCAGCAACATTACCATTGTCGCCCGCTTTGTCTTACCGCAACAGTGGTTAAACCAGCGTTTGTTGGTCACTTGTGTGCATGGGGGGACTAGGTCCTATCGTTCCGCTCACTGCTATGTCACCTGGAAGGGGGAACCAACCCAAATGACGGTCGCTGTGTTACCGGAACCCCCCTTCCCAGTGATTTTGGGACAAGACTGGTCTAAAAGAATCAGCGGTAAGCCATTCGCCGCTCCCGGGCCTTGTTGGATCTAGTGATGAGGGGAAAAGGCACCCCTCCCGCGGTCTCCACGCCGTGCACAAGGGCAGGCCCTAGCGGCGCTGGTGTTTCGGGGACTTTTCCTGGCCACGGACCTTGACCCGAAGACTCCGCCGGAAGGGACTAGCCAGGGAACTCTTCCCAGGCCCAGGCCACAAGACCCTCTCGGCGCCTGGACCATCAGTTTCGGTCCACGCCGCCTCCTTTAAGAGGGAACAGTGGAATGATGATTCCCGCGCTTTGCCCGAATGCGGTTGTTCTGCCTAACAGCTCACCAGCGGACGGTTCCGCACCGCTCGAACCCTTCTTTGTCCTCGAAAATGATCTGTTGTACCGAAAGTGGCTACCCATGAGGGCGAGGTGCGAAGTTGTTGCTAATTCCCGTACCTTCCGGCGGGAGATATGCGAGTTGGCCCACGCTCACCTCCTAGGCGCCCACCTCGGGGCCGAAAAACGCTGAGAGAATTAAACTCCGGTTTTACTGGCCTGGGATTAATGAGGAGGTCCGCGTTCTGTCAATCCTGTCCGGAGTGCCATACCCGCCAGATTCCCAGACGTGACCGTGCTCCTCTAGTCCCTATACCCCTAGTCGATGTACCCTTTGAAAGAATAGGGTCGATCTGGTAGGACCCTGGAGCCCTCAACCCGTGGCCACAGATATATTCTAGTCATGGTGGACTATGCCACCCGGTACCCAGAGGCGGTTCCCCTGCGCCCGCTAATACTAAAAGCATCGCACGGAACTGGTTAATTTGTTTTCGCGTGGGCATACCCAAGGAGGTCCTCACGGACCAGGGTACGCCCTTTACATCGGATACGTTCAGGGAGGTAGCCAAATTACTGCAGATAAAGCACCTGAAAGCGTCTGTCTATCACCCGCAAACTGACGGGCTGGTGGAACGCTTTAACCAGACGCTTAAGCAGATGCTTCGCAAGGTAGTCAGCGCGGACGGCAGGAACTGGGACCAGCTCCTCCCGCTCGTGCTTTTTGCTTACCGGGAGGTACCCCAGGCCTCTACTGGCTTCTCCCCATTTGAATTGTTATATGGTCGACAACCCCGGGGAATCCTCGACATCCTAAAAGAAGGCTGGGAGGCCGAGGCCCTTCCTTCCTCTAACATTTTGGAGTACATAGCGCAACTGCGCGACCGACTCACAAAGATCAGGCCCCTCCTAAAAGAGCACGTGACTCGTGCGCAAGCAGCGCAGGCCCGGTGTTACAACCGCAACTCCGCCCTCAGGGAGTTCCGCCCGGGGACCGAAGTTATGGTGCTCGCCCCGACCTCCCACTCGAAGCTGCTCGCCACTGGCAAGGGCCTTACGAGGTTAAGGAGAGGAAGGGGCTCGCCGACTATTTGGTGAAACAGCCCAATCGTCGACCGGCGAGAGGATCTATCACGTCAACCTGCTAAAGCCCTGGAGAGATAGAGAGGAGCTTCCCAGCTCCCATAGGTCGCTCTCCCTCTTCACGAGCACAACTGCCCTTAACCTCGGAGAAGAGCTGACCCCCAAGCAGCGGCAGGAGTTAACCCAGACCCTCCGTGCCATCCCCGAGGTGGTGAGCGAGTCACCCGGCCGGACCTCGCTGATTGCCCACGATATAGTCACGGACCCCGGTGTAATCGTCCGGGAGAGGCCCTACAGACTCCCGGAGGCAAAACGTGCAGAGGTCGAATTGGAGGTGAAACGTATGTTGGACATGGACATAATTGAAGAGAGCCATAGTCCCTGGTCCAGCCCTATTGTCCTCGTCTCCAAGCCAGACGGCTCCTGGAGGTTCTGTAACGACTTTAGACGTCTGAATCAGATCTCCAAGTTCGATGCCTACCCCATGCCCCGCATTGACGACCTCCTTGAGCGGCTGGGTGCGGCTCGATATTTGACTACCCTTGACATGACAAAGGGTATTGGCAAATTCCTTAACGGCATCCGCAAAGGAAAAAACGGCCTTTAGCACCCCTAGCGGGCACTGGCAGTACAAGGTCCTCCCATTTGGGCTGCACGGGCCCCCAGCGACCTTCCAACGTCTGGTAGACAGAGTGCTAAAGCCCCATCAGTCCTATAGTGCCGCCTACCTGGATGACGTAGTCATCTATTCCGCACCTGGGAGGAGCATCTATTGCAGGTCGCGCGCTGTCCTCCTAACACTGGCTAAAGCCGGCCTCGCATAAACCCCGAAAGTGTTTTTGTGGATTAAAGGAGGCCAAATATTTAGGCTACCTCGTGGGACAAGGACAGGTGCGGCCACAGGGCTCCAAAGTTAAAGACATCTTAGAATGGCCCCGTCCGAATACCAAGAAACAGGTGCAGGCTTTCTTGGGTCTTGCGGTTACTACCGCCGGTTTGTTCCCCGCTTCTCCGAAAGAGCAGCACCCTTGACTAACCTGACAAAAAAGGGCGCTCCCCTCGGCGTGGTGTGGACCGACAAGGCAGAACACGCGCTCAGTGACCTAAAGAAGGCCCTAACGCCGCACCTGTGTTACGGACGCCGATTTTGGGCTCCCATTTATATCTCCAGACCGACGCCGGACACAGGCCTGGGCGCCGTGCTGAGCCAAAGCGCCGATGGTGTCGAGCACCCTGTGATGTACCTTAGCCGAAACTGATGGACCGGGAGACCCGGTATGCGGCGGTGGAGAGGGAGGCCTTGGCCATTAAGTGGGCAGTGACCCACCTCCGTTACTACCTGCTGGGTCGCGAATTCGCTCTGGTGACTGACCACGCTGCACTTCAGTGGATGTCCCTGCACAAGGAGTCGAATCCGAGTCACTAGGTGGTTTCTGGACTTGCAGCCGTATAAGTTCACTGTCACTTATCGGCGGGGCACCCTTCAAGCCAACGCCGATGCGCTCTCTCGTATTCACGACCTCTCGGTTAGGTCCGCCCGACCTGACGGTCCTGGGCTAAGGGGGATCGTGTCACGCACGGCGATTAGGAGGCCGCGGACTGATTCGAGAACACCTGGGAAAACATTCGCCGCCAGGGAATGGCGGGGTACTAACTTTCTCCCTCTGCTTCCTTATAGAAAAGAGACCTTCCAGCACCATAGGCCTGGTTTGACCGCAGTGCGTACTTCCGCCCTTCCTCCGCCATCTTGCCCTGACGCCATCCTTCCCATCCTCCCTTGCGGTCCTTCCCAGCTGTCCTCCACTTCCGCTCCACCCTATAAAATGGCGCGACGCCAGGAGACGGCGTCAGCGCTATGAACTGTTTAGTTTATGCTTTGACTTCTTATTTTGTGTGCCAAAAATACTGTACAATATACGGGGCCGGAAACCCCAACCCTTATTGCTGTCTCCTCGGTCCTTTTATAATATATACATATATACATATATATATATATATACATATATACATATATATACACATATATACATACATATATATATATACATATATACATATATATACATATATATATATACATATATATATACATATATATATATATACACATATATATATATATATACACACACACATACTTAAATACAGTAAAATGGTAAGGATTGTCTGTCATGCAAAAAAAAAAAAGGTTAATCTTGGTCTCAATTGACAGCTAATGCATGACAAACACAACACATACATTTGAACTGGACATCTGGTCAATGGTGATCCTGAAATTTGGCTGCAACTTCTGCACACTGCCAGAAAAGACGAGACAGCATGCCTCAACTTACACATGTGCGTGTCTTAGCTAACAGAAAACAAGGCCTGAATGATCATGTCGCAGGTCTGGCAGTAAAACAGAATGGAGGTGTGGGCACACATCATTGGTAACTGGAATGGATAAACTCCATGGCCACACTCAACTCTACCGAGTGCAAACCATCATGCCTAGAAGACAAGCCTAGAAGACAAACTACAACGCAGCCCCTACTGATAGTCAGGAATATCACAAAGTATGAACTACAGGACACAGAATGCATGAGTGACAAACCGTTGCACTAAAAGCAAGAGCTATTTCACTGACAACAAACAATAAGAAGGCAGGGCACAGGTGCACATACCAAACAGGGAGATCAGCCTCAAATTCAACAAACAGTGTGAGAAAAAACGATTTATAACACATATACATTATCAACAGCTTATTATCTTTTGTATCCTTGGAAGCCACTATTGAAAATCCCTCAGAACACAGTGCATACATGTTCATTTAAATTGAGGATGAAAAAAAAGAAAAAACACCATGCACAAATGCTTGACAGGTTAAATAACTTCCTATGTACCTACCTATTCAGATGAAACACTTCAGAAAACACTTAAATGGCTTGAAAATACACACATCTTTCCTTGTTTACTTAGAAACTTTTTACTTCATTAACACAAAGAGCCCTTACACCCAACCTTTACAAATAAAACACAGGCTGAACAGCGTAGACAGACAGCAGGTTCAAGAAGTTAAAGAGAAATTCCTCACCAGTTTTACACAAGATCAATATTGTGATACTGCACAGTACCTTGTATATATTTAACTACTAAAACCACTATTTAAAACACCTGCATATTAACAACAGCTTCTTATCTTTGGCATCCATGTGGACCTCTATTGATAATCCCCCTGGTGAATGGTAGACTACACTCCTACAAAGACCATCCTCCAGGCTTTGCCAATCTTCATATTATTGATCCTAATAAATGGCTTACACAAATATTTTCAAGCCTGAAAATAAATACATCTTCCACATTTGCTTTGAAAACCAGATTTTCATTGGCGCTAACAATGCATACGCCAGGTCTAAAAATATGACAAAGGTTCAAAAGGAACAAAAATTAAAAACACATAAAATGGTGAGACACATTCAAGAAGTGAAAATGGACTTCCAAACAGATTTTACACTAGAGCAATTCTATTATACTGTTACATCCTCTTAGAAAATGCTGCAATATTCACTTCAAACAGTGGGCATAAACCACAACAAACAGATTTAGTCATTTACTCTAAAGATGACAAACTCCAAGCCTGTCCATTTTAAGTCCTCCTGCTGATCCCATGTGTTACGTTTCCAGAAGTCCATGTATTCCACTTAACAGATATCATCTCAGTTTTATTTAGATAGATACAGCATTGTTTCCTGCCTTTTCCCAAGCATTATCTGAAAAGGTTGCTAATAATTTTATTTAACACTCACCTCAGCACGAAACATACAGTTGCCCGAGGCAGACAAAAACTCACAGGGAACTACAATCATTTAAATTAGGTGCTAATTTGATGGGGATGAAAGGAAAACACAGTATGACTATGGATTCTTCTTAATCACATTCTATTAAGATCATGGGTACTCATTTAGCCCCCAAAGCCGCCGCCCTTCTGTAGTCATAAGCCCACAGCTAAGAGTACAGCATCCCATACAATACAGAAACAGTGCCCAGGTAGGTCATAATGGTTGTGTAACAGTGAGTGATTACGTTTGCAACCCCAAATTACAGTAAATATCTCCCAATTTGACCACAAACAAGGTAACTTGAGGCTTTGAGAAAAACAATGAGGGTATTACCTGATTAAAAGTAAAGTTTTGAATGAAATAGAAAGAAAAAAAATTGAATTTCTTGCAGCTTGTGTGCTATTACATGACCAACTGCAACATGCATAGTCTCTATTGATAAATCACATGGTAGAATTTGTAGCTATTTGCCCTGACCTGGAGCTGCCCTGCCACTCCCCAGGGAGGTGCGGATAAAATTATATGTCAGAAACCTGATGTGTGGTGAAAAGTGCCTGTGTGCCAAATTTCAAGGCTGTAGCTTAACAAAACAAAACTGTGCATAAAGAAAAAACAAACACAAAGATAGAATGTGCTTTGTAGATATAGAGATATAATTGAATGTGACGAACATGCAATTCTGGTAATTATTTAGTGTAATTTTGTGTATGATATTACTTTTCTCCTTATACTATTAGGATTACTGCAGAAAGAAGTGAAGAATTCATAAATATGGTTATTGCAGGCAAAAATATTTTCTAATCACTTCACAGCATGAAACTAAGTCATGATCTGTTATGCTGATAGATTCTGTGACACCCACATACATCAGTTTGTTGTTTCATTTCATTCATCATTTTTAGAGCACAGGAACAATGTAATATTTATCAAACCAAATCACCAATCTTAGAGACAGATGCGTATACACATCATTACCCCCGTAGACCACCTTTCTATCCTGTGTTTCATGTAATTGAAGTTGAAGGCTCCAACCAATTATTTATGATGAACTATGCAGGCATGTCTTAAATGAACAAAAGAAAATCACCTTTAAAATTACATGCAAATTCAGAACATTATGCAAGTAAATGTACAAGACTTTATCATACTAATTTTAACTTTTCCTTTCAAGAATTCATCCATATTCTCACCTGTTTAACTTTTCAGATTCAGTATTTAACACTAAAATTATCCATCTAACTTGTGTAAACCTATTTATTATATTCAGATTATCCTATCATCTATTAGCTGAAGTGAACCAAATTTTTATGGTATGTGGGAAAACCCAGCCATCAGAGCCAAACCTATTACGACAGCATTAGGCACAATTCAGGAAGTAACCCTGGATTGACCACTAGTTAATCACAGATGGTAACAACATAGAATTAAATAGGCTTGTTTAATTTTCCCCACAATTTTGTCCATCTAACACAACTGTTAAATGTATACAGCTACAAAGCAGAATTTTATCAATTGACTGCACTCATAGTGCGATAAAGTTACCTAGCAAGAATAAAGTTGCTCTTGTTAACCATAAGCAGTTATATTTCATTAATGTACAAGGAATATTTGATGCCAAGATGAGACTAATAAACATCAAGCCAACCAAAGTATACAGAAGAACTGGGACAAGTTGGCCAAGGTGCCTAGTACAAACTACCAGTCAATTTTCTTAAACTGCAAAACAATCTAATCATGCAATTTTAAAGGCAAAGGAAAGTCACACATCAAATGTTTACTCCTCTTTATAGTATTTTATTAGAAACTGTGCATTTTATCATGTTTGAAAGCAACTTTGTTTTCTTTTTCTTTTTGTAAAACTAGGGGGCACCGCCTCCTGCTTGCTTTGCTCGCCCACCCCCGGGTTTGGTTTACCGGATATACAATTTAAAGAGATTGTTATTTTCATTGGAATTCTTACATATGCATTATTTTCACTTTTACTTTAAAACGTCTGTAAAAACACTACTTGTCCTTTATTTCCGGCTCTGGGTGTGGTTACATCTCTTTCTCACAGGACGTATAATGCTGCTGGCGTTGTGAAAGGGGTGCGGCTGAACGCACGCTAAGGAGATGCCGTCGGATCTGCTGTCTTACTGCTGCTGGCGAGTGGCATGTTCTGCTTGTCTCGCTGCCCAATCATTTCAAAGCCAGTACAGCAGCTGTCTTTTTGCGATTTCGTGTCTCTGGCGCTCGCGTTGAGTGGGGGGGGGGGGGGAGGTGTTAGGGTGGCTGAATGTGAACGCACACTAAGGAGAAGCTGTCAGGTCATCTGCTAGCTTTCTGCTGCTGGCAAGCTGCGTGTTTTGCTTGTCGTCGTTTTAAGAGCTGGGAACACATGAAGCGTGTCTGCCAAAAGCAATCCAACAACTGCTAGGTTAGATGTCCGTGGACTTGTTTTAAAAGATGTCTCTTTGCCTTGTCTCATGTGACGTTGTAAAAACAATACTTGTTCTTTATTTCCGGCCCCAGGCGTGGTTAAATCTCTTTCTCAAAGAACGCATAACACTGCTCGTTTTGTGAAGGGGGTGGAGGGGGTGGCTGAATGCATGCTAAGGAGATGCCGTCAGGTCATCTGCTGACTTTCTGCTGTTGCTGCTGTCGTGCTGCCCATCGATCATTTTAAAGGCTGTACAGCCGCTGTCCTTTTTGCCACTTCGTGTCTCGCGTTGTAAAGGGTTTGGGTAAGCACTGAACACACGCTAAGGAGAAGTGGTCGGATCGTCTGCTGGCTTGTTGCTGCTGGCGAGCTACCTGTTCTGCTTGTTGCGCTGCCCAATCATTTCAAAGCCTGTACAGCAGCTGTACTTTTGCGACTTGGTGCCTCTGCTGCTCGTATTGTGGTGGGGGGTAAGGGTGGCTGAACGCACGCAAAGAGAAGCGGTCGGATCATCTGCTGGCTTTCTACTGCTGGCGAGCTGTGTGTTTTGCTTGTCGTTGTTTTAAGATCTGGGAGCAAGTTAAAGTGTCCCTTGCAGGACTTCAAATTGTCTTCCGAGAAGATCATGTATTGCCTCCGTCTCCCTTCCCAAGATTTTTTTTTTTCTAATAGAGAGAAATGCTGTAAGTGTTTATTGAAACTAACTCTCAAATATGCAGTTTGTAAGAAAATTATTTGCATATACTTTAAATAAAAAGAGCACATTCAAATTCACAAAATGAATCATGGGTGAGGACTGAAATAGCAATCTTGTGCTTTAAAATCGAATTGATGTGTTCCATGTTGATTAGCATATGTATGAATTTCAGTGCAAACTGCATACATGACAATAATAACCCTATAATCCTATAAGGTTATGGCAACTTGGCCACATATTTTGTGCTTACTTTGTTTATTATGTTAAAATTTATGAGACTGATTTAATAAAGACTTTTTTACATCACAACTCAAAGCAAGGTAACATTTTGTTCATTGTATAGTACTGTGGTAACAAGAGAAACATTGAATATTTGAAAAACAGGAATAACCTCCTGACACCAGATGAGCAGCACACATGCAGAGCTTGTGAAGTGTTCAGTATTATCTTATTTTAAAAAAATAGTTAAAAAAGAACATGATGGCAGAATCAGCATGAGTGCAGACAGCCTGCCAGAGGCTAGTACAAGAGTCTCCAAACAGATCCAAAGCATGTTTCTGAGGTGAAGGCCTGACTTACAATTCAAATCCCACTAGGTGATGAAGTATTCCTTCCCTAACTAAATTAACTCTGAGAAGTGTAACAAATTGGAATAAAACCCTCAAACAACTGAGACTGAGGCTGGGACAAAAGAAGCTGTTACTGAAATTGGAACACAACTTTCTACTGTCAAAAATACAACAGATTAAGAAATGATAGTCTTTAAAGTGAGGAACACTTGTGTTTAATACCATAAGATTGTTGATGTATATTACTATGTTAATATGAAAAGTGTTTTGTGTTTATCATTGTATTTTTGTTAAACTCCTCTCTTTGAACTATAGCATATTTGTAAACGTGTGCATTATTCTGGGTAAGTTAAAGGAAGTGTGCTGTGCAAATGAGCAACAATTTGTATCATGTTCTGTGCTCCATCTGTCATATCATTATATCCATGCTTTAAAACAAGTGCCACACTCTTCAGTCATTTCATAGTCAATTAATGCCTTTGTTGTTTACAAATGGGCTCAGTCCAAAATGGTGTTAGCTATGAATGCTGAAGTAAAGGGGAAGATCCATCATGGAGTCAACCACAGAAAATAAATAGTTCTATGATAGATTATTATGTTAAACTGTCCAAAAAAGACTAAGTAAAGACTAAGTATCTGCTGAGACTCAAAGTAAAGGACTACAACATTTCTTCTGTCCATTCATTATCAAACTCATTTAGTCCTAGCATCACAACCTTGGTAATACAACAACAACAATTACTTATTATTTGTATAGCCCAAAATCAAAGAAGTAATGCCTCAATGGGCTTTAAGAGGCCCTGTTGTTTGACAGCTCCACAGCCTTGATTCCCCTAAGAAGACAAGAAAAAACTCCCAAAAAAAAAAAAAACTTGTAGCAAAAAAGTAAGAAATCTTGGGAAAGGAAATTAAGAGAGAGACTCCCTACCAGGTAGGTTGGGTGTGCAATGAGCATCAAAAAATGGGGCAAACACAACAAATACAGAACACAAGCAGTCCTCTTCACAGAGCTAGATGGCCAATCGATCATTACCACCTCCCTCAAAAATACAATAGTACAAACCACAGATACAAGGTAAAATGCAAGAACAGTTTATACCACTTACCTAATAATCAACTCTGCATTTACTTCCAGTCTGTTTCAACTCTACATATAAATTGTACAGGGTATTATATTGTATTCTAAAAAATGTTTTTCATTACAAATTCAAAACAGAAATTATATATATTAGTTTAAGCACCACTAATTTTTATTTTCACACTTAATAATAATCTTTAACTTTTCAACATTGTGTATGAAGCACCATGCTAAGATTGCAGTTTATTATGGAAAAACAATTCTTATCAAATAAATTCAGCTAGACATCCCTGCAAAGTTTCTGTTCAAGAGGAATAATATTTCACTACAAAAAAGGATATGCTCACATCTAAATCTGTTATTATTTGAAAGTGTTTGGCTTTATGGGGTATAACTCAAAGAAAGATAACACTAAGCTTACTTTTCATTTTTATTGTCAGGGCTGCCATGAGGAATCAGATATCTGAAAAGAATTTTCCTGAAAAGCAGTAAGTATGTACATCTGCCAATGAACTGGATTTGTTCACTAGGAGATGGTTTTTAAGCAAAAGACATTTTTTTTATTTATATTACACAAAAGGAGAATTCTGTTAAAGCTCAGATTCAGCTGATACAATCCCATCTAGTGGAAAAGTACTGCAAAAGCAAATTTTAAAAATGTGCATATAAAGAACTGTATGATTCACAGCTTTTAATTTTTAAATATCTGAATATCAATTTCTCATAAAATTTAAAAAAAAAAGATTCAAAAACCTGTTTTTTGTGTAGCTGAATGAATGTAGTTAAAATAGTATCAGTATGCTATTAAATTATTAACAGGATGCAATAAAATGTAGCCCTTTGCTTTATTTAAAAGTGAAGACAGAAAAGGTCAGTGGGCATTGAGGGGAGAACATAGGAATACTCAAAAAAATTCTTAAATGTTGATAAACCCATAAAAAATTAGTAAAATTGAACAAACCAAGCTATCAACACTCATACGTAACTGGAGGAAAAACTGCAGCAAGACTGATTGGTTTAAATAGTGAATGAATGAGAGATGGCACAATGGTAAGTGCTGTATCCTTACAGCTCAAGGAGAACTGGGTTCAAACTGTGGCCTGATAACTATCTTTGTGAATCTTACAAATTCCCTCCATGTGTGCATGGGTTTTCATCTGAGTACTCTGATTTTACCTTTCATATCCCAAACGGGGGTGTAGCAACCATGTGGAGTGGTTTCCATACAGACATTTAAACTGATCTGCAATGATAAAATGTTGAGTGTCTAATCTAATATTATATGCGTGAGAATTCACTGGAAAGAGTACACTTTTATTCAGATTAATTCTGAGACCTGAGACCTTCTGAAATTCTGTAAGTGCTGTTAAGACTGCAGGCACAGAAATTTGTGGGTCTGATATACACAGTACCTTATCATCTACATATACAGAAATTTTCTGTTCCAGTCCTTCTCTGATAATCACATTTATCTGATAAGCATTTCGGCAGTGAACCACCAGTGGTTCAATGGCGATTGCAAATAGCAGTGGTGACAAGGGGCATCCTTGTTTGGTACCACGTTCTTGTTTAAAGTAGTCTGAAGAAATGTTGTTAATACAAACTGAAGCTTCTGGATTGGTATATACTGTAGTAGTTTGATCCGTGCACAAATGTTCGGGACAAACCCAAATTTCTCTAATGTAGTTAAAAGGTATTTCCATTCAATCATGTCAAACGCTTTTTCTGCATCCAACGATAATAATATTTCTGGGGTGTTTGACTTTGTTGGTGAGTATATTACATTAAACAGGCATCGAAGATTGTAAAATAAGTGTCGACCCTTGATAAACCAAGGTTGATCTTGTGATATTACTGAAGGCATCACTTTCTCCATCCTTCTACCTATGATTTTTGAGAGTATTCAGAAGTGAAACTGGTCTGTATGATGAACATTGTAATAGGTCCTTATTTTGTTTAGGAAAGACAGTGATTAATGCTTGGCAAAAAGTTTGAGAAAGAATTTGATTGTCTCAAGCTTCTGTAAATGTTGCTAATAAGAGTGGAGCTAGCTGAGCGGAGAATTTCTTATAAAATTCTGCAGGGTAGCCATCCCGGCTCGCGTGGAGTAAGTGAAAGTGCGGACTGCAAGGCCTTTTCCAGTTTCAAATGATCTTCTCCAATCGTTGAGCTATCTTGACCTGCATCACTCGCACATTCGCTCCCCATTTCGCTCTCAACTGGAGACGATGTAGCGGACCGTGGTTCAGAGGAGCTTGGGCTTTTGCCCATCTGTTCCAGGTCAGTCTCTGAAAAGCCATACCTTGAGCTTGAACTTAGACTTGTTGGTCTTGGCTTGGATGTAACTTTAGTTTTCTTTTCCATTTCTTTCTGAGCCCGTTTCTTGCCGCCCATGTTTATATATGCTTGCATATATTGTAGTAGAACCCTCGGGTTGGATAAATACAGGATATCTCAGGAGAATAAGGAAATAATATAAAAAAATAACACAGCTGCTAACGGAGCTCCGCTCAGATGTCCATCTCTCGCAAAGGACGACACCAACAAAGTCATTAAGTATCTTAAAAAAGAAAATGGACAAACCAGAACTATTTTTCTTTATTTGAAATGGAGTCCTGTACTCTTTCTTTTGCTTATCCTGTAGCAACTCAACAAGTTTTAACTAATTTGTTTTTATTGTTTTTCTATCTCACAGTTCTGGAGGCATATTTGTGACTTCAGTTGATATGATGACAGGGGAAGATTATACTGCTGTATGTGTTATAAGAGATTGTGAGTTTAAATGTATATCATTATTCTTGTAATATTCTTTTTTGAAAATGTAATAAAAATCAAAGTTGTGACAAGACTGCCAAGTAGCACAGTGAAGCATGAACTTAGCTATTTCATGTGATGACTGGCTGGTTGGGCCAGGGAACTTAGTCTGACTTTGCGTTTTCTTAAGGAACATAGTCTCTCCAGAAGTTTACCTTTGGACAAACCTGTTATTTGGACTTATCTAATATTTTTAAAAATATGTTTTATTACTAAATTGACTGTTCCTTAATTCTTCTCTTAGAAGGAAATGAGACAATGCACTTTTAATTATATATGCATGCTCGTTTATGTAAACAATACATAGTTTTGTACATTGCATTAGGATTTATGATTTGTGTACACTTTAATGGTCACCAAGATTAATGTTACAATCACTAGCCAACACCAGAGACACATAGAAAATGTTGATATAAAATGAGAGAGTAATTTGGAAAGATTGATCGGAAAAATTGTATTATGTAAATCAGATTTTCTTTTAGTGATTTGATATTTAAAAATTTAATACTCATTGCCCATAATAGAATGCTCAGATTAGTGCTGTATTTGTAAAGCACATCTGGATTCACACCTTAGCAGTGTTTGCCACTCTCATTACAAACATTATGATTTAAGTATAAATTTGGCACATGGTCAGATTTTTCAGTCATTCTGAATTGTTGGCCATAGCCCACCTAAATGTATTAGGATCACCAAAACAAAAACAGCCTGAAGTTTTATTAGTGCTGGCAGAAATTAAGAGAACCTATTTTGTACAGTGTCATTTCAGCCAGTGATTAGCACAATCAGTAATGGACCCCCTTGTTCTCAGTTTCTACTTTTCTAGCATCAAACCAGAGATTATTGGTTTGCTATATTTTTTTTCAAAAGATAGCAGGGATTTAAGTGTTGTAGATGGGCAAGATTTTTTGTGTGTGTGTTATGCAATTTAAGCTATTATCAACTATAGGAGGCTGTTTATCCCACATGTTACTATCCTTTAGTTGTTACCAAGAATCCCTGCTGTGGGCCATCTTATAAACTAAGTATTGAAGCAAAATCTAAATCAATCGATAACCAAAGTATAAATTAAACTACAAGTTAATATTAGATCCTCCACTAGGGGTACCTGAATTAGTAATTTAGTTCAAATTAACACCAATACAGAAACATCCATGCAGTTTAAAATACTGTTTACTAAATATTTGCTTTATTGGAAATACAGCTGCTTTGATAAATGATTTTATATTAAGTACAAAATCTGATTTGTGTCTTCTCAATAAAACCTAGCTAAGGGGATACTAATCAAGGAGGTGGCCTTGGGATAATTCTACGTAAAGAACTGCAAACCACCTCTTAAAAGTAGACTTCACGGTCTTCTCCAATGAGAAATTGACAATATAAGGTCTAACCTCACAAACTTAATATTAGATTAACAAATCATGTTTCATCTTGCATGCAACAATTTAGTAATTGTAATTTGGTCATAGAACAGGAAATCAAAAGTTTAATTTCTGAAATGAAATCTACATTTTCCTTGGATCCAGCACCAACTAAACTAGTAAAATCTTAATAGATGTTCTATCAGAATCCATTCTTAGCATTGTCAATAGATTACTGAATGACACAGTTCCTGATGAACTCTAAGTGTCAGTTATCAGACCATAAATTAAAATGCCACAGTTAGACCCACATATACTTAATTACAGACCCACTTAATAATTACAAACCCATTTCAAATTTACCCTTTCTCTTTTTTTTCCCGTATTTAAAAAAGTAGTTGTCACACAGCTTTGATCTCACATTACACATCTCAATTTATTTGCAAAATTCCAGTCTGGCTTCTGCACTGGTCACAATACAGCAATAACCTGTGTTATAAATTACATTCATGGATCCCCACATGAAGGAAATTCCACAGCAATTATGTTGTTAGATTTAAGTACAGCATTTGACACCAGTGATCATTCTAGTTTATTACAGACACAAGAAAGCTGCATTAACCTCACAGCCTGGTTTAGTTCTTATTTATGAAAATGTTACCACGGCATACAGAAATGTGTTGACAGTACTCCATCATTATAAAAACAGAGTGTCCCTCAAACCTTTAATGTTTTCACTTTACATGCTTCCTTTGGGAACTATCATTAGAAAACATAATATTTTTCAGTCATATGTAGATGACACCAAATTATATCTTTCTTTTAGAACAAATGCAATTTCTGTAATGCTGTGCTTGATTAACTTTGTCAGTGAGTTAAAGGAGTAGATGAATGAGAACTACTTGTCTTTGAATGCAGAAAAAACAAAAATGTTATTTATTGGAGGAAATAATGTTGACCAGAGCAACATTTTCTCACACTTTAACTCAAGTGAAATCACCATTAGTTTTACTGAATCAGTGCTCAATTTAGGCATTATCTTTGACACAGTATGTCATTTAAAATGCACATCACAAAGCTATCCAAAACATGTTTTTTTCCTTTTTAAAAATGGTGTATATGCACAAAAACATTGCGCAAGAACGTTTCCACGTTCAAATCGCAATGTATAAAACCTAAACTTGCCGTAAACACACGCACATTTCCACAGTACCTCACAGCCTAGTGTACGCAAGTTCTCCGCTCAGTTTTGCAGACTGGCGGCACACAGCGTCAAAGCAGTGCTACTGTTCCTGTACGGTTTCCCTTTCTTTTTTAGATCCACATCCCTGATGTGGCTTTATAAATACACTGAAATTAACCAAATATTGTTTATTAGTTTAATGCATCTGATTGTAATTAACCTGTAACAATATAATGGTCCACAGAATGGTCAAACTATTCCAAATACCATAGCTGCTTTAGCATTGTTACTCTCACTGCACCTTCTTTTTCTTCTTTTAGCTGCTCCCATTAAGGGTTGCCAAAACGGATCATCTTTTTCCATATTGCTCTCACTGCACCACTCGGAGTATTTATATCACTGTATCTGAGTGTGAATCACAGCTGTACAGCAGAACAGAAAAGAGAATTATCGTAATACAGCATCAAGCACACGCTGCCTGAGCCATGCTGTCTATTGAACTGTTCTCATATGGCAAATGCTTCAGAGCCTTTCCTGAACTGACCTCGCAGTTCAGAAACAGTTTCATCCCAAGAACTATAAACGCACTCAGTCCATCAAGTGCTCCTTGTAGAACTGTTTGTACTTATATGTACAATTATCTCACTGTAAACTTGCGATATAGTTATAATATTGCACAACCTGATCCACTTTATAAAGCGCGTATTTACATATGATGACAATATAATTTTTAAGATTAAATGCAGCAAAATATGTTTATTATATTATACAGATAAAACTTTAACTTCATTTAAATAATCTATATCGTTGATTATTAAACATGTGAGGACATGGTGCTGCAGTGCTAGCTAGCTGCTGGCGCTCCTTTCACAGATTGTTCCTGCCTCGCTCTGTATATTTGCTGGAGTTGGTGCAACACTGATAAAATAATTAAACACGCAGTATGAAGATATTTCAATGTTCCTTAAAAGTTTTGAAGAATTGGTGTTCTAAGCTTACAGACGGCTTAACGTCTATTACAGAGCTGATTGTACAGCGGTTGGGTATTTGGAGAAAGAATAGGAAGGACAGGAATTTCAGGTTAGTACGTTTGAAAGAGACAGTATTGCTACAATAAAGTATTTCATCAAAGGTCGCGCATGGCGCAGCAAGCATCTTGCATGAGACATGAAGAATCACTGCGCCACTGTGTTCCCATGTTTAATAACATGCTTTAACTCCTATCATCATGAAAATTATATCACATATACATTTCAGTATTTTAATTATTCAGAGAGCTTTAATATCACAAATATAATGGATTCTGTGTCCTGTCGGAGGAGGAGAAAGCCCAGAAGCATGTAGTGATTCACACATATAGAGCACATAGAAGAACACACACAAAACAAAGCATTTAACATGCTACTTTAGTTATGAATCGATTTGAGAAACTAGTAAATTAAACAATTTTAAAATGAAGTTTATGATGTTCTACTTTAATGAGAAAATAAACTACATGATTAAAGTGGAAATTTTGATATTAAAGTTGACATTTCGTGCTTTTTTGGGTTACCATTCGCCTTTTCACAGCGACTTTGATATCTGACAACTTTTTATTTCGGCCACTGTGCGACTTTGTGAACTTGAGCTTTCGAGTTTCTCCAACACGCTATGTCACTCGATCAACTTCCTTTTGTTGTTTATACCACTGTTTAAACCAACAAATAATGTTTTCCTTGCCCCCACTTGGTATTCGTTGACATTCAATTTTCTCTCGTGCCATTGCCTTTTCACAGAACATTGAGCTTAAGGACTATTTATATTGATTTACATATTTAAAGATGCGTAATTCTGGGAGGAGTTGGGGTGGGGCAGTAGGCGCGTGCACGTGCGTTACTTTTCAAGCTGATCAGGATTTATGTAGCGGAAGAACGTGGAAGTTGGCGAACGCACAGATTTATGCATTTGGATTTTTCTGTGTATACGCACATTCCCGCTTTTGTGCTTACACCATGTTATAGTGTGAGTGCTATGCACGGCGTTATACATGGGGCCCCAAAGGATTAAGATGTTTTCTAAATTTACAAGATACCAAGAAATTAATTAATGCATTTATTACTAGTAGAATTAACTACAACAATGCGTTATTTACTGGCGGTTCTAAATCATTCTTTATGCATCTTTATGCAGCTTTCATTTATTCAAAATACTGCTACAAGAATTATTACACAAACCAGAAAGTACAAACAAATAACTCCAGTTCTAAAGTTCTAACATTGGCTCTCGGTTAAGCTTAGGGCTGATTTCAAAATCCTCCACTTAACTTATAAAGCCTTAAATGGCCAAGGTTTTCTAAACTTACCATCGCTTACAAACCATTGTGCATATGACATCTCAAGATGCTGGCCTACTTAAGATTCTAAAGATTAATAAAATAACTTTGGCAAGTCAAGCTTTTAGTTACTGATGAAAAAGCTGTGGAAAGATTGGCTTGCTAATATAAGAGCTACCCCTTCAATTATAGCTTTTAAAGGCAGGCTGAAAACTCACTACTTTAATCTAGTATACCATGACTGGAGCTGCTGACTATCTTTGTAAAGTGCTCTTCCATTTTAATCATTTGTACATAAATATAAGTGTCACAATATTTTTAAAACATTATTAACTCTTTCTATTCTGTTTCTCTTCTAGGTATCTGGAAGTGGCACTTGGTGCTAATGCTCTACTTCAAGGCTGCTCTCTTACACATGGAAAAATCACCTCACATAAAGGAGGGTTAGATTAATGGAAACACTCCCTCATTGATTGGATGGCAAGCACCAGCTCCAATATAGAAAACCAAGGAGATGGTAGGTAGCTATTTGACCAAGGTCTCCAGGACTGTGACTTTATTGTTAACTTTCTCTTTTACAATTTTAGTCACCTCTGTTTTCAATTGGCTATAATTAATCAATTAAAGGACAGAAATTGCTGGTTTTCATTTATGTTTAATCAGTTCGCACCTTGTTCTCTGTGTGTTTTACCTAATCTGTATTTATATGTGTACAAGTTCTGAATAAATGAATGGACAGAAATAATTGGTTTCCACTTTGTTTAATCAGTTTCTACATTGTTCGTTGTGTGTTTTACCATATCAGTATTTTTATGTGTACAAGATCTGCATTTACTAATTAGTATAATCTATACTTGTATTTTGACTGAGAGTTGTTCACAGCACAATGCACCTGCACTTAGTGAGGCGTGCAATAGAGATACAGTTTCTATTTATTCTTTTTTATTTCTTTTTTGGGTATTGTAGTTTTGTCAAATACTCTAAGGAAACATGTGGTACCCGGATTGCCCACAGCTAGAATATCATCCTTGAACCCAGGATATCGATAGTCATAGATTATGAGGGACTAAAGCAAATGACAACCCATCGAAAAAAGAAAAGGAGCAAAAGTGTGCATAGTGCTTTTATTCCAACCAAACCTAGCATGCAAAGATTGCAGTTCAGTCGTCCACAAAAAAAAAAAAATGTTAATAAATAATCCAATAAATATGACCCTTTTAAATCTGTGCAGTCATGCATATTAAAACCAGCAATAAATAATTTCTTTTAACCATTAAAATCCAATAATAAAACCATGCAGAGATTGTGTTTTCTCATCTTGTCTTTCTTGCCAGCCCATCACGTTTTCTTCTTCAGTTTCTCTAGCGCACTGTGCGGGTCTTGCAGCTGGGCTGAGATGCTGACATCTATGGTCCCACCCCTTTAGCTCTCATCCTGACAACCATGTTTCAGTGTTGATTGGTCATCAGCATCTACAGGATCCTTAGGAATCCACACAATTAATACTTCTCCATGGTGCTCAGCCAGGAATAATCCATCTCAGAGTACTGTTTCTCTTGTTCCCTCACATTTCCACTGACAGCCTACCACCTCACCAGTTCACACTCATGATTCTGCCATTCTTGACCTGGTTTCTTTTAATCCCTTCTAACCTACTCAGGGCTCTGTTTATGGTATTGTAGGAGAAAGTGCCTTAATCACTCTCTGCTGAGAGTGAATGAATAAACTGGCTCAACCGATTGTGCCTTCGTGGATTACTCTCCTCATCCACCATGCTGGGGCTGATCAGCTTTCCCACTGCTCACACTCTCACTTGTACAGTGTGAAGAACAGCCGGGTCCCATGCCCGGCAGGGATGCCCCTGCTGCTTATGTTCCGGGGGAGCCACCATGGGCAGTCCAGTACCTCCCCTGGGACGTTTGGTGGCAGACTCCCTGGCTGGCGGTGATTCCCCAACCACCCGCAGGGCTCTGTGGGAGATGGAGTCCTCCACAGCCTGGTTGGGGGCTCGGAATGCCGCTAGGTGGAGCTGCATGGACTCAGCAGCCTAGCTGGACGAATCTTCAGCCTCACCAAGAGGTGCAATTAGGACCAGGTGGTCAAGCACCTGGAACACTTCCGGGTGGGTTATAAAAAGGGCCAGCCACCACCACTCAAGAAGCCAGGGTCGGGAGGAGGAGGACTATGCTTGTGGAGGAGTGGTGGTTAAAGGAAAGGTTGTTGCTGTGTGATGGAATAGTGCTTGGGACTGTGTATTGCCTGTGGGTCATGGGGAAGACGTGCGCCCACAGGTGAAGAAAAATAAAGTCTTGTTGGTTTTATATGTGCCTCCATGTCCTTCTGTGTCGGGTCAGGCACCTATATAGTGCATTTTGTTACAACAGCTAGTGTGAACTGCTTTTCTTTTTAAAATTCTCTTTAATTGCTAGTAAGAATGTCATTGTACTGTGTACAAATGACAGTAAACATGACTTATCAGTCAGACTTCTCATCAAATTAAGAACATCGTATTTTCAGAAAAGTAATTCTTTCCTTTCAGTTATTAAATCTGCCACAACCCCATAATAAAAAAGCTTTTGCTATCTGGTCAATGTAAAATGATTATTACAATCTCTTGGCTCAATGACACAGCAGTGTATTCCCACACTAAATAGCTTCAATATTCTATTTAATATAAAGAAAAAAAAATACATAAAAACATACATCATCTGGTATCTTGGTATTTTGTTACCAGTGTTCTAGGATGCTACTAATATGCAAGTACTAATTAGTCTAGTCCTGGAAAAAAAATCAATCAACTCAGAATGGGTTAAACACATTAAATTCTTTTTCTGAATATGACACAAAATAAAATTTACTTATAAGATATGACGTATCTACTGTAAATTGCTCACTAAAACAAACTGGAAATAGTTAATTTTCTGCATTTTAAATACACTGCCCTTGAAGAACATTAGTAAAAGATCTTCTAAGGACATTTCTTTCCGATAAGGACCAAACTGAAGATAGTTTTCAGAAAAAGAGTTCTTGAAACTGCCTTTATTTGGAGTTTAGAACTCATCTTTGATTAGGGATTATTTCTTTTATTACTTATCTGTGCTTTTCCGTGCATAAAAATGCAGAGCACTTCAAGTGAATATATGGTGCATTGGTTTTCTACATCTAATGACACAGCTATTTATCTAGTCAGCACCAAATTCTATAAGCAAATAATGCTAACTTTATTTGACAAAAACACTTAAAATATTTTAATTTTTCATTATGTATTGTACCAAAAATCTTCCAGCATGCAGCAGTGTAAAAGCAGTTTTTAAAGTATCTTGAAAAAGCAACTAGGTGGAAGAACAAGTTTTAACTATCTATATAAATGTATGTCATTTACATATGGAAAGAATTTAAACTCTAATCCTCCATCTCACAACATGTTTAAGTGTAACTGATTATACGCATGTCTCTTAAGGCTCTAAAAACAGCAAAATTGTTCAGTGCTGGAATATGATCTGGTCATTCCAGACCTTGGCCCTTTTTTTGCAATTCAGTTAGCTGGTGTGCTTAGGATTACTGTCTTGTTCCTAGATGTCCAACTGATGGCTTCACAATTTATTGTAGGATACCATGCTGAGGGGAATTCAAAGTGTATCACATTATTGTGAGTTTGAGGACCTGTGGCTGCAAAGCAATCCTAAATTGTTACCCTTCCACTACCATGCCTGATGGATTGTATAAGGATGTTATTTCCTCCCACAGTCCAAAGACATGCAGGTTAGGTGTGTGGGTGTGGGTGTGTGTGTGCGGTGGCTCTCTGCCCGGGGTTTGTTTCCTGCCTTGTGCCCTGTGTTGGCTAGGATTGGCTCCAGCAGACCCCCATGACCCTGTAGTTAGGATATAGCGGGTTGGATAATGGATGGATAGACAGTGATATACTGTGTCTGGTTTTTACCGACCATAGTGCTGAGCATAAACATGAAACAGTTCTAGTTTGGCACTGTCTGTTCAGCAAAACGAAACCTCTGAAGAAAGACAAAGTCACTTAGCTGCTAACATTGGCAGAATGGTATCCCTTTTACTTTTCCTCCTGCCGCTAATGCTCAAGCGATGCAAGCACATCAGCAAAACAATTCCCCCAAGGAGAGAGTTGCCCAGAGTAGTTCCTTTCAATTACCCGACATCTCTACATTTCAGTTTTTTTTCTGACGATTTCAATAGTTTCTAGGACCCCGGGATAGAAATAAATATATATATATTTTTTTTTTGGTGATAAATTTTTCTATTAGAAAAACAGACAATAAAATAAAAAAAACATATTTAATGGACAGGCGTCAAATAAATAAAAAAACACCTGCTACCACACATATCAGTGAAAAGCAAAACAGTTCTCTATTATGTGTTGGATGACCATTTTGTGATGGTGTCACTGATCTGGACTGTTTGTAAAGAATCCATACATTGCAGAATGGTGTAAGGGTATTGCCTTATAATCTTTGCAATATTGATGAGCAGCAGCAATTGCTCTCAAGAATCATTGCAGACGCCTTTATTACTAGACCTAGTGCTACCACAAATGCTCAGAATAAAATACTTTAAGTTCAGTGTTTATGCAGAATAGGTGCCACTTTCTAATCAACTAATTAAATAAACTTTTTTGTCATTTTATTAAAAAAAATTGGAAAAGTAAAATATGTTGTGTTGTTAGTTACCTCGGATTAGGTTTGCCTATATTTTGTATTATGTACAGACAGAATGTACTTATTGTAACTAGATAATTGTATTTAGATTTAGAATATTTGTCTCTTCACATTAAATCCAGTTGTTACCTGCAGCCACAATGCATTTCTTGAATGCTTTGCTTAACTATACTTGTTAAACAGGGTCATTGTCACAGCTGTTGACAAAATATTTACAGCTTGAAGTTATAATTAAATTAAAGGCATCTGTTACTACGTGAACCTGCCATAAACTTACTTTGCCGCTACAGTTCTATTAACTAGAAATATTTATATTTTTTAACATCATTACAAAGTTAACAGTACAATTTTGTTGGTCACTGATGTATCAATTGAAAAATGGGCTCTGGTGGCATTACTGTCATGATAAAGGTGACTACACTTTGGCTCACACCACAAAATGAAGTTATAAGGGAAAAATATCTAAAACCTTTGGGCTGACAGCATCACTTAAAAAAAGATGCTAAAACTCTACTTGGAAGAAATTACTCAAGAATGGTTAGTAAATCAAAATGAACCCCTGTAATAATTTATCTAAAATGAAAAAAAAAACTCAGAGAATAACCACTGAATCTGAACATCTGGCCCCATATTTTCATAACATTTAATTTTGCAGACCAATCAGGAAAACTGGAAAATGATAATTTGTTTTGATTACATCCAATCATAAAATCACAAACATTGCTTAAAATATTGACATTCTGAAATTTAATTGAGAACACAAGAAAAAAAAATGCAGGAAAGAGATTACAGTGTTGATAGGCTAGAGCATGGTTATCTTATGAACATATGTAAAATGACAATATATGATCCTACATTTGTAGTTAAGTCAGTAGTTATATGCATGGGGTTTATGTCAAAAAGATTTATGACGCTTAAGCCCCACCCCTTTGGATTTTGGACCGTCGTCCCCTAATGACGTCATATCGGAAGTCCCGCCCCTGATGACGCAAGACCAGAAAGTCCGGCCCCTCTACGTGAGGTAGCCCCGCCCCCAGGCATCTGATTAGTTCAGGAAACTGTCAAGGGCTTTTTGATGGATGTCTGCTCCCCTCCTTGAACCCGCCCCCGGCACCTGATTGGTTCAGGAAACTGTCAAGGGCCTTTTGATGGATGTCTGACCCCTGTTTGAACTCACCCCACAGCCACCTGCTTAATTAAACAAACTGTCAAGAGCAGCCTCACCCTCCTTGAACGGGCATGCCCAGGCCTGTTACAGACCTATTGGTGGCCCACTTCTCTTAAAGACACACACACACAAGCACAGGCGTTTCAAGGGGCAGAGCTGTCTGCTCTACGGTTTGGGTAAGAACTCCTGTATCTATCTTTTATTTAAAATAATCTATGACTTTAAAGATCTAAACCTTAGTTTAGCACTTGTAAACCGTTTTTTTATTTTATCTAAGTCAAGCCCCCAGACATTCTCTGCGCTGACAAGCTGTCCCTTGACTCTCTCTACACAGTTGACGCGTCAGAGCTGAGAGCTGAGACAGCCTCGGAATGAGATTCTCAGGCTGAAGCTCCAAGCGTACACACAGGCAAGTGTGTATAGTTCAAAAGACAAGTAGCCCGGCTTTTAGCAGCCGCTGCTCTCTTTCAATCTCTGTCTACACAGAGCCTGTCAGTTTTTACAGACTCAGGTACTTGGCTATGTAGACAGAGAGAGCCGGACAAAAAAAAAAAATGCCCTGTTCCATCCATTACCTCCCATTTTAAATAATCAGCTGCCCCTAAGGAAACATATTTAGAAAACTATTCACCGTGCTTTCGCAAAGTTAGAATTGTACTCAGATAATCCCAGAGTGAACGGAACACAAATATTTACCAGAAACGGGATTCGAAATCACGCTGGCATTTGTCCCTCGGATCTTAAAGCCAAAGCCTTAAACAGATCGGACCTCCGGGGATACAGAAATGTGCTTCACAGCACAGAGATGGCAGAGTAGGGAGGAAAGGAGGTGCACGAATCACAGCACCTAGGCAACAGTTTGCGTCTGATGTGAAAAAAATTGCCATACCTTGCGGAGCAACGAGCATTGCTTGTGTCCGGTTCAAATGATTGGCAAACATTTGCTATCATAAAGCACTTCCAAAATGCCGCTCTATAAAGAGAGAGGCTTTAAAATTGGTCTAAAACCTTTTTTCATCCCCTTTTAAATATATTTTGATATATAAGCCTTGTAAAAATCACACAGTTAAATAATAGGCAACAACACCCTTTTTAAATGGTGTATTTAAAAAAAAAAGCTGTCCTCGGTGTATAAAAAGTATAAAGTAATTCCCCACACAGATTTTTTTTTTTTTTTTAGACATTGATAGGTCTAAAACTTAGATCGCCTTCAACGTGCAGTCATTCTGGAAAAAGGTAAAGACGCTTTGGTAAGCCACGAATACGGAGGACATTTTCCCAATACATGCGGCGCTCACCTGCAGCTAAAGTGGTGATGGGGGGGGGTGCGTTTTACAACACAGAGATGCCAGGTGTTTGTATGGCCGGATAGGGGGGAAAGGAGGGGTGCGATTTATAGCTCCTGGGCACCAGGTTGCGTCCAATGTGAGCTTGTAAAACAAAAGATGTTTTTCGGAGCAACGAGCATTGCTTGTGTCCGGTTCAAATGATTGGCAAACATTTGCTATCATAAAGCACTTCCAAAATGCCGCTCTATAAAAAGAGAGGCATAAAAATTGGTCTAAAACCTTTTTTCATCCCCTTTTAAATATATTTTGATATATAAGCCTTGTAAAAATCACACAGTTAAATAATAGGCAACAGCACCCTTTTTAAATGGCGTATTTTAAAAAAAGCTATCCTCTGTGTATAAAAAGTATTTCTCCACACAGATTTTTTTTAGACATTTAAAGGTCTAAAAGTTAGATCGCCTTCAACGTGCAGTCATTCTGGGAAAAGGTAAAGACGCTTTGGCAAGCCACGAATACGGAGGACATTTTCCCTTGCCTGCAGCTAAAGTGGTGATGGGGGGGGCACGTTTTACAACACAGAGATGCCAGGTGTTTGTATGGCCGGATAGGGGGGAAAGGAGGGGTGCGATTTATAGCTCCTGGGCACCAGGTTGCGTCCGATGTGAAAATTTGACATACCTAGCGGCATGGAGCTTGTAAAACAAAAGATGTTTTTTGGAGCAACGAGCATTGCTCGTGTCCGGTTTAAATGATTGGCAAACATTTGCTATCATAAAGCACTTCCAAAATGCCGCTCTTTTCTCAATAAAAAGAGAGGATACCCTAACCAAACCCATATCTTTGTTCGCCCTGAGGACGACAAGATGAATTTCAGCCATGACGGTGCATTTTCACAAACTTCTTAATGATTTCTACTTTTAACGACTAGAACTAAATGAAAAATAATTTTCGATCATACAGGAATACCTGCAGAAAGTGGTCTGTCTCTGAATCAAGGTAATTCCCTTTCATGATTCTTATAAGCGTTAAACGAGCATGTTTTTAAAAATTGAGGTTTGAATCCTTTTTTTTATTTTTAGAGGATTATATGCCCGTAGAGTCTCCGATTTATTATACGGTTTCAGGTAAGACCCTTTTTAAAAATGCTTTAGGCTTGCAAGGTGCATGTCTAGGAGCTTGAGCGCTCGGGCATATGTGCGCGCGCGAGTTTGAGCAAGCGCATTGTGCTTGTGTGCGCGATCTAGGGCCCACGCTTGTTTCTGAAGCTTTCATTCATTTCGTAAATGTATTTATTTTAATACCTTCTAGATTTCCAAAGTCCGGGCGACTTGTAAACGTCTCCAGTGTATTGTTCATGTGTAAATGAATAGGATTAAGAACTAAGGTGTCTGTTTTGATAAAGTTTTTATCTTGGTGTAGGGATTGATGTCTCAGGTAGTTACAAAATAAACCTATTTAGTTCGAGATTCTGTCTAGCTAACGTAAAATAGAATTTTTTATATGGACAAGCATCTAGCGGAATAGAGTCTGCAGGGTGATAACGCATGAGCTGTGATTGCATGTGTGGATGGATTGATTTAAAGAGGGAGCACGCATGTTTTTTAATGAACCGAGGCAAACCTTGGAAGCTTAGGACTTTTTGTTTTTGTTTTTAGAAGCTAGTCCTTTACAGAGTGAAGAAGTTTCTCAAAGGGCTTCCTCAGGGTTGACCAATAGCAGTAAGTGTCATTTCAGTTTATCAAAGGAATACAATGTGAAATGAGGCCTTTTACCTAAAAAAGTTCATACGTTTTATTTACAGACCCGAGTCCCCCGGGTATTCTAACGCAAGTGCTGGACAGTTCAGAAAATCTAAACCTGTATCGTAACTAGCAAAATCTACAAAGCCCTCCTCTCTCTGAGATCGGTGTTCAGCATTCTCCGGCGCCTTCTGGGAGCTGTGTTCAGTATTCTCCGGCGCCCTCTTTTTCTAAAAGGTGGTCACCTTTGTTGGCACCGTTTCACTCTGAACACGGATATCGGCCTATAAACCATTATTCCCTCCGTCCTGAACACCAACGGAGACATCGACAAATTCTGTAGTGGCTGACAGCGCGACTTCGCCAATTACTGGTGGACTTTGTAGAATTGGAGGCTTCTGTGTACAACTCTACACCCGGAATGTGTTTAGACTTGATGCATATGAATGCCTTTTACATCCATCTAACCCGTAAATAAAGGAGCCGCTTTATATTATTTTTTTATTTTTGCAAAATATTATATTCAGTGTTTATAACTGCATATTATATTCTGTGTTCATAATTGCGTATTATATTCAGTGTTCATAATTGCATATTATATTCTGTGTTCACAATTGTAGCCTTTGATTAAATTTAGGTCATGCCTGAAAACAGCTCTAGCCGAAGCAGTGACGGTAGTGGCAGTGAGTGTAAACATCCTGAGACTATTAAAAGAGATGTCTGATAATTTAGAATATTCCATAAAGCCCCCTAAAATTCCCACCCCTCAACGATCTCCTCAAATTGTTCAATCACCACATCCGGTGACACATCCGATCGACAATTTCGATCTCATTAATAATGCGCTCCACGTTCTAAATTCTGATGAAATAGCCGTAGTTAATGTTCTGCTGGAGCTTTTGAAGAATACCTCTTCTGAGGCCAGAACGTCTTCAGGTCCGGACCAACAACCTAAGACCCTAGATCCGAATGTAAAAACCCTAAAACCTTCTACTTCAGGTACCTCTGGAGCAAGTAGTTCCTCGCTTTGACATCAACCTGTCAGAGAAGCGTTAATACAACCTTCTACCTCACAGCAGCACTCGCCTGCTGATGATTTAATAGGGTCGGATATTTCCGAAACAGACTCTCCACAGCCATCTACCTCGCATCAGCACACGCCTGCTGACGATTTAACAGGGTCAGATACTTCAAATCCTCAGACAGGCTCCGGAGTGACTAAGCCGTTCGGGGTAATCTCGACTCTCGACTCTCCACAGCCCTCTACTTCACATGTGGACAATCCATCCTCTCCAGACCCATCAGTAAACTCCCAGCAGCCGTCCACTTCTATAACTGAGCATCCAAAATTTAACAATATCGAGATTAGACACCGTTTCTATTTTTCTGAGGCCTACGCACTCAATTCAGTCGCCGAGGTTTTTAATCATATACACGAGACCCTTCAACAAATATTAGACAGTTTTACGAGCACTTTGGATCCTAGGGATCTAGTGCAGTTAGAATTACAGGATGAATCACTCAACCCCAGTGTTTTTTCCCTAATCCCCGCGGGTATGCTTTCTGTGAAGGATTTTTTTTAAACAAATTGAATTACTTCTCCAGTGTCGCGCTAGTTATTTTAGCCGATTCCAGTCTGACGCTAATCGTTCAGGTAGTCAGGGTTCCATCTGGTGGTGGGGATCCTAGACGTAAAGCCCGTACCCTTTTCAACGATATAATCGTTCAAAAGAAACGGAAACACCTATGGATCTCCTTCAACCTGGATGATCAGTTCTGTTTTGCCAGATGTTTGCTGGCTGTATTAAACGCCAGATTCAGAAATAATCAGAAAATGTGTGAACAAGAGGCTCGTCGATTGCACGTCAGGGTCGGATTATCAATGGATCAGAAAGTAACATTTTCAGATATTGAAAAGTTTGAGAGTTTAATGGGAATTAAAATTATCGTCTGGTACCGTGCACACTATTAAAATTTGAAGAGTCAGGGGCCAGAAATACAAAGACGGCTTACCTGTTTTTGCATCACGAGCATTATTACGATATTTTGAATCTAAAAGGTGAGAGCCAGGAGGAACCGTTGGGAGCTCTCAAACAGGCTCCTAGTACCCCAGAAGAAAGGGTGTACGACGAGATTTTGAAAAGTGCTCCGGATAAATCAAAGAAATATACAGAAATTATTTTACAGAAAATGTCGTATCACCCTAATACAACCTACTGGAATGGCTTGGGAGAGTTTGTGTTTCGTGGAGAACCTTTACCCGGCACGAATATGGTCGATCTAATGCGAAACTTAACCGCCCGTCACAACATACCATCCTATCGGAGACCCAGGGGTTGGAAAGAATTTATTAAGGCCCTGGCCGGTTTGAACATTCCGACCTCTGCCGTGCCAAACATCGACACGAGAGAACTTCTAGAGAGTTTCAAAACTTCTACCCCGGACGGGAGTTCTGCCTTTGCTGCCACTGTCCCTGCTGCTTCCACTACACCTGTGGGCAAGAAAACCAAATCTCGCAAAAAAAAATGAATAGATTCCTTATTGAAATGTAATTATATTTCTGTTTAATAAAATATTACATTTGATTATACAGACTGTCTATTCTTTATTAAGATAATGACAGGGCATAGAACTTTGCATGCAGGGAAGATCCTTAAAACCTCTGGAAGTGTTCTTAGACAAAGTGTTGATAAATTTTTGAACCATATCATCGTTCTTGGTGACTTCATTAAAATACAGGTTCATAACCTCTTAATAAGAACGTCCTTTTCCTCTGTGATGCAGGAAAAAAATACAGTGTTGCCCGAAGACGCTGGAAAACCTTCTTTGAAGCTGTCGGGTATGGTGAATAATTTCTTTACAGTTTCTGTTTAAAAACCGGTATATTTCCTCAGGAAAATAGATAAAGTCTGGCGGGTAGCCGTAAGAGTCAAAAAATTCACCAATTCCGTCTTCTCTGAGATGTATCGCCAAACAGTGCTCTCCGGGTTGGTTTTGACGGTGAGTATTGAAGATGATCATAGCCGGGAGATCCTTAAGTATTTTTTCTGGCAGTTCGTTGCATGCCAACACTCTATAAAACAGATTTCCTGTGTACAGATTTCCGGCCAGGAGTTCCTCGATCTGCAGGGTGTTCATGCTTTTTTAGTAATCATAAAGGATGTTTCTTCTCTGGTTTATTTCAATAATGTTGTCAATGACGGCGTATGCTATTAGATTGACAGTATGGGGTAGGGGCTGTCGAAAGCGGATTTCAATTCTCATGTTCCCGGTTATCACCAAGGAGAAATGGTCTCCGCATTCTTGATCGGGCGTCAAATCAAAGGCAAACAAGGTGTATCCCCGGGAGAAGTCAGAACGACTGATGGCTAGAGGCTGGTCTTTCAAATGCTTTCTGGAGGCCAACACAAGGTTGTAATATTCTCTAGCTGTGATGTCATTCGCAAAATCAGGTTGAAATGGTTTGGCTGGAATCTGCTCTCCGTTCAAATACAAGGCCAGGAACTCCACCTGGTTATGCTTGAAATTGAAGGGGTTTCTGGCGTAATCCCCCGAAAAGGCATCATTATCCTCCAGGCCTAGGACCAGGTACTTGGGTATCTGTCCCAAGAACAGGTTCTCCTGATTGTTCACTCATATCCCGGCTGGCATACTGAGAACTTTCATATTTACTCTTTCCATGGGGTACTTGGCATTGGTGGTGGTGAGAGCTTGGGCGTTCACTATATTCACCGCCGACGAAACTTTAACTTTCTTCACAAAAAGAGCGATGGATAAAATGTTTACTTTGTAACGCTCGGCATCTCCGGATATCAGACAGAATTCATTTTTGCTCCGTACCATTTTTATTCTGACATCCACCCCGTTTAGAATTAATTTTTCTTGAAAAAATAGGTCGGAATGAATAGGCCTGAGGAGTTCTACTGTTTTACCCTAGCCCGTATATCGGTTTCTTTTTTTGAAACCCTCATTTGGTCCGTCCAAGGTGGTGTTTTCATGTTCGTTGGCTGTGTCTTTGTAAAAAAAGACCCGAAGCAAATTGGAACTTGAGAGTTTCATTGCTGTAATTTAACAGTTCCTCAAAAAGGGCCCTGTACGGGTAAAGGCTGGAACTATGGGATATTAAGCGATCTCCCAAGGTGACATCCACTTGTGAAAATAAAGCGGCTACTGGATAATTAACCAAGGCTACCCGGGCCCCTTGGGCTGGATAGTTCCGTCGGCATTGACGATTTTGCATCGGACGTGTAGAAGCGTATTATTCAGGTCCAAGTAGTCTTCCCCGTTCCCGGTAATCAGAAACTCCAACGGGGCGACTTCCGATAGAGCTGAGAGAGGGAGGACCTCAACGTAGATGCTTTTTTCTACACTAGTCTGAGTATAAGGTACCGTAAACAAGTCCAGTTCGGATTTCACACACTCTTGAGACATTCGATGAATGAAAGACATCTTGAGCTAAAAAATGTTTTCCGATTTCTTTTTTCTGCGGGACTTATCCTTATGGTGGAGAGAAGAAAATGATGTAAAAGCCGAATAGCGCGTCTTTTTGAGGACGGGTCCGGCTCATGATCCGGGCGGTCTCTTACGCTTAGTTTTCCTCAACACCATCAGACCCAACCCCGATTGATTTTCTTCGCTTCCTCGAGTCATCGCTCCTGACATGGCCCCTGCCACCACGTCTTTGACAATATTCTTAGCGGCTGATTTAATGTGAGGTTTGACAATTTCGAAACCTCTTTTTAAGAGAAGCAAAGCCTGTCTAAACAATCCCCGAAATATTCGGCTGATCCCAGAACCGTACATCACGAGAGACCGTTGCCCACTTGGGCTTCATAATAATGCACGTAGGGGCTAGGGTCCAGGTAAGATCTCATCTCTGTATTAGTCATGTATACAACTTTTATAGGGTCTGAAATATAACTTGACAATGACTTTACCAAACTGAAATGGAACCGGTTTGTTCTGATCCGTCTTTATTTCAATGGTCAAAGTATCAAACTGACTCTTGCTGACCGGAGCATAGTGCGCCTGTCGTAGGTGATTGTGGTAATCTTATTCATCTCATCCTCAATATGTATGCATCTCAAGAGAGGGACGTAGCGGTCTCCGACTGTTTGGTGAGACACAATGTCGCTGTAGATGTACAAGGTATAAAACCCCGCTCTGATATCTGCGGGGTATGGAGCTTCATTCACTAGACCTACGCTCACGTCCCCATGAGCACCTAAAAGCCTCGGCAACTGTCCCTTGACATGCAAAGATTCATCCTTCACGGTGCTTACAACGTAGAATCTTCGCTCGATAGTGCTGTAACGGAATCTCATGGTGTTTTCAGGTATTGGAGTGTTGGCTGAACTGCCCTCGACGGCTTGGGGTTCTTTCGCCAACGCTTCATTCATCTTGGAGGTCACTTTCTCGAGGCTAGCGTAATACCCCGATGAATTAGTATAATATTTAACTATTCGCAGGTACATCACAATAAAATTATTATCCGGTTTATCTAGGGTATTCCAGGTGTGCGGATACTGAATTACGGGCAATGCAACTTCCCAGGGGCCCTGTAGTTCAATGGGGGCGGCTAATTTGATGGTAAATTCGGTGATGGTGTTATTAGGGAAAACATCCCGGGAAGAATTGCTGGGGAGAACGACGTAAAAGCTTTTTCTCTCCATTGTGAAAACCTTGTGAATGAAATACTATTTTTCATTCTCAGTATAGCTTTCAGGGATCCAACTGTTAAACTGTTAAACATCCGAGCCATTTCAACAAAATATGATTTTTTCTATGGATATTTTTTTTCGCCAGAATCTTTTCAATCCTGAAGACATCCGGCCCTCGAATCTTTTGTAACTTCACGTCGTAAAAGGAGCCTATAATGTCTTCGCCGTCATAATCTTTGATCCTGTAGACAGGCGGCTCCCTCGGGACTAGTTCAGAAACGGTAAATACCTCATCTGAAAAGGTTTGTTCGTATCCTTTAGTAAAAGGATTCCGGGATTTCGACACTCTCACCGTATCACCGTCTTTGAACTTTGGGTTTCTTTGGGGTTTAGTTAGGCCGTATAAGGTTTTAAAGACTTTCCAAAAATTGGAACTATTCACCTCGGTGGGAGCCATTTTTATACCTCGGTGATAACTCAGATTTCTAAGATTTCACCAAGTCCTGTAACCCTTGCAGATAGGACCAGGTATTCCGGGAGCTGAAATAACGCCACATTTTTGTCTTCAGAATTCGGTTAAATCTCTCCACCACCGAAACCTTTAATTCACTAGCGGTGGTAATATGTTTAATTCCGTGATTCTTGAGCAGGCTTTGACATTCCCGATTGAGGAACTCTTTACCGCTATCGGTCTGAAGTTTGACGGGAATTCTACCTTCCTCCAAAATTTCTCGAAAAACCCTAGTTATTTCTTTACCCGTTTTGTTTTTCAGTACCCTGACCCAGGCATATTTTGTAAGAATATCTATACAAGTCAGTAGATACTTGTAACCCTGGTTATAGTCTGCCAGGATTGTCATATCCACCAGATCGATCTGCCATTGCCCATCTATATTGGAAACATACACCTTATTCCTTTTAAAATGGACTCTGGCCGGTTTATGGATCGTGTATGTGTATTGCCCCGATAACCAATCGGATACCTCTCGATCCCCAATATGATGCTCCGCATGCCGGGACAGCTCTTTTCAAGGAATCTTTACCACCCAAGCCCCCGGCATTCTCAGAGTTATAATATGTTTTTTCCAAGACCTGCTCCATCGCCGGTGATAAAACAGACACTGACAACACTTAACTCTATAAAAAACATTTATTTAGGAGTCTGAATTGTTCACACAGCTTCAGGTACAGAATTACCACTCAGTTCTATCATATCATCAAATTCCAGGTCATATTTAATCCACACGTTCATATGACCCTCATGATTAAAATTCCGCTTACAAAACTCATTTGCCACACGGCGGGCTACAGAGTAAGAGTATTCATCCATATCATAAAATGACTGCATTACAGTATCATGAATAGAGTTGGTATTATCAAACTCCCCCACAGTCTTTTCAACCACAGCATGTATTTTGTGTATCAGCAGTAGAATATTAAAATAACCTAGAATTTTCACCGCCAGTCCTTTCAGCCAAGACTTGCGAAAAATCTTCAGAATCCTCTGAAAGTGTCCTTGACGGTAGGTGGTTTCAGGTTCAAAGAGGCAGGTATGTCTTCTCTGGCTGGGATGGGCTATCTCGCAGCCTTGTCATTCTTTTTTCTGGTCGTAGTAGACGATGATATCCAGCAGACACGTCATCAGCCCTTTAACAATTTGCTGAGCCTTTTTCCAGGTTTCAGACAGCACACCATCCGGGCAATCCATACCTGTCTCAGACAGCTCGATTGACATCGGTTCCTCCGGACCTTGTCTGATCACCCACGGTTGTCCTGGAGCTAGGTAAGAGGATGTCCGTCTGAGTACCCTTATCGGAGACGGTGCTATCCGTCTGAGCACCGTTGGCGGAGACAGGGTTATCCGTCTGATCATCAACGGAGAAGACCATCCCGGACCTGGAGAATGGAATCCACAATCCGGCTCGAGGTCTCTTGACCAGAGACTGTAATCGAGTCGTATACTAAAATACCGGAGGTCAGATTCTTGGGGATCTTGAAGGCCGTCAGTCCGGACCAAGTGATGGAACTGGTAAGATTCAAGCCATGAAGCCTCAGGCCATGAAGTCTCAGACCATGAAGCTTCAGGCTTTGGAGCTTCAGGTGGGACCCCTGAGGGTATTACGCCAATTCCCATCATTTCAAAGTCTGTAGCTATCAACATGCTGGGGAACTTTAAATTGTCCTCCTTTTGGTCCTCTGACTAACAGGCTGTGTATTTATGATAAAAGGGAAGGGTGTGGCTTAAAATAAAGGAGGGTTTTCCATGGCGTCATCACTCGAATCGAGTTACGTTTCAGCTCTCATAGTCCGTTACTCGACCGCCGTTTCAATTTGCAGAATTCAGTCCTTCAATACTAAAGCCGGCGGACAGTTTTCCTTGTTGTCCTCCAATAACAGCCGTGCTTCACACAACTTAGACTGAGCTTCAGCTTCGAGAAACTCAGGCACCCAACATCTTTTAACACTTCTCAAACGATCCTTCAAATAGATTCTGTGGAACGGACGCTTCACCGGGGCATCGGGCATAGATTCCATTTTTCTAACAGAGTCTTTAGAACCGAAGATGATCCGCCTTTTTATACAGCCCTTTTTAGAAGGGGTGGACGGCAGGGTCTGGATAGAAACTTGCCTGGATTTTGTCAGGAGGGGGGCTGCTCTTGACAGTTTGTTTAATTAAGCAGGTGGCTGTGGGGTGACTTCAAACAGGGGTCAGACATCCATCAAAAGGCCCTTGACAGTTTCCTGAACCATTGGGCGGGACTTCCGGTAAGACGTCATTGGGGGTCGACTTCCGGTCCACAGGGGTGGGGCTTAAGGGTCATAAATGTTTTTGACATAAACCTCATGCATATAACTACTTAAGTCATTAAAACAATCTAGACCAGAAAAGGTCATTAAGCCCAATAAAGCTCGCCAGTCCTATCCACTTAATTCTTATAAAATAACATCAAGTCTACTTTTGAAGGGTTCTAAAGTCCAACTGTCTATCAAACAATGTGTCTAGGTTCTCTTTGCGAATATAAAATTCCTGTTTGAGCGAAATATACTCTTAACAAGTTTCCAACTAAGTCCCTGTACTTTGTACTTGCAGAGTTCATTTTAAAGTAACCATCTTAATCCACTGCACTAATTCCCTTCATAATTTTGGACACTTCAATTAGTGTATGTCACCTCCTAATTTACTTTTGCATAAACTAAAAAGGCTTTGTTCCTTTAATCTATCTCCATATCTCATCCCCATAACCCTGCAATCAGCCTAGTCACACTTCTACAGAATTTCTAGTATTGCTATGTCTTTTTTGTAGCCTAGAGACCAAAACTGTACAAGCACTGCTGATGAGGCATCTCCAATACATTATAAAGCTTAAGTATAACCTTATATGACTTGTACTCTACACCATGAGGATATCACAGCATTCTGTTAACCTTCTTAATGACTTATGAAACACGGTCTGGAAATTGATAATGACAAGTCCACAATGACTCCTAAATCCTTCCTAAAAAGTGTGTATTGTTCATTGAATACACAAACAACATTTTTACATCCTACATGTAATACTTTGTATTTACTTACAGTACATTCAGTTTCATCAGCCACAAATCTGAGGGTCAGGGCAGGTGATGCTGCAGTTGAGACTAGCTGAGCTGGCTACTTTGAGCAGCTATTTAAAACTGATGCTCTGGCCTTTGCTTCCATTTGAGAGATGGGAGTCATCCCAACTAACTGGAAAATGGCACTTGTCATCCCTATCTGGAAAGGGTGATTGCCTGGATTGCAACAACTATAGGGGGATAACACTACTCTTGATGCTGGGTAAGGCCCTTGCTAGAGCCTTTCTCAATAGGATCCGTGATCACTTGCTCAACTACCAGCGACCACAGCAGTCTGGTTTTACACCTAAGAAGTCTACCACTGACTGTGTCCTGGCACTGAGGGTTCTCATCAAATGCAAATGCATGTATTGGCAGAATTTCTTTAATGCTTCTGTCCATTTTAATGAAGCATTCAACTCAGTTATTCGAGCTGCCATGTGGGATATCCTGAGATTCTGTGGGATTCCCCTGAAGTTGCTGGATGTCATAGTGCATATACACTTGTACAGTTTACTTACCTTTGCAGTGACATTCATTTGTCTGGTGGCTCTTCCTATGAAGTCAGTAGATGGATTGGGAGAACTTGTGGGATTAAGGTATGGCCTTTCAGAGACTGACCTGGAACAGGCAAGTGAAAGCACAGATTTTCCAGGACCCTGATCCACTGCATCATCTCCAGTCGACAGCGAAAATGGGAGTGAAGTTGCAAGTGATGAAGGTCATGATAGCTCACGATTCCAGAAGATCACATGAAACTAGAGATGGCCTTGCAATCCGCGATTTCATCTACTCCTCGCGAGCTGGAAGCATCAGCTGTAATGGGGGTTGCCACTTCACCCGCGGAGCACGAAAGCTGAAACGATTTGTTCGGCCTGAAGAAAATGATCGCAACATTGGCCACAGCCATATGTGAGGTCAAGAAAGACATCCAGAAAGACATTCAGAAAAATATGAAGAAAGAAATAAATGGCTTGCTCAAGACAAATCAGAAGACAAACGAGAAGCTGCGGCTGGAGCTGCAAGAGATGCGGCAGGAATATAAAGACTTATATATGTATATATAATTGTTTTGATGCAGTCTTTAAAGATATGTTGAGAAAAATTTAGGAACACATTCAGGAAAATGCGTCTAAACTGAGAGAACTTGGTGATCAGTTGGAAGACATTAAGCAGACATTCATGGCTCGAATTGAAACAGTGAATCAATTGGCATCTAACGCCGATGGAAAAGCTAAAGCTGCGAATTCCAAATGCAAAAAACTCGGAGACAGACTTGTGGCTTTGGATGATGGATGTAGAAGGAATAATATTAGAATCGAAGGTCTACCTGAGAACCGTGAAAGTCCAAACCCAGTGAAATTCGTAGCTGAACTATTCTCAAAAATAATTGGAGAGGACTTTAAATCAGATACTGAGATAGCGGCAGCTTATCGCATACGTGGATCAAATACCTCTAAACCTAGGACTTTAATTGTCCGCTTCGAGAGATTACAATTTAAGCTTAATGTAATGGTACTTCTCAGACACAAACAAGAGATTATATTTGAAAATAACCACATTTGTATTTCCCCTGATTTCTCACCCTTAACAGCTGTTAAATGTGAAGCTATTTAGAACATTAAACAGCTGTTACAAAAAGTCGATATCAGATACAGCCTCTTGTATCCTGCCAAACTGAAAGTGGATATTCAAGACAAATATTACATCTTCTCCTCCAAGAAGGAAGCAGAGAAGGAGTTAAGAAAGCTGATCCCGACGCTTTTTTAAAATATGAAAGTGAGTTGTATCCTGTCATGGTATGGCAAGAAGATATTACCTGCTGTCTGATCTTCTTGCAATGATATGGGTACCATAATTGTACATCCTTTTTTCTTCTCTGTCACTTTTTGTTTATGTTTTAATTACAATTACACGTGTATGTGTGTAAAAAATTAAAGTAGTTCTTCCTTGTTTTTTTTTTTTATTTTGGTTTTTAACTATTCTAAAGGAGACTGTTTAACATCATACCCTTGGTTTTATTGTTATTGTTATTATTGCATTAGGGTTTACTATGCTTATTCAGGGCCACTTTTTAACACCATTACCTGGGTTTACTGTCTTAATATTTCAAGACTATTGATGATTATATTGTATGCTTATAATATTTAGACCTTATCAGCAATAGATATCTCTACAATTTATTTCCTCAAATGCCGCTGCTGGGGGGCTTGTTTTGCTTTGGACGTGCTCTGTCTCTAGGTATGTCAGAGGACTGGGACTTTGTGAAGTGGGTTCCAACCTCACATGGGGTGGCAAAATTTTTAAGGGGGGAAAAGAAAGAAAGCAAGCTATATCTAATCTATCCTTTTATTCCTTACAATTATAACTTCCAACGTAATAATAGGCTGTATGGCAATAACTCGTGGGAAAATAGGAAATTAAGGTTAAAGCTGTCTCTCTCTTCTAGTTAAGACTAAAAAATGACATCAAAAATTCAGAATCAATGTCTTCATGATGGGACAGTTAACTTTGCCAGCTGGAATGTTAAAGGCCTGAATCATGAATTAAAGAGAAAGAAAAGTATTCTCTCACCTAACAGGTCTAAACACTAAAATAGTATTTTTACAGGAGACCCATTTATTAAGCAACGATCAGTTCCGACTACAAAAAGACTAGACTGGCCAAATGTTCCATTCCAGCTTTACAAAGAAAACTAGAGGTTTGGGAATTCTTATACATAGAACAATCTCATTTGTGGTATCAGATGTAGTATCTGATCCTGAAGGGAGATATGTGATTGTCATGGGCAACTTATTTAACTGTAAAGTGATTCTGATAAATGTTTATGCACCCAATGTCAATGATAGGGAATTCATGCAAAATGTATTTACATCCATTCCCAATGTGAACACTCATAAAATTATAATGGCTGGGGACATTAATTGTATTTTAAATCCAGAGCTAGATAGGTCTCCTGTTATAGGGGGCATGACATCAAACACTGCAAAGACAATAACACATTTTTTAAGTGACCACAACTTATCAGACCCCTGGAGGTTTCTAAACCCAAACTCAAGAACATATTCCTACTACTCACCAGTGCATCATTGCTACTCAAGAATTAATTATTTCTTTATAGATAATAATTTCTTGCCTGCGAATAAATCTTGCAAGTACGACGCTATTGTTATTTTTGACCATGCCCCTCTGATTTTAGAGCTGAAATCATTATGCCCCACATACTCATCTCGCAGATGGTATCTTAACCCACTTCTATTAGCAGATGAGAACTGTACAGAATTTATATCAAAACAAATCAGTTTCTTCCTAGAGCCAAATACATCCCCAGTGGTCTCTGCAGGAATACTCTGGGAAACTCTAAAGGCCTTCTTAAGAGGACAGATTATTTCATATCTTTCACACAGAAAGCTAACCATCGAACTTACTAGAATAGATCAAGAACATGCCAGGTGTCCAAGTGAAGCTCTTCATAGGAAAAGACAGGCTCTGCATTTAGAGCTCAACCTCTTAACAAACAAAGAAACTGAACAACTCATTTTTAATTCAAGATATCATTACTATGAACATGGAGAGAAAGCTAATAGGCTCTTATCTCAACAAATCCACAAGCAAGAAGTTTGCAGTACAATCCCAGCACGAATGGAGATAAAATCATTGGCCATAAATATATAATGCACACATTTAGAGACTACTATAAATCCTTATATTCTACTGAGTGAGTTCAAAGAAGACAAAACACAATCTAATGCATTACTGGATACATTAAATATGCCACAAATAGATACTTATATTGCAGAGGAATTGAATAAACCTCTGGTGCTATCAGAATTACTAGATGCTATAAAGTCACTTCAGAGCAGGAAAGCAGCAGGCCCTGTCACATTTTATAAGAGACTAGCAAAATACCCGCGCTTCGCAGCGGAGAAGTAGTGTGTTAAAGAAGCAATGAAAAAGAAAAGGAAACATTTTGAAAATAACGTAACATGATTGTCAATGTAATTGTTTTGTCACTGTTGTGAGTGATGAGTGTTGCTGTCATATATATATATATATATATATATATATATAAATATAAATATATATATATATATTTACACACACACACAAACATATATATATATATACATATCTATACATATACACATATATATACACACACACACATATATATATACATATATATACATTGTAATAAGTAGAGACTTGAGGCGTGAAAGGTTTGGGGCAGCCACCCGCTTAATCGGTTTCCTGGCTGCAAAGCTTTGAGACATCATAGTCAAGTTTACACAACAGAGTCCAAAACAGAACTGCCTGCCTAAGCAAGGCAGTGAGCTTTATAGCTCAGAGGGCGGAAATGATGTCGCCCTCTGGGCCGAACTGGAAGTGACATCACCCTTGGGGCCGGAACCGAAGTGACCTCATTCTTGGGGCCGGAACCGAGGTGGTGTGTCCTTCCTGGAAATGGCGGCTCCTGGTGGGATTTCCGGGTAAGACCTGCAGAGAACTCAGAAAGAGCGCCAGCGCACCCGCCCCTGGGCAGATGTATAAACAGTATTGTCTAAGCCCTTCAGCTGCTTCCCATGCACACGCAGTGTGACAAGACTCCCCTCAGCCCAGACCCGCCGGGTCGGGCGACCTGCACCGAGGTCGTGGGCCCGGAGAGGGCATCGGCGCTGGCATGAAGGGACCCCTGTCGATGAACGAGCGTATATTTGTACTGCTGCAGGTCAAGAAACCACCTCGTGACCCGCGGATTCACTCCCTGTGAAGGGCCATCCACTTTAAAGGCGCATGATCCGTCACCAGAGTGAACACGCGACCCAAGAGGTAGTACCGCAGCTGCGCACCGCCCATTTGATCGCCAGAGCCTCCTTCTCCACCGCCGCGTACCTGGTCTCCCGTCCAACAGTTTCCGCTCAGGTACATAACGGGTGTTCAACACCGCCGACGCTTTGGCTCAACACGGCTCCCAAGCCTGTGTCCGGCGTCCGCCTGGAGGACAAAAGGGAGAGAGAAGTTAGGGGAGATTAAGATAGGTGCTGAAGTCAGAGCCCTTTTAAGTCACTGAATGCAGCCCCGCTTTATCAGACCATACCACCGTATTAGGAGCTCTTTTCTTTGTCAAGTCGGTCAAGGCGCCTCTCTCGGAGAAGCGAGGCACAAACCGGCGGTAGTACCCGCCAAACCGAGAAAGGATTGGACTTGCCGCTTGGTTTCTTGGGGGCCAGGCCATTATGGCTTGCAACTTGGAACACTGTGGCCTCACAGTACCCCGCCCACTAGGTAGCCCAAATATTTGGCTTCCTCAACCCAAGTAACATTTCTTGGGGTTGATGCGAGCCCGCCTCTCCCAATGTCCGTAATACTGCTGTGACCTGCTGTATGTGCTCCTTCCAGGTGCTGGAATAGATGACAACGCCATCCAGATAGGCAGCACAGAACGAGTTATGGGGCCGGAGCACTTTGTCCACCAGACGCTGAAAAGTCGCAGGCCCGTAACCCGAATGGAAGGACACGATACTGCCAGTGTCCGCTAGGAGTGCTAAACGGTTTTTCCTTCGGACTCCGTTAAAGGAACCTGCCAGTACCCCTTTGTCATGTCAAGTGTAGTCAAGAATTTGGCTGGTCCCAGTCTCGAGGAGGTCGCCCACGCGAGGCATGGGATAAGCATCAAATCGGAAACTTGGTTGAGCCGACGGAAGTCATTGCAAAACCTCCAACTGCCGTCAGGCTTAGCAATCAAGACGATGGGGCTGGACCAGGGACTACTACTTTCCTCGATCACTCCTAGTGCCAGCATTCGCTTGATTTCCAGTTCCACTTCTACTTTCTTTGCCTCCGGGAGTCTGTAGGGTCGCCACGGACGATCACCCCGGTCAGTCATATGTCGCGCAATCAGAGAGGTCCGACCTGGTTGTTCACTTACCACCTCTGGGACCGAGCGGATAGCTGCTTCGAGCTCCTGTCTCTGTCTGGGAGATAGCTGTTCACAAATTAAGGGCACTTACTTCCGCAGAGAGAGCAGGGCTGTCCGGAGGAGGGATCGATCCCTCTCCTTCCACGGTTTCAGCAGGTTTACATGATATATTCGCCAGCTGGTCGGCGATTGGGCTGTTTCACCAAATAGTCACCAATCCCTTCCTCTCCTTAATTTGCTGAGGGGCCTAGCCAATGTGCGAGCAGTTTAGAGTGTGAAGTAGGAACCAATACCATGACGCGATCCCCCGGTTGGAACTCCCGGAGAGTCGTACCACGGTCATACAGGCGGCCTGTGCTGATTGTGCCTCCTCGATATGACTTTTAGTATAGGTCTTATTACATCAAATCTATCGCGCAACTGGGCGATATACTCCAAAATGTTAGTGGAGGGCTGTGCCTCCCCTTCCCAGCCCTCTTTAAAATATCTAATAAGCCCCGGGCTGTCTTCCGTATAGTAATTCAAAGGGAGAGAACCCGTAGAGGCTTGAGGACTTCCGTAGGCAAAGAGGACAAGGGGAGGAGTTGGTCCCAATTCCTCCCATCCTTGCTGACTACCTTACGTAGCATTTGCTTGAGAGTTTGATTGAATCTCTCCACTAGCCCATCGGTTTGAGGATGATACACCGAGGTTTTAAATGCTTTATTTTCAGTAACTTGGCAGTCTCCTTGAACGCTTCCGAGGTGAAAGGCGTTCCTTGGTCCGTCAGGACTTCTAGGAATGCCCACGCGAAAAGACTCCTACTAGTTCCCGTGCAATATTTTTAGTGGTAGCCGAGCAATGGAACGGCTTCAGGGAATCGGGTTGCATAATCCACGAGGACGAGTATATATTTATATCCTCGGCTGAGGGCTCCAGGGTCCTACTATATCCACCCCAATCCTGTCAAAGGAACGCCAATAAGGGGAAGGGGAATCAGAGGAGCACGGTCCTTCCTAGGAATTTGCCGCAGTTGACACTCCGGCAGGAAATGCAAAAGCGCTAACCTCCTCATTAATCCCGCCAAAAAACGGAGCTTAATGCGCTCTAATGTTTTATCGGAGCCGAGATGGCCTCCAAGAAGGTGAGAGTGGGCTAACTCGCAAACCTGCCGCCGTAGGTCCGCTGGACTAGCAACAACTTCCGGACCTTCCCTCATGTTCAGCAACCCGATACAATAATTCATTATCCATGACAAAGTGAGGTCCCTGTGGCATGGGCAAATGCGCGCTTGGCGTTAACGAGAACCACTGCATTCTTTATGTGCTTCAGAGAGTCGCCATTCCACTGTTCTCTTGAAAGAAGCCGGAGTCGCTCTAAACTGAAAGTGCAACTCAGAGAGCGGGTCCGGTCTGACCTCAAGGGGCGGAGAATCCTCCTCGCTGCCGGGCGCTAGTGGATGACGTAGTAGCCCGCGACGGTCCGGGAGTATCTTCGCACTCTCTTGGCCTACCGCCCACTCCCTGTCGGCTGATTACACGGTGTGGAAGCAGCTTGAGATGAGTCTTTATCATCTATAACGAGGCCAAAAGCTTTTCGGGAATGCTTTCTAAACTACCGCGTTACTGTCAGACCAGTCCGCCCGAGGATTACGGAAACGGAGGATCCGGTGTACCGCCACGTAAGCCGCGAGGGTTCCTCCGAGACATACGTAACACCGGGCGGTATTGTACGAGCGGATATCTCCGTATACATTTTAGACTGGTCTTTTCTTAATCCATTGTTGCGGTAGAACAAAACGGCGAGCAACGACAGACACGCTACTGCCGGAATCAAACAGCGCTGTTACCTATGTCCATTAATAATAAGCTCTCCGTATGTTTATCCGCCAGGGATTGCTAAGGGCACACAAACAACCCCGCCATTGTCCCCTACGGTCCGCCTTGTTCCCGACAGGTCGCAAGCCAGACGGCCCGGCGACTTCGAACAGGCTCTGGATTGCGTGGAAGGGACTGCTTTAGTGGGACATAACTCCGGTAGTCCACAGAGCAGCTGTTCTGCCCTCCCAGGTTTCACAGCCGCCTCTGGGTTTAGGAGCTGTAGCAGCTCGTCCATTGAATGGAATTCCCCAGGCCGGCTGGGCAAATTCCTGGGGTAGTGTTGTAGCAGCAAAAACAGGCCACTTGCTGCACTATTTGTAAGGGGTAATCAAATGGCCGTAGCCACTCACCCACCTGTTGCCAGAGAGCCATAGCCTGCTCTGACAGCCCTTTACTGGGTTAAACTCCCAGTTTATATTTCTTTACCTGCCGGCCTGGGGATAACCCATCATTAACAGGGACCTTGGTCCCGATGGCTGCTCGGCTTTCCTGCCCAGGAAGAGCATACTGAGCCACTCGTGTGTGTTCCCCAGAAGCCAGCCCACGCCTGTGGGTCCCCTCTACCTTCTCCACGAGATGGGTTGGTAGCCCCGGTTATGCTCGTGGAGCAGAGCCTGCACCGCCCCTTCCTGACCCCCGCGCACTCCCTGCCCCAAACTCGCCCCGTACTCACCCACCTGGTTCCTTGAAGGTCGTGTCCCGGTTCTTCGGGACACCATCCTGCCGACTACGCCACTGTAATAAGTAGAGACCAGAGGCGGAAAGGTTTGGGGCAGCCACCCGCTTAATCGGTTTCCTGGCTGCAAAGTTTGAGACATCATAGTCAAGTTTACACAACAGAGTCCAAAACAGAACTGCCTGCCTAAGCAAGGCAGTGAGCTTTATAGCTCAGAGGGCGGAAATGATGTCGCCCTCTGGGCCGAACTGGAAGTGACATCACCCTTGGGGCCGGAACCGAAGTGACCTCATTCTTGGGGCCGGAACCGAGGTGGTGTGTCCTTCCTGGAAATGGCGGCTCCTGGTGGGATTTCCGGTAAGACCTGCAGAGAACTCAGAAAGAGCGTCAGCGTACCCCGCCCCTGGGCAGATGTATAAACAGTATTGTCTAAGCCCTTCAGCTGCTTCCCATGCACACGTGTGTGACAACATATACATACATATCTACATATATACACACACAGCTATTTCGTATCAGTGCAATACGCTGTTTGTTAAAACGGATGACACCCGCCTTACGTGCAAGTCTGCGTGGATATTATGAACTATCAGTATTTGTTCAAGTTCTATTTAAATTTTAAATAGAAGGAATTTTTATTTAGTCGACAGAAATATCTTTGGTAGGAATGGTAAAACAGACAGGAATATTATTCCTGAATAAATCAACTCAAACCTTAAACAACTTATAATATTTTGCTCTCCATAAAAATATATCCTGTCTAAATTATACAAGTTAGAAATAAAGTAAACATTAAAAGAACAAACATTCAAATTTCTTTACTCTTATGTAATTTTATATTTTATAAAAATAAACTTAGATTTTAAATATCCCAAAAGATTTTGCTCTCCATAAAAATATATCCTGTCAAAATTATACAAATTCAAATATGAACATGCTGCATAACAAAACCTGGAAATATAAATAAAATGTGTTCCTTTCAGCAATAACAAATCAAATCATTCAGTTGTCTTTGCTCATATGTCATTTTAGAGCTGGACGCCTGGCATCTTTTTGGCAACAGGTTCGTTTCTGTTTGGTGTGAGGTTCTGTGTTGTGGAGATTCTCAGGATGGATTGCAGGTGCTCATCAGTGAGGCGACTCCTGTGTGCTGTTTTGTTAGTCTTTATCACTGAGAAGAGCTTCTCACACAGATATGTGCTACCAAACATGCACAAGGTTCGAGCCGCATGTAGACGGACTTTTTTTGTTCTTCAAAGTCACCAAAGCGCCGTGCAAACTCAGTGCGCTCAGTTTATCAGCAAAGTGCGATTTGGGAACACCGTAGTGACGACTTGGTTTAACATTACTTGGCAACAGGGAAAGTGGGGCAAGTGGTTGTGTCTCCCATAAAAGCAGCTCAATTGAAATCACTTTGTGATTGTGCACGGTAAAACGTCCGCTGAAGTGTCAGATTCTTATTTAATTCTTCTGCTTTCTGTATCTTCTGCATTGCATTCAGGTCTTTCAGGTTACCCTGATGTTTTGTTTTATAGTGCCGTCTTAGATTAAATTCTGTAATTACAGCCACATTAGCTCCACAAATGAGACACACGGGTTCAGTAAACATATACTCAGCCTCCCATCGGTTTTAAAGGCTCTATTTTCAGAATCAACTTTTCTCTTCAGCATCGTGTGAGCTAGCTTCAATAACTTGCAGCATCATAAGGTAGACTTGATTAACGCGGTAAGTGTTGGCAAGGCAGCTGAAGCGCTGCATTATGGGATCTGTAGTTTATTGTGTTACCAGCGCTTCATATACCCGGCTTTAATAACAATAATACAGTATATAAAATGATCTCACGGGCGGATATAATTACACGGGCCGGATGTGGCCCGCCCTTGAGTTTGACACATATGGACTAAATAGAACTTGAAAAGATATATTTTTTCAAATGTGATCGCAATTCAGATAGAGTTGACGCAAGACTACAGCCTGCATGCCTCAATAAGTCATCCTCCCTCGCCTTACTTTTTACCGCTCATCTAATGAATACACTGAGTATGGCTTTACCAAAACAATCATTGATGGCTAATAAAGTATCCATTATTCGAGTATGTAGATCGGGTTATATATATATACATATATATATACCCGCGATCGCAGCGAGAAGTAGTGTGTTAAAAAGCTAGAAAAGAAAAGGGAACATTTTAAAAATAACGTAACATGACTGTCAATATACAGTATTTGTTTTGTGAGTGTTACTGAGTGTTGCTGTCATCAAGGATTTGATTATCATTATTTCTTTCAATCAGGTTCGTATTTGTAGGATGTGTTGTGTTCAAGTTACATTCCGTGTTTGTCAATCGCTGTAAAGATGACAGGTTTCATTCATCGATTCGTTTCTTACTGCATCAATAAACAGCTCGCCTTCTTCTTTATCTGAGACCTGACACACTGCATGCACGGGTTTTTTACACTGTCTTCCTTTAGCGGGACATTGACTTTTCCAACGTGTGCTTTGTTTCCGCAGTAGTTGGATTTATGAATATGCTTGTATGTATGAGACGCTTCATATTTTTGCTGCCTTTTCAATTGTGTAATTCGGTTTTGTTCAGCTCTTTGGAACTGTTGCTTTTATCTGTGCACGCGCCAGTTCACGGAGCCACTCGTGTACATGCATCGAAGGTTCCCAGCTGTGCTGGTGCCATCTCGTGCTATGTCCACGGCTGTATTTAATGTTACCTTAGTCCTGGCACTTAAAACTTTCTCTCGCAGTTTTGCTGAGTTTGTGTCAAACACCACCCTGACCATCTCATCTTCCTCTCCATAAGCACAGTCCTTCACCCGTGAATATTTAGTGGAGTTTGCTATTGGATTGCCGCTGACGGACGGCCTTATATGGGCAGGCACTAAATTACAAACGCCAGCGGCAGCCTGTCTATGAACTTAATTTAAAGTGTAGGGTTTACATCGTGCTTTGTTTCAAGTAGCAGAACTCATGAATATGGTTGTATATGTCACTCGCTCGCTTCTTATTGTTTCGCTGCCTTCTCAATTATATAATGCATGTTTTCTTAAACGCTTTTTTGAGGTCTTCCTGGTTTTCTATGTACTGCGTGATTACGTGGGAGGCGTGATGATGTCACACGAAACTCCGCCCCCATGGCGTTGAAGCTCATCTCCATTACAGTAAATGGAGTAAAACTGCTTCCAGTTATGACCATTACGCGTAGAATTTCGATATAAAACCTGCCCAACTTTTGTAAGGAAGCTGTAAGGAATGAACCTGCCAAATTTCAGCCTTCCACCCACACGGGAAGTTGGAGAATTAGTGATGAGTCAGTGAGTGAGTGAGTGAGTGAGGGCTTTGCCTTTTATTAGTATAGATTTACATTTACAGAAGCTAGAGACAATCAAATTCTACCCCAAACTCTTCGCCAAGCATTAATCACCATCTTTCCTAAACAAAACAAGGACTTGTTACAATGTGCATCATACAGACCAATTTCACTTCTGAATAATGATGTTAAGATACTCTCCAAAGTCCTAGCTAGAAGGTTGTAGAAAGTGCTGCCTTCGGTAATATCACAAGATCAAACTGGATTTATTAAGGGACGACACTTAGCTTCCAATCTCCGACGCCTGTTTAATGTAATATATTCACCTGCAAAGTCCAACACCCAGGCATTATTATCGTTGGATGCAGAAAAAGCATTTGATATAATTGAATGGAACTACCTTTTCACTACATTAGAGAAATTTGGGTTTGGCCCAAATATTTGTGCATGGGTCAAAATACTGTATACCAATCCAGAAGCTCAAGTTTGTATTAACTACATTTGCTCAGACTACTTTAAACTAGAATGTGGTACCAGACAAGGATGCCCCTTGTCACCACTGCTATTTGCAATCGCCACTGAACCACTGGCAGTTTACTGTTGAAATGCTTATCAGATAAAGGGGCTTATCAGAGACTGAAACAGAAAATTTCTCTATATGCAGATGATATGGCACTGTAAATATCAGACCTACAAAATACTGTGCCTGCAGTCTTAACAGCAGTAACAGAATTTCAAAAGGTCTCTGGTCTCAGAATTTATTTGAATAAAAGTGTGCTCTTTCCAGTGAATTCTCAAGCATACACTATTAGATTGGACACCTTCCCTTTTATTATTGCAGATCACTTTAAATACCTAGGGGTAAATATCACAAGTAAACATAAAACTCTTTATTAACAAAATTTTGCTGTCTTTATGGAAAAAATTAAGCAAGACTTGCATAGATGGCGAACCCTCCATCTCACTCTAGTTGGAAGAATTAATGATGTTAAAATGAACATCCTTCCTAAGCTTCTTTTTCTATTTCAAAACATTCCAATATACATCAATAAATCATTCTTTAAGCAATTAGATTCAACCATAACCTCATTTATTTTACCTAAAACATCCACGTATCCAAAGAGTGACTCTATAAAGACCTAAGACAGAGGGTGGCATGGCTTTACCTAACTTTCAGTTTTATTACTGGGCAGCAAACATACAAGCTATAAAAACCTGGACACAAATAGATGAACATACACAGGCTTGGTCAGCAATTGAAATAAAATCCTGCAGTACTCTACTTCTCTATATTCCCTGCTTTGTGCCCCAATAAATGCAAGTTATCGGCAATATACTAATAACCCAATTGTGCTTCACTCTCTCAGAATAAGGAACCAGTGTAGAAAGCATTTTAAGATGGAAAATCATTTATCTGTGGCACCTTTGCATGAGAACCACCTTTTTCAACCCTCGCAAACATATGCAGTTTTTAATATCTGGAAAACATTTGGGATTAAATAGTTTACTCCCATCTTTATATAGACAACATATTTGCATCCTATGAACAATTACATTCCAAATTAAATTTTCCAGCAAAACATTTATTTCACTATCTTCAAATCAGAAACATTGTCAAACAGAACCTGCCCGATTTTCTCCATCTCCCACCTTCCTCTATGCTGGAAAAAATATTGCTCAGTCTTGAGGACAGCATTTCTGAAATATTTACAAATATTTTACAGTCCCTTCCTTTCAAAGATCCAACAGGACAAAAAGAAAAGGATCTCTCACTCAACATATCAGAAAAGGAGCGGAAGGTAGCAATGGAGAGAATTCATTCGAACTCTGTATGCGCAAAGCATACAATTATTCAACTCAAAATTATATATTGAGCAAATCTGTCTCGCTTGAAATTGTCCAAAATGTTTCCAGGGGAAGATCCAACCTGCGAACGCTGCAATCAAACTCCAGCATCACTGGGTCACATGTTTTGGGCCTGCACCAAATTCACATCATTCTGGACAAAAAATTTTTAAGTGCCTTTCAGACAGCCTTGTTGTCACAATCCCTCCAAATCCACTAACAGCTGTGTTTGGTGTTCTTCCAGATAGGCTTAAAGTGGAGGACAAACAAACTGTGATTGCCTTCACTACATTATTGGCACGCAGACTTATTTTGCTAAGCTGGATGAATCATAACTCTCTTCTTTTAAGTCAGTGGGTAACTGATGTTTTATATTATTTGAAATTGGAAAAAATTAAATTCTCACTTAGAGGATCTGTGCTGAACGTTTTTAAAACCTGGCAGGATCTAATCAATAACATTTTAGAATAAGCTTTTATAGCACTGAGGAAGCAGATTCTCTTCCCATTTCTTTTTCTTCTCCATTTATCTGTATCCGCCTAATGAACTCATCAATTTATTCATTTTTACTATTTTTAAGTTTTAGTCCATTGGCCATGCTCTCTTTCTCAGGGGTGGGGGTTGATTTGTTTTCAATCCTATTTTTTTGTAAAAATGTATCTATTTCTATCAAATGATTACAATAAAATCAATAAAATAAAAAAATTAAATAAGATATTTAGTATTAAGAGTAATGCTCCATCAACCTGTATATTATGAGCTTAATAAAAATCTTTATATTGAAATGTCTCTCAGATAAATGATAATTTTTAATTATGTACTGTATAAACAATATTTTTTCATAACAGGAAGCTTTAGTGCATTAAAATAAATAAATTCAAATTTAGTGATGATAAATTCTTTTAGAAGACAGCTTGTTGAAAGAAAATACAAAATACCTTTCACAGGTATAATCAAACAGTAGTACATTTAGTGAAAGGAAAAAAATAAATGGCACAAAAACATAAATAAAAACTCACAACCGTAGAATTCTGAATGTAGTATGTATTCATCTGCCGTGTTTTCATTTGCGGTGTGAAGCAGTGGCCGACTTCCACTACAATTATAGAGAAGTGCTTACACCCATATATAAATCCTTCTGTTCTTCTGACATGCATAGTATACTTTAACGGTATGGTAATTGGTATATGGCCTTAGAATAAGTGCAAAGTATGTATGTATTAGCTTGCACAGAATGACAGGGGCAGTTTGCAGTGCTTGTCAGAATATTGTTTCTTACTGCTGGAGTACAACATGTCATGTGAATCTGCCTAAAGTAAGTTAAGGCACAACATGAACATGAATGGGCAAGACAAAGTCTGGGGAATACAGATAATGCTTCAGTGAACAATGACATTTTATTCCTAAACTCAGTGGTACAATTCAAGAACACATAATGCAACAAGTGGTATGTCATTGTAAGATAATCAAATTAGTATACACTAAAACGTTTTTCTACTTACGGTTAGACAGAGACAGAGTGGGTCACTTTGTACTTTAAAGTTGGCAAAAAAAAAAAAAAATTAAAATTGATCCTCTGCGAGAAGATCGTTTTTACAACAATCTCTTAAAGGTACAATCCCATTAATGCCCATCATACCCTAAGCATCAAATAACAATTTTCCAATATGTACAACATAAATACTGCCAACACCATTTTATACTTCCAATTGGGCAGAAGTATGGAATTGGAGAAGATAAATTAAAAGCTCTAGCGGGTGCTATGCTAACATCATTTGTGTTGCCTTTTAGAAACTTAATAAAACAATAATTATTATGCACACCTATTGCATGTACAGAAAGTCAGCCAGGTAAGATGAAAAATCTACTTTGTATATGCTATGTGTTAATTTTTCTTTTAAATTGTCTAAACTCACAAAGTGCAACTAATAAATGTGTGCAGACCTGTGAGTAAGACAGCCAACAAAAACTGCTATGACAGCAGATGTAACATTTAACTGCTATACAAAATGCACAGGTTGTACAGAACACTGTAAAAGTAGGTTTTATGATTATTCAATTAAGAAAAATCTAAAGAAATGTGGATTTCTCTGGTGCATATGAATTCTTCTCTGGGCAAGAAGATTCTTTAGTAGAATGTCACTGCATCCATTTGTGAGCTTTAGTACAGCCTGATTGTTAAATATCATTACCTTGCTGCACAGACAAGGAAGTTATTATCTAAAAAGCTTAAGAGAATGGAATTTAAAACTTCAATTGATATAGTCAAAGTCCATACCAAAGACAGGATCAGAAAATAATTTTTATGCCAATAACCTCAAATGACTTTGAACTGAAGCATTTCATCACAGGCAAGCAGAATGTAACTCATTCACCAGACTGTGTGCGAGGCAGATCAGTAAATTCAGAAAACACATTTAATGGATGCAGTTATTGTTGAAAAAGTGATATAATCAGTATAATGTTGTATTAATTTGTACTACATGTTTTGTACACTGAATATTCTATCCCTTTATCTATTGTCTGAAACTACTTACTGTATATTCAATTCAGGTTTATGGCGAGCCTGGGTATATACTGGCAACACTGATCACAAGGCAAGGGCCTACTTACAATGTTTGTTCCAGTTCTGTGCAGTCTAATAATAAATTTAGCTAGAACCACAATAATGATGAAATCAGATGGGGCAAATACTACTCACAGCTTTGAATAAATACTTAAACAAGACTGCCCATGACACACTATTAATATGAATAATAATGACTTTACTATAGAAGAATAAAAACAAAAATTGAAATTAATTAATGTTACATTAATGCAATCTAATGAATATTTGCCATTAAGTTACAGAAAAACAAACATAACCAAGACATTTTAGTATTGTTATAAAATATTCAGAAATCTATCCACCCTTTTAACACCCAATGCAAATCTTAGCATCTTTAACTCTGCTACCTCCAGATCTGTCTCCTGCTTTCTGGTCAATGCCACTGTCTCCAACCCATATAACATAGCTGATCTCACTACCGTCCTGTAGACCATCCCTTTCACTCTTGCTGATAACCGTCTGTCACATATTACTCCTGTCACTCTTCTCCACCCATTCCACCTTGCCTGCACTCTTTTTTTCACCTCTCTTCCACAATCCCCATTACTCTGTACTGTTGATCCCAAGTATTTAAATCCACCTTCACCAACTCTACTTCTTGCATCCTCGCCATCCACTGACCTCCCCCTCATTTATACACATGTATTCTGTCTTGTTTCTACTGACCTTCATTCCTCTCCTCTCTAGAGCATATCTCCACCTCTCCAGGGTTTCCTCTATCTGGTCCCTACTATCGCTACAGATCACAATGTCATCAGCAAACATCATAGTCCAAGGGGACTCCTGTCTAATCTCGTCTGTCAGCCTGTCCATCACCATTGCAAATAAGAAAGGGCTCAGAGCCGATCCCTGATGTAATCCCACCTCCACGTGGAATGCATCCGTCACTCCTACGACAGAACTCACCACGGTCACACTTCCCTCGTACATATCCTGTACAACTCTTGCATACTTCTCTGCCACTCCCGACTTCCTCATACAACACCACAACTCCTCTCGAGGCACCCTGTCATATGCTTTTTCCAGTTCCAAAGAGATGCAATCCAACTCCTTCTGGCTTTCTCTATACTTCTCCATCAACAACATCAGAGCAAACATCACATCTGTGGTGCTCTTTCTTGGCATGAAACCATACTGCTGCTCACTAATCATCACCTCACTTCTTAACCTAGCTTCCACTACTCTTTCCCATAACTTCATGCTGTGGCTCATCAATTTTATTCCCCTGTAGTTACTACAGTCCTGCACACCCCCCTTATTCTTAAATATCGCCACCAGTACACTTCTCCTCTCACTTTCCAAGATTCCATTAAACAATCTGGTTAAAAACTCCACTGCCATCTCTCCTAAACACCTCCATGCTTCCACAGGTATGTCATCTGGACCAATGGCCTTTCCATTTTTCATCCTCTTCATAGCTCTCCTTACATCCTCCTTGCTAATCCGTTGCACTTCCTGATTAATTATCTCCATATCATCCAATCTCTTCTCTGTCTCATTCTCTTCATTCATCAGTCTCTCAAAGTACTCTTTCCATCTGCTCAACACACTCTCCACACTTGTGAGTACGTTTCCATCTTTATCCTTTATTACCCTAACCTCCTGCACATCTTTCCCAGCTCGGTCCCTCTGTCTAGCCAATCGGAACAGTTCCTTTTCTCCCTCCTTAGTGTCCAACCTTTCATACAGCTCATCATACGCCTTTTCTTTAGCCTTCACCACCTCTCTCTTTAACTTGTGCCTTATCTACTTGTACTCTTGTCTACTTCCTGCATCTCTCTGACTATCCCACTTCTTCTTTGCCATCCTTGTCCTTTGTATACTCTCCTGTACTTCCCCATTCCACCACCAGGTTTCCTTTTCCTCCTTCCTCTGTCCAGATGTCATGCCAAGTACCCTTCTTGCTGTCACCCTTACTACATCTGCTGTAGCTGCCCATCTATTGTAGGATTAAAGTTGGACAGTTTAACATCTGTGGCAGAGCGACGGGCACTAAGCAAACTCCTGTCAATCATGAATAATCCACTGCATCCACTTAACAGTGTCATTTCCAGGCAGAGGAGTAGCTTCAGTGACAGACTTTTGTCACTGTCCTGCTCCACTGACAGACTGAGGAGATCGTTCCTCCCCCACACTATGCGACTCTTCAATTCCACCCGGGGGAGTAAATGCTAACATTAATTTTATTTTAATTTTTTTCATTTTTATTACTATTTAATTTAATATTGTTTCTTTGTATCAGTATACTGCTGCTGGATTATGTGAATTTCCCCTTGGGATTAATAAAGTATCTATCTAATCTATCTATCAATCTATCTATCTGTCTGGTAACTCTTCACTGCCATCCCGTGCCTGTCTCATCTTCTCCCTAAACTCAACCTTGAAGTTTTCCTTTTTCAAATTCCACTCTGCCCTCACTCTCTTCCTCTTCTTGATCTCCAACGTCATCCTATAGACCACCATCCTATGCTGCTTAACTACACTTTCCCCTGCCACCACTTTGCAGTCTACAATCTCCTTCAGATTGACTCTTCTGCATAGGATGTAATCTACCTGTGTGCAGCTTCCTCCAGTCTTGTACGTAACCCTATGTTCCTCCCTCTTTTTAAAATATGTTTTCACCACAGCCATGTCCATCCTTTTGGAAAAATCCACTATCCTCTGACCGTCTTCATTCCTCTCCTTGACACCATACCTACCCATCACCTCCGTGTCTCCTCTGTTTCCTTCACCAACATGTCCATTGAAATTCTAACCTAACCTAAGAGCATATACCTTTATCTAACAAGTACATCATTGTTACTGAAGAACTGATTATTTCTTCATAGTAAGGGTGGGCGATATATCGAGTTTTTAAAAAATATCGACATAATTTCATGAGATATAGGATAAGACAATATTGTTTATATTGAGTCTAAGTTGCTTTAAACTTATTCTCATACAGGTGCTAGTTCGCATTTCTGTTCTACCTGCCCACCAATTTCCCTCTCTGAACACTACTCATCCCTCCCCTACTGCTTAACTCGATAAGTCCTGCAGGCAGCAACAGGATGAAGAACGTATAAAGACACGAAGGAAGCTATCGAACAAGAGCTGGTTCATAAAAAGAAAAACAATGGCTCGATAATTTGGAGATGGCTCAGGTTCAAAGTGTCAGATGAGCAGAAGAATAATGTATTCTGTAGAATACAGAAAACATGTACGGATAAAAGCTTTGAGCGCTATCAATTTTTTCCATTTACTACAGCACCATAAAGTACAGTACGAAGATTGTGTTAAAAATGTGTGCTGCAGCCCAGCCCATGAAGCCTTCCCAGCCTCCTGCCTCAAAACAAACCACATTACAAAACTCATATACCTGTGCTCTGCCTTAAGAGAAAAAGTGAGAAGTGGGGCAACATTACTAAACCACTGGTTTAACATATATATTTTTTTTCCTTTTCTCTCAGGGCTAAATATTTTTCCAAAAAACTCAGGTTTCTAAAAAGCACACAAAGCAATAGTTTCTCATATAAATCAACATAAAACGTTTGTTGTTGCATGCAGTATGTTGTCACTGTGTGTTAGCTATCTGGCAGTGGTGGGCGTAGCGACTGGTCTCGGCAGCTGGGGATTGATCAGATGATGCCAGTACCTCACTTTTGTTTCAGATCTCGATCTCAAGATCACTTGCACCAAATCATGGCCCAACAAGTCAAGAGTCCACCTCAAAATAATAAAATATACGCAAAATGTCAGCCGCTGAGTATTTTGCTTTGTACATTCTCGCCCAATGTCGATGACATTCTAGACATTGTTTATTCTATGCTACTCACACATGCAGGGATTCTACATCAAATCTCAAATCAATGAGTCTAACAGTCCTCCAAGCAAAGAGTGTCTAACCTATAACGTAATGGTGAGTTTTATCTGCATCTGTAGCTTTTTTTAAAACCCTATGCCCTCCCTAAAAGAATTAAGAAAATATTTTTATACAACCACTCACAGAGCTAAATATGCCTATTGACCACAAGATTTGAAATGTTTAAGCTTATACAGTTACCAATTATGAAATTGGAACTTTCTTATATAAACTATTAGCCCTATTGGAGTAAGTGCATGCGTTTGTTAAACTGATGATTGTGATACTGAATGAGCGCCCCAGCTGAGAAGAGTCAGGAAAGGGAAGGGGAGCGTGCACGTTGTACAGTGGGTGGCAGCACCCATCACACATGATGTGCAACGGGTGATGTCTTGGCACCATGCAACTCCATGTGGAGCTACGTTAAGGTTTTTACACCGGCTGGACTGCCAATTCTGCCACCAACTCCCAAGTTTTCCTTGCAAGTTGGAAGGCCGAAGGACAAAGCAATTGCGGTTAAGGGTCCTGCTCAAGTACTCAAACAAGTGTTTCGGCAGTTGTGGGATTCGAACCAGAGACCGCCAGCAAATCCTTACCACCAGAGTCACCACTCCACTTACGAAGAGACAGGGATGCATTTTAAATTCAGAAGTGTTGGAGATGGAAAAGGTCTAAAAATATATACATCTGTTTCATTCATTTGCTGGTAATTTTACCAAAATGGTTTAACTAAAACCATTTGTAGGTAACACATTACACAACACAGTTTACACACACAGTTAAATTTTAAACATCCCTACTAAACACAGATGGATGCGTATTTGCCTCTTTACATAAAGATTAAAGCGATTATAAAAGTTTTTATTTTGCGTGTTACAGGACACAATATGGATGATGCTGTATCACCCGGGCCATTTCTATGTGTAAGAAAGTTGTTACTTGTTTTGTTTTGCCAGTTGTTACATGTTTTCTTATCTCCATTGCTCTTTACAATAACTATTGGTCCATTGGCTGTTTACTTTTGAAATGTATCAAAAATAAAGGGGATTTTCAGAGAAGGACTTGGACAGAAAATATCACAATATACAGATGATATGGTACTGTATATATTTGACTCACAAAATTTCATGCCATCTCTAAAATTATTTTGAATAAAAGTGTGCTTTTTTCCAGTGAACTCACATAACATTAGATACCTGCCCATGTATCTTAGCAAATCAGTTTAAATATCTAGGGAAAAATATCACAAGTAAATACGGAGCTCTTTTACAATAAAATTTTGCTGTCTACATGGAAAAAAAATAAACGAGGTGAATAGATGGTCTAACCTCCATCTCACATTAGCAGGGAGAATCAACACTGTTAAGATGAACGTCCTTCCCAAGCTTCTTTTTCTATTTCAAACCATCCCCATATACAGTACATTAAGAAATATTTTTTTAAGAAACTAGGGGGCTTTGCCCCCTGCTCGCTTCACTCGCCAAGCCCCGTGTTTGGTTTTCCGGATACACACTTTTAAGATTTTTTTTTTTTCTTGGAATTGTTGCTATTTCATTGGTTTCACTTTTATTTCAGAATTTCAGCAAAAACAATATTTGGAATCTATTGAGTTCCAACATGCTGAATCTTTTAAATGAGGTCCGTGAGACATGTGTTTAATGACTTTGTACCATAATTCAGGATAGGTATCTCTATTTGGAATTTCAGCACAGACAAAATGTTTTTGAAATTCAATCGTGTAAATGTATGCTCGGATTTGACCAAACACCGTTTCGAGTTCTTTCAATAAAATGAAGACTTTCTGACAAAATCTACTTACGAAAGTCAGAATATCCTGAGCTGATGTAGCAGGTGGCATTGTTTTCAAGAATCTCAGAATTTCTGGCCATTGTGGATTGCACGTCACTGTAATAAATAAATCTGGCCGACCGATAGTTCTGGATATTGCCATTGCATCATGATATAATTGTTGCTATGCTCTTGGACCTACATTGATATGATGATGGTAATATTACTGCTTACCTATTTTGAATTTGTATCAACTATTGATATTTGAATTTTGAACGTGATCAATGAGACCTTGCATATGTTCTGTTGTAAGTTTTGCCTGATTTGATTTAATAAAGAAAAGACAATTAGCTTTGACTTTTAGATACGCATTAATAATGTAATCTTGCGTTAGACATTGAGATGACAGAAGTGGGTTAAATACATTGGAATGTATCACTAATTTTGCCCTTAAATATTGTGTTGGTGTTATTCGTTTTTCTGAATATGTGTGTTTCATATTGTATGACCATCTTGTTTCTCCATCTGGGAAAACAAAGGAAAGAGTAATGGATTGTAATGTGGTGAATTATTAGACAGAAATGTCGATTCATGTTTTGCTTTTGGATAAACATGAATATCTACTCTGTTTTTGATATTTCCGTCTTTCGAAACTATTATCGCTGATAATTCGTCACATGTTGTTGGCTTATTATATATGCGTGTGTGTTCTTTCTGATTCATATAGAAATCCAAGAAAACTTCTTTGTCCGTGTTTTGCAGATAAATTTTGTGCGATACTTTTAGACGTGTTGGAACTATTGGGAATAAGATTGAGCAATCCATGGCAAGAACATGATTTTTACTGAGCAGTCCACATGGGTTCAGAAAAGGGAGGTCATATTTTAACAACATGCTGGAATTCTATGAGGAAGCAATAAGGACATATGATTAAAATGGAGCATATGGTATTATTTATCTTGGCTTTCAGAAAGCATTTCATAAGGTGCCACATAAGACGTTTGCCATCAAACTAAAAGTGGGAGTTCAGGGTGTTTGTAGATGGATACACAATTGTCTCAGACACACGAAGCAGAGGGTGACGGTGCAAGGAACCTTATCAGAATTGGCCAACGTTAAGAGTGGTGTGTCACAGGGGTCAGTGGTAAGGCCACTGCTATTTTTTTAATATATACATGATTTGGACAGGAATACATCTTGCCTGAAGAAGGGGCCTGAGTTGCCTCGAAAGCTTGCATATTGTAATCTTTTTAGTTAGCCAATAAAAGGTGTCATTTTGCTTGGCTTTTCTCTACAGGAAAATACAAAAAGAAACAAGCTGGTTAAGTTTATGGATGATACAAAGCTAGGTGGATTGGCAGATAATTGAGAATACATTGAATGAAGGGACTTGGGACAGCATACAGGTTTGGGTAGATTAGTGGTAGATGAAATTTAAAGTAAATGTGATGCATTACACATATGAAGTAAACATATTAGGTTTCTATACACAATGGGAGGTCTGAAAATTGCAAGTACACTTTATCAGAAGGACTTGGAGTCTTAATGGAATCGACACTATTAACTGCTAGACAGTGTTCAGAAACCACTAAGAAGTCAAACAGAATCTTAGATTATATAGCACGATGTGTATATAAGTCCAAGGAGTTTATGCTGAAGCTTTATAACATACTAGTTAGGCCTCTTCGGGATTACTGCACACAATTTAGTCTCTAGGCTACAAAAAGGACTTGCAGTGCTGGAAAAAGTCTAGAGAAGACAAACTAGGCTGATTCCAGGGCAACAGAGGAACTGAGTGACCTGGAAGCTGGAGTGACTTACACATTTCTCGACTGGAGCAACTCAGCATAATGCCAGGAGAAAGGCAGCAGGATCTACAGGGGTAATAGAAGGCTCAGTGAGGAGTCATGTGGGTGTTGCCATGGAACTCAGGGACACAAGCTAGGTAGCAGGAGTCGGAGGCTCAAGATGTTGCCCTGCCAGGAGCCACAGATATCCACAGGGGCCCAAGCCTATTAGCAAAGTCATAAAAGGTTGGCTGAACTGTCAGGCGTCTCTTCAGTTGCAAGACCTCACGTGGGGGTAAGCTCAGGAGACGGACTTTTTTAGGTGATGTACTGGGGACTGTATTTTTAAAGGTTGGATACCTGCCTGTGTTTTAACCTTATTTTAATGGATTATTTATGGAATTGTTTTTAACCTCCACTATCAGTTTTTTTAATTGAATTATTTATGTATTGAACATTTTTGCACTGCACTTTTAAACACTGATTTGTTTTTGATTATTGTAATGAAAGCACTTTTGCACATTTATGCACCTACCCCTTGTTTTGTGTGAGTGTCCTCATCTGCTGGCTCATCCCTCAGGTGCATTATTGACAATAGCAGGTTCAAGAGGCTCCTGGGTTGCAGCTGGTAGCATGGAGCTGACCCACACCGCCACAAATGCGGACACATTTAGAAACTTGTTAAGAGTAAATTTTGCACATACATTAGAAAGTTTCCCTTTACACAGTGAACCACAGACAAATGGAATAAGCTACCAAATAGTATGTTAGACAGTAGGACTTTGGGAACTTTCAAAACTAGACTTGATGTTATTTCAGAAGAATTAAGTGGCTGGGACTGGTGAGCTTTGTTGGGCTGAATGGCCTTTTCTCGTCAAGATTGCTCTAAATTTGTGAAAATTGATAAACCTTTCAGCTAAGGATATACTGCAAAGTTATCTGTGCTTAAACACTATACAGGAACACACTGTTGTTTGAATTGAGAAAAGTCAATTTATTATGTTACAATAAAAGCAAATATCTTGTGATGGTATGTTTATATTCTACTGTTAAAGAATACATTTGCTATTTACATAAGCAAGCCCAACATCCTCTTGAGTAAAGACATTCCTAAAATTGATAAAATACACTGTACAATACTAGATTGAGGGTGAAGTAAATTACATTATCACTGCATGTAGCACAGTGCAAGTTTTTACTTCTTTATAAATAGTTCATTAATTTATAATAATACCTTAATTTAAATAAGCTGCTTTTACGTCAGTCAATAGTTATATTTGAAAATAAATGAAACCAACACTGAATATCAATGAAAAAAAAAACTGTTATTCATGATGTGTTACATTACACATGCAGAATATAAAAAATACTACCTAAACAGCAACTGCAGTGTCTACAAAGATAATGCTATAATGGAGATGTCTTTTAAAGGCTTAATGGCTCATGAATGAAACTCTTGTATTAACATCCATTACATCCAGTTATTTGTTTTCATGTCAGTGTTTTGGCAAGAAGAAGAATTGCCCATGAGAAAGCATTTTGCTGCTATCAAAAAATAACTCTCAAGGTTTGTTGAGCATATTGTAAAGTGTTCCTCTGTGCTTTCAAAACTATGCACATTTGCTCATTTTGGTCCAAATCCCAGAGATTGTAATATAGGAAGTGTGTACACCATGCCCAGCCATATGCCATTTGCAGTATATTGTTAAAGGGTTTCTACTTATTTGGGGACAGAAAGTGCATCTTTTTTTGTTATTGGTGATGTTATGCAGTGTGAAAATGAAATGTGCCAAAACTAATACCTACATTGTAATGAATATTAAAGCAAATATTTAATTAACAAATATGTACATTTACAAATCATTATCATCATAATTCATTTTTGTTACCAAAATAATTTCACTCTAGTAATTTAAAACAACAGATTTGGATATTTATACTTACAATGCTATCTACAACATTTTAATTTAAAGCTGTCTAAGGAAAAAGCTTTTACTTCTGTTGTGATGTGAAATTTTACATACAAGTTGATAAATATTTTGTATGTCTTTATTTGTAACTTAGACAAAGAAATGTAATACATCAATGGTTTGATGGTTTAAGAACCCCTTCCCCCTTTTAGAAATGAGTCTCTTTGTAATTTTACAACAGGGTTGGGGGAAGTGCCACAAACAGGTTTGACAAATATTTCTCTGCTGAAGTCTCTCAGTCAACCCCCACAGGAAAGCCAGTCTGCCTAACTACCAAGCATTACCTTAACATATGGTTTGGAGAGCAGTTCTGAAGGTTTTCTGTACTCCCATTGGTCTGAAGTATGGCTGTTTGGAACTGTCTTGTATCAAAAGCCTTTAAGTACAATGACACCCTATTGGCTCTAGGGGTTGGACAGAAAACCTATAAATTTGCTTGCTTTACCTTGCTCTCTCTCTCTCTTACCAAACTGATGAATGACCATCTTACACTAGAAACTGAAAAGGACAACACAATGAAGAGCACAACTCGGCAGCCATATTGAGACAGGCATGTGGCCTATTCTGAAGAAAGCTGACCTCAAAAGATGCCTTAACTAGAGACATTTTAAGTAACTAAGAAGTTTGTGTGCCGCCTGAAACTACACATCAACATTTACAAGATTGTACAGTTGCCAATATTCAAAATGTACTTTGCATATTGCAATTATTTATTAATATTATCAATAATACATTATTTAAAGTGTAACTTAACTCCTGCTTGTCTTTTACTACACCTAATTGCCTGAGGTTATACATGTAGAACGGAAGGTGGGGAGAAGTTATATGGTACAATACCTTATAAACAGTGGTAAGTCTGTGAGATCTGAGGCATTCTGACAAAGGCTACATATTAATAATATAAAAGGAGAAAGTTGAGTAATATATTACTCTACCAAGACAAAATAACTTCATTCTCAGAAATGGCTTTGTAGCCCTTTTATGAACCCTTTGCCAGTACAGAACCTACAAAATATGCCTTGGTGTTGTACACATGATATTCTCCATTGCAGAAAAATTAACACATAAATGTATGATTTATGCCCATAATAAAAGGTGAAAATGCATGAAAACCCCCATCTCAAAAAAATTTTAACAGATTTTTTTTTATTACAGTTAACAAAAGAAATGAATGTTGACAAATCTGATTCAAGGTTAGATTTGGGACCAATTAATTTTATAGTCAGAAAGGACTTTATAGAAATAAAATATATCAAGAATGTGAGGAAGGTCTAAAGATGCCTTGAACAGAAAAAAGCAGGATATTGTTTGAATACATGAAGATTTTTCTGGGGCATACTGTGTACAAAGAGGTAGGTAATCTGGTCCAATTCACAGAGGGTTATTGGCAAGAGGCTCAAGAGATACAGAGAAATTAAAAAAAAAGTAAAGATAGGCAGCCCTGGCTAGTACACCTGCAAATATAGTATGAAACAGTCAAAAAATGTCCAATCTGTAAATATAATTGCTAAAGCACATGAATAAAGGAGCTTAATCAGTCAATCAGTCAGCAGAAGGAGCTTAATCATATTAATAAATATCTTATTTAATGAATGTAATATCCTTCCAGAGAAAGGATCAGTTGAAATACTCAGATACCTTTTCCACATTTAGTAACAGTGAGAACAACTGGATGTGATGAAGTTTGGTGATGGATAATTAAAATGAAGGAGAAGGTGTATTATCTGCCAGTGCATATACTGTTTATGAAACATTGTACATCAAAGTAAGTTAATTTGTAGATGAATGACTTGTGTTGATGGGCAAGTAAATTCTACAGCATTTCAGTACTGAAAACAATTCTGGAAATTGGCCATTGATTTGCAAATTCAAGAGAAAATTCCTTAAACTGTTTTAAAAGGACTAGAACAATAAAAAAAATAATAATCAGTGAGTTTATTTCAGTGATGAGACAAGCAACTTTTATCATTTGAAACAGCAAAAAGCAGACAGTGACTCCAGAAGGAATTCCACGTAAATAGGAGATAATTTACAAAGCTAGAATTAATGATAAATGAATGCTAAATTAATTTTCTGCAAGGGTTTGCATCATGCAAAAAGGATGTCCAATGAGTAAATTTAGAGTATTTAAGCATGAATTTACATCAATGTAAATAATTAATTAAAAGTCTTTGTAGTTTGGTTCATTAGATTTGTTGAGTATGAAGGCTGGTACAGATTTGGACAGTGTGGAAGAATAATTTTAAAGGTAAAATATCTTTCATTTTAAAGAAACAGCTTAAAGGGTTAAACCTTTGCAGGCATATCAGGAAACCAGATAAAGATCAAGTGAACAACAAAATGTACTGAAAGCTGACTAAGAGATGACTAAGAAATCAGCAGATGTCCTGTAAAAAAAACAGAATGGACAGCTGTTATATGCACAGAAATTTCAAGGGTGGTGGCTTAACTCAAAGATATAAGAACCACCAGAATATTATAAGACTTTAATTTTATATGTCATTTGGGTGTAAACCAACTAGAGTAAATGTATGCATTGATTGACACTGTATGTAAATTTAACAGTTTATAAAATAAACTTCTGTTCTCTGATCATTCTGACCAGTCTGACCATGCTGTAACAGACTGCTTTTGAAGAAGGCTCCCTCTAAGGCATTTAGCAGAGGACTAATTAAAAGATACAATTATCAGCTTTTATCCTGCCTGATTACAGATTTGTCCTGTTATGGAATGTTTTCTTTAATAAGATGTTAAATTTCTACCATAACGGACAGAAGACACAACATAGTAACCTAACTCCTGTCTTTCTTTGCCAACAAGGAGCAACATATTCCAGCATCATCAAGTTTATGATGTACACAATAAGGAATAGAATGAAGATATTGCCTAACTAGGCAGCTGCACCCTGCCTTGTCAGTTAGCATCATGAACACCACAGTTCCGAAACCCAAAATCTTAAACCAATCAACAATCAAAACTACTTTTCCACCAGAATAATACAATTAAATATAATTTATACTTTACCCATTATTTTCTGCAGACAAGGTACAACAGCCTTTTGCATCCTTGCCACATCATCAGAAAATATAAAAATATACTATTTAAAATGAAGAATAAAAAATAGGCTGAGAAAAAAAAAAAAAACATAATAAATGGTCAAACAGTCGACATAGCAACACAGGGACCAAAAACAGGAACCTGAAAAACAAAAAAAGAAAAAGGAGCGGAAAAGAGCAAACTGCTGTGAATTTCCTAAAGAAAAGAGGATGCACTTGTAACAGCACTGGTGATTTGGAAAAAATAGGACGACTGCGGACCTTCTACCAGAAAATATCAGGAAATATGAGTGTGTACATGCAAGTCTATATGTATTGTAATATCAAGTTCAGAATCGGAGGATAATCTTGGCAACAGAGCTTTAGTGCAGATTTGGTGAAGAAAAAAAAAAGGGTCTTAGAAAAACGGTTATAAAATTTTTAATAGTTGATGCAGAAGTTACACAAGTATTAAAGTCTGTCTTGCAGAAGAGAGACAGAATAACCAGGAATGGAATCACGAGTAGCAGAAGACACAAAGAAATTATGGTGACTCAATAGACCTCAGAACAAATATGTCAGTGGCCTGAAAATGATCAACTCCTTCGGATCATAAAAAATCATGTTTTTTCTGAGGTGTGAGTTGGCATGAGACATTCTGGATGCAAATGAAACAGCTGTCATCTCACTTGAACATCTGACTTTTTCATTAAAAGACTAATTACCATCCTAGCTTAAAGCATTACTGGGAGTAAATCAAGGAACAGATGAATTTGTTGACCCTTAACAGGAATTTTTTTCTAAGCTCATGGAGAACAGTTTTAATATGGGAAGAATTGTGAAACTTAATTATTGGGGCCTCTGAAATGAACAATGTCCATTGGAGTATACTTTAAAAAGACTCTTCCAATCACAAGGTATAAATCTTGTCATGGTTTTTCAATGTATTCACCAATGCCCCAAACTCAATTGTGATCATCTTCTGCTAATTTTTTATGTCAGTTATGTCATGGTGAAGCCTGCCAAGCTCTTGGCAAATGTTGAAATGTTAGGAGTCTCTGACATTTCAAACTGGTCCATCACAGATTTTTTTATGTCCTCCGGAAGGCAGCCATATTAATCTTACTAGCACCTTCATCAATGATGACATTTTTGCAGAGACCATTTTTTCCATTAGGCTAGAAAATCCAGAGTTAGATCTTATGGAAGACAATGCTAGAATCTCTGATAAAAGATGTGTAGAATAAAGTTTATTTTGAACAAGAAATGTATGGAATACAAAAATAAAAAGTAAAGGGCCCCAGGGACGTACCCTAATGCACATCTATCCACCACAGACACATGTGAGTCTTTGTAACAAAATTATACAGTATATGCCTTTCTGGACCAAATCGATGCTAAGATAAAGAAATATAAATATGGTAGAAAAGTTCTAAAGCATACTCCCATAAATGGGCTTGGATAATGGTCTGTGTATCTGCCATTTTAAAAACAAAAACCATAATGGGCAGCTGCACCAGAAACAAAATATATCTTTTAGACTACATGCTGCTGATAAAATATGTTGAATCTTAGATTTGGAAAAGATGCAATATTGGACAGTGGCTGATCTCAACAAGGTCAACACTCTCTCCGCAAACAGACAGGCTGCTGATGGCTGTGGCCAAGAGGTCATTAAAGGCCTGGATCTTGGTTTTTATCCAGGACACTGGCAAGCCCAGACACTCAGACTCCTTACTCAGTCTCTTGAGCGTCCCGACCAGAGCCTCCATTGATTCCACGAAGATGACAGCATCGTCAGCAAAGTCAAGATCTGTGAATCTTTCTTCACCAACAGATGCCCCACAGCCGCTGGACCCCACGACCTTGCCCAACACCCAGTCTATACAAGCATTGAACAGAGTAGGAGCAAGAACACACCCCTGATGAACCCCAGAATCAACTAGGAAAAATGTAGAGGTCCTGCCTCCACTCTGCATGGCACTCACAGTACCAGTGGACAGGCCAGTCATGATATCCAGCAACCTCGAGGGGATCCCGCAAACCTTCAGGATGTTCCACAGGGCAGCTCGATCAACTGAGTCGAACTCTTTGCGAAAATCAACAGAGGCTGCAAAGAAACTCTGCCAATATTCGCGTTTGCACTCCATGGGAACCCTCAGTGCCAGGATGCGGTCATTGGAAGACTTCTGAGGCGTAAAACCTGACGGTTCCAGTCGCTGATAGGTGAGCAAGTGATCACAGATCCTATTGAAGACAACCCTAGCAAGGACCTTACCCGGCACCGAGAGTAGTGTTATTCCCCTGTAGTTGCTGCAATCTAGGCGATCACCATTCCCTTTCCAGATAGGGACGACAAGTCCCGTTTTCCAGTCAGTTGGGATGATGCCAGACTCCCAAACGGAAGCAAAGATTGCTTGCAATGCCAGGAGGACAGCCTTACCACCATCCTGGAGAAGTTCACCCCGGATACTATAGATCCCTGCAGCCTTTCCCCCGCTCAGCTACTTCACCAATTGTGCTATCTCAGTGAGATTGTGTGGTTCACAGCTAATTGGGGGATCAGCCTCAAGAACCATGGACCCACATATATCCAACATTCTAGCCGGAGGATGAACTTTGAATAACTGCTCAAAGTAGCCAGCCCAGCGGGTCACAACTGCAGTGTCATCCATAAGGACCATTTCATCAGCTGTCCTGACTGCGACTCTCTGAGGAACAGATTCAGATGTGCGTAATGATTCGATTCCTGTGTAAGCAGGACGTGGGTCGCTAGACCACAGATGGTGTGTCACTTGCTCTTTGATTCCTCTAACAAACACCTCTTTATCTGCCCTCAAAGCCCTCGCAGCCATCCTTCTCAGTTCCCGGTACAGACCAGAGTTGCCACTGAGCCGTGCGCTGCGACTCCTCTCGATTATATCCAGGGTGCCCTGCAAGATGAAACACCTCCTTTTGGGAACACCAGTAACACCAACACAACCCTCAGCCACCTTCAGGGTCTTGTCACGGAAGGTCTCCCACATCACATTAGGATCGGCAATTGTACCCAAATCTAAAAGTTCTTCATACAAACTGCATGCAAACTCATTAGAAACAGCCTGGTCTTGGAGTCTGGCCAAGTCCAGGCTCATTTTCCTAGTAGGTGGTAACCTACTGGACCTAAGCTGGATCCTAAGAGTAGCAACAAGTCTGTGGTCAGAATTCACAAAGTGGGCACTTCTGTAGACCCTGCAGTTCTGCAAGAGCCTCCAGCGTCTGCCCACGAGGATGTGATCGATCTCCTTCACCACACCACCAGTATTTAAGTACCAAGGTCAACAATGCGGTTCAGGGCGCTGGAACCAGGATCCAGGGATTCACAGCCGCTGACCTTTTGCAAATTCAATGAACACCTGCTGCCATGCTGCCTTGCCAATTACCATCACTATCAGTAGGATAATATTCCTCTGTAACAGTTTTACTTAGCATGAACTGGGAGGCTCAGAGGAAGACACCAATGAAAAAAAAACAAAAAAACAAAAACATTATAGCAAATGATTTTCTTTTGTATAGCCTGGTATAATTTCTAAGTGTACCTATTGGAAGCCACTAGACACATCATTAATTTTTTTTTCAAACAATTAGATTTTGCATTGCATTTGTCCAAGCAGAATACAAATTTCAATGAGGTACACAGAGAAAAATGGATTGTAGGCTTGAAACTGTTCTCCATACAGGTCCTATACACAAACATTTGCCAATCATCAATCAATAAAGAAGAAAGTGACTGGAGGCAACACTAAATGTACGTGAGTCAGAAGGCATTCACATGCTCTCACAAGTAATTCTGGTTTAGACTTATAAATCACTCTAACTTGCATTTGTTTGAGATGTTGGAAGCAACTAGAGTACTTGATATAGGGAGAATAGCTCAGTCTACACAGAGTGTAAATTTCACAGTTTACAGATGTGCGGCAGCAGTGGCGGCCACTGTGTCACACAGCAATCCTTTTTTATGATGTTCTTTAAATGCTTATTTCAACATACAAATCAATGGACCATTTTTTTAGTTCCGATGTACACTCCATAAACATTAGCAAAACTTTCTCCATGCAGAAATATTGAATGTATTTAGCCACTAGACAAAGAATACATTCTTTTTAAAAAGATGGTGAATATAGTAACTTAAAAAAAAACAACATAAATATATATTTTCTTTTTGGGTTTAATGAGGTAACACTGAAGTGGTTTTCTTACACAATTACTCTAGAAAATTAAGTCTATTATATTATAATATAGTCTATTAAACATATAAAGCTACCAGTAGGTGTAACAGCATGCATTTTTTTAATCCCAGAAACCCACAGTGCTTCAAAACAAAGACGTTTAGTAAGACCACATATCATCTACTTTCTTCAGCTTAGAATTTATCAACATGAACTCTTTTTAATATCTTCTACTAATTGCTAATTGTAGTTGATGAGGTGTGCTGTTGTGGAACCTACACATTCATTGCAATAATCCTTTCAATTAATAGTTGTTTAGAGTCTTTTAATTAGAAACTATATAACTACTGCATGTAAAGTAAATAAAAATGGTACTGCTACTAAGCAGGTCAAAAATAAATGGAAATTATCAATCAGGTTATATTTTGCTAGTGGTATTAAAAAAAAAAAAAATTAAAAATCACTAAAGCAACTTCTTTATTTTTACAAGTAGATAATGTCAAAAGAATGCCAGCCAGCAAATGGCATGGACTGATAATATTTAGATAATCAATAACAGACTTGATGCTGCAATTCTTACTATGTTTTTTGGATTACATTTATTTATCCACAAGGATTGTCTTTCATTTGTCTTTAAATCCTGACATTTAGACTAAACTCCTAGGGATCAATGTGGTATACTCAGTGCATCACAATGTTATTTTCCTTTAACTAGAGCAATAAAACTGAAGTGTGGCACCATTAATTAAATGTAATGAAAGCAAATGAAAGCAGAAATCATACTGCATTTATTCATTTCTACATGCATTTTTGAAATGTCTTTAATCAATGTACTGACATAGACTGACAGGTGGACATTTTTACTTAGGCATTTTAAAACAAAAGAAAAGAAAAGGAAAACTGGATCTGTATTTAATCATTGGCCCAACAAGAAATATATATTTTCAGTCATATGTGGGCAGAAAATAATTTTTACAGACTGGAGGATATGTTATTGTAATTTAACCCAAGCCATATCTTAAAATTCAATATAACCAAAATTACTATAGATGATCAAATTGCATAGACCTTGAGGACAGATGTTACTTACTTCAGCAATAAAACAATTGACTTTTTCCTTACTCAGAGAGTAACACATTTTAATAAACTGAAACTGATATGAAATAATTGAAAATGTGTTTTATCTAGGAGATGAAAGATACATGAATGCTGACCGATTACAAACAATTTAAAGTGGTCATTATTTTGATAGTGACCGTCTGTTACACTGGCAGAATTCAAACATAAACTCAACAGAGACTGTGTGTAAAATTGATAAAAATGGATTAATCTATACTAGGATTAAGTAAAACATTACGGCAGTGCCAAACTACTTACAATAGTTTAAAGTATTCTCAACTGGAACCCTTTGACATCAGGAAAAGTCATACTTTTGGATTCTCAAACGGACTGTGTCACTGTACAGAAGTACTGAGAAAACAGAACAAAGATTTTAACGTAAAAGACCATCACATTGGATGTGACCACTGGACTATGTACATTCAATTTGGTGAAGTTGGTATATTTTGGAGCTCATAATTAGGGATTACATACTTATCAGAACAACTCACTAGTAATTTGTATTAATTACTGGGAAAGATGAAAAATGACATCCAGAGATAGCCATTGAATATGTAATATGTCTTTTGGGTTGGTTTATAACAAGTGTATTAGGGAGAATGCTATTTTGTTCATTTTAAATATTCTTTACCTACCAATAAGATTTTTATTAATAAATGCACTATCTTCTGAAATCTAAAGACAAACATATTTGCTCTGCCTCACATGTTATTTTTTTAGGTCTATTTGCCACATACATAGCACAACTGAAATCAGAGTGTTTTCTGCATACAATTAAAGCAAAATAGAACAACTGCTGTCATGAACAAAACTAATGTAGGGCCTGGAGTTTCTAATCAAAACATGAAAAAAAATGTACTGGTTGACACATATCACTCCTGTTGTGGAAATCATAAATTAAAATCTCTTATATTTAAAGTAATTTCTCAAGTGTATAGATACACACACACAATATGCACAGAATATCACATTTAATATATATAGATTTTACTACTACACATGCCAAAAGTTATGCTCATATTTTATAAACTGGAAAAGTTAGTGAGGCTCTGCTTTAAAGAATGATGGCGCTGCATTACACCAGATGGGCAAATAAGTTTGAGGAGAACAACTTTAAGATCAAACAAACAGCAAAAGCCCAAGCTTTCAAAGGAGGAGCAAATGCTGGCAAGGACAATGCCAGATTTACATATGTATAGACAATAATGGCTCACAACAGGGCCAGTCAGGTGGTGACATTCAGGCTAGCATCATGCCTTTCAATTATTGAAGGAAGCTAGAGGAAAGGAATGAAGCTAATAAAGAATTCCAAGAGAAAATCATGAGAATACTTGAAAACTCAAAAGTTAAATTCAAATGGGAATGATTTTATGCTTTGCTATTCCTGAATGCATCATAGCATACTTACAGTAAATGTAGAAAACAGGACTGCTAAAGACTTATCTAAACTCACACTTTAAGCCCTAGAATTGGGACCTGCCAAAGTGGATCCCATCAAGGAATACAATTTCCTCCTGCAGCTGGGAAAGCTGATGAAAACCTTAAAGAAAATGTGTTAATGTTCAGGGACTTTTGGCATTATAGAGCCTAAATTATGTATCAATAATAAATATAATAAATGTAATAAACAGCTACACATTTGCTTATGTAATAAAAGAGCAGCAAATGGCTGAAGAGTAATAAGTACAACTCGTAAAATTTTTAAAATAAAATATTATTAAAACCCTTTACTTATACTAATATGAATCAAATAAAACAAAAAAAAAAGAACACAAAAAAAGTCATTATATATTAGGGATTTACCTCTAAAAAAATTGGATTTTATAGTACATAACCAAGATGTTTTATGATGCACAACCCTGAAATCAATTTTCTTTTGTGCTCCAATCTGTTAGCCGTCATTGTACTAAGTTAAGATTGAATATATCATAGCATTGCAAAGTTTCACTTTTGGCACAAGGTGCATACAAATTTGAAAATATTTAGTCTCTTGCATCTAATATGTCTCTCAAAGCAAGTATTAAAGTTGCAGTTACATGTACATTTTATTTTTTAGAAAAGAAGTACATATAGTGTATATACACACACTATATATTACTCAGAAGCAACAAGTAAACAATAATTATGTATGTAGAATAATATACTCCTCTAAACCTTTACTTTCAAAATTATTTTTCATGGCAGTCTTTGAAACATTTTCTGTTTACCCCTAGACACAGAGAAACCTTACATTTTGTACACTAGATTTGGGTTTAGGTGCTGTAGTTCACCCATCTTATTGTGGCTTCTGTTGCAGTAGCCTCACAGAAGTTTAGTGCGTTTTCATTTATTTTTATTTATTTATTGTATTGCTGCTTTCTTTCTTGCATTTCACTTCAACAGTAAACGAAGTACAAAAATGCGTTTTCATACCAGCTTCTTCCAGTGATGCCTTTTCTGGTAGCTCTAGGCACAAGGAAACTGTTGCAAATAGGGCAATAGAGCTAGTCAAACATACCACATATACACCAGTGTCAACCAAATTTTGGGTAGTAAGTGGCTGTTGTTTAGTCACAAGCAAATTATATATTTGTTCACAGAATAATCGGCCCCACTCCACACCACTGAAGAGATCAACTGAGAAATGCAAGCTTTTTTTTTTTTTTTAAACTAGTTTGTAACTGCGCTCACTTTGTCAAGCACTGGCTTCAACCATCCTCACTCCTACTCCCCAATCCCTCCCCTACTTGCTCTTTGATATTACTTCCCATTTGTAATTGTGCTTGTTAAGCCTTCCAGATGAGGGAGTAAAGGAAGCATGATTAGAAAAGGCATTGAAAAAATTATTTCACTGCGCTATTAACATGATGTATTTTATGCGCAGCTGCAACATGCAGTGCAAACAACCAATCATAGACAACTATACATCATTAGAATGCTGTGAACTTCTGCTACCCAATAGCTATGACTCTTTCACTGAATGTGGGGTGACAAAGGTAGATTTTTGATATAAGTAGATTCAGTCAGCTACGATGCACTGTTCACCTAGGCATATACAGTCAAATTAAAAAGTATGTGAACCTCTAGGAATTACCTATATTTATGTCTAATTCCCATATAAAACGGTCATATCTTAATGTCAGTTGCAATAATGAACAAACACAGTCTCCTAAAGCTAAACAATAACGATGTTGGCGCCCATTCAGGCAGCAACTTACAGAGCTTCAGAGTCCGCGTTGCTTAGTGTTAATCTTTCTTTGTCTTTGTCAACTAGTATAAGAAAAGAAGTAGATTTAAGTGATAGAGGTACGCAGACATATATTTACGAGTGGCAAATCCTGCTTGATTTCCGAAGAAACTGCTCTGAAATATCCAGCGAGGTGACAGAGACACTCCGCAGTCTTTGCTTACTTCAGCAGCCTGAGAAGCCGAGCTGGCAGAAACGCAAGCACAGCGGTTGGAAGCAGAAACGAGGGAAAAGCGGCTGTGTTAGCACAAGGCTAAAAACTAACCCCACCAGATCTGCGATACAGTCCATTCTGCTCACGAATGTCCAATCGGTGGACAACAAGCTGGATTACATATAGCTGCAGCAGGCTAAGCAGTGGGAAATAAGAGACTGTTGCATCTTTATTTTCACTGAGACATGGCTCCAGGAAAACATTGCAGACTTGGCCATCCAGCTAGATGGACTGACCATCTTCTGAGCAGACAGTGATGCCTCTTTGTCAGATAAGACCCACGGTGGGGATGCGAGGTTGGGGACTGTGTATTTATGTGAACAGAGACTCGTGTGACACTGTTACCCATTGATAGAGGTTTTATTGCTAAGGTGCCGGCCTTTCTTCCTGCCGAGGGAATACAGTTACGTGCTGGTGGTTGCAGTCTACCTCCCGCCTAGCACAAATGCTAACCAGGCGTTCACAGAACTCAACGAGATCATCTGAAAACTGCAAACGACGCACCCTGAGATATTTTTCATTATTGTTGGAGACTTCAATCATGCCAACTTGAAGTCAGTTCTCCCAAAATTCTTTCAGAATGTGAACTTTGCTACTAGAGGAGGAAGCTGTCTGGACAATGTTTACATGAGCGCTCCTGACGCCTACAAGGCCCTACCCCACCTCCACCTCAGCTACTCAGACCATATCAGCGTGTTTATGGTTCCTGCATACAAGTCCCTGCTGAAGCCCACTAAACCATCCCACAAGAACATCAGGGTGTGGCATATGGGTGCTGTTTTAGCTCTCCAAGACTGCTGCAAATTGACAGACTGGGGCATTTTCAGGGAGGCTGCTATGAATGGTGACTCCATCAATCTGGAGAAGTACACAGATTCTGTGACTGGCTACATCTCCAAATGCATCGAGGATGTTACTGTTACCAAGGATGTTACCACAAGAGTCAACCAAAAGCCTTGGATGATGAGAGAAGTACACAAGCTGCTCAAGATCAGAAATGCAGCCTTCAGATCTGGAGACAAGGCTGCAACTCGAGGTGGCCAGAGCCAACCTGTCCCACACTATAAGGAGAGCTAAGTAAGCATATGCACAGAGGATTAACAAACACTTCAGCAGCACCAGAGACACACGTCGTATGTGGCAGGGCATTAAGACAATTACAAATTACATGCCCAACCCACACTGCAGCGATGGTGATGCCTCTTCTTTGAAGGGTTTGAGGTACAGGATAAAGAGTCTGCGAGAAAAGCAACACCTCCCTCCACTGACCAGGTACTCTGTCTCTCCATAACTGATGTGAAGAGGACTCTATCCAGAGTCAGTCCACGAAAGGCTGCAGGACCTGAAAATATATCTGGTCATGTGCTCAAAGAATGTGCCAGGCAACTGGCTGATGTCCTCAGAGAAGATACTGCAGCATCAAAGCTAGATCTGCCAGGCTGCATGATAGGTTTTTAACCCCAAGCTGTCAGACTCCTTAACACCATTCTGTCCCCTGGGATCTTCCACACAACCTCAACCACCTCTAAAAACAGAACTTTTATACACAAAGCCACTTTCCTGCAAAGGTGAGTGTGCATGGAGAAAAGAACTAAAAATCTCATACTGAACGTTATGTATTTTGACATTCTTGATATCCTTCTGCTGTGAAACATTCTGACCTGTCATTGTTTACACGTGTCTTAAACAACTTTTATCATACACTTATAATTTCTGTATTATTTATATCTATTATTTATTCATTATATTACATGTTTATTGACTATATTTATTTATCTAGATTGCAAATACCATACATTGCATCAATGTTCATATTACTAACTACATGTTAATATTGCTGCTACTTCTTTGTCTTGTCTTTGCACAATGTCTTGTCTTGTTTGTGTTTAAATTTTACATTTTAATTCAATTTTTAATTTATTATTTGCACTTCATGTTGTTACACTGTGGACCCTGAGCTTCACAATTTCGTCTATCTATATACTTGCATATGTTTGAAATGACAATAAAGTTCACTTTGACTAAAGATACACAGATTTTCAGAGAATTTTTGACCATATTGAATAAGTCATTCAAACTGTGAAACTGAAGGTTGGAAAAAGTAAGTGAACCCTAAGCTAATGACTTTTTAAAAAGCTCATTGCAGTCAGAATTTAGCACACCTAGATTCCATTTAATGAAACGAGTTCAGAGGTGTGGCCTAAATTACTTTGATTGATAAAAAACACTATAAAGTCTGAGTTTGAGCTTTTGACAAGAAGCATATCCAGATGGGAATCATGTCTTGCACGAAAGAGCTGTCTGAAGAGCTACGATCAAGAACTGTTACAAAGTCATTTCAAAGATTTTAGATATTCATCAGTCTATTGTTAGGCAAGCTGTTTAAAAATGCAGACACTATGGTATTGTAGTTACTCTGCCTAGAAGTGGGCGCCCTGCCAAGCTGACCCCAATAGCACAGCACAAAGTCAGCAATGAGGTAAAGAAGAACCCTAGAGTGACAGCAAAGGACTTGAATAAGTCATTAGAACTGGTTAACATCTCTGTTCATGAGTCAACTATACACAAAACATTGAACAAGAAAGGAGTCCACGTTAGGACACCAAGAAGGAAGCCACTGCTATCAAAAAAAAAATTGCTAAATGCCTGAAGTTTGCGAAAGAGCTCTTGGACACTCTACAATGGTACTGGGAAAATGTTTTGTGGAGTGATGAAACCAAAACTGAACTATTTGGGAAGAACAAGCAGAACTTCATTAGGCGTAAAAAGGGCACTGTATATCAAAATCAAAACATCATCCCTACAGTAAAGTACGGTGGATAGAACATCATGATTTGGGCCTGCCTTGCTGTATCAGGGCCTGGACAGCTTGTCGTCATTGAGGGTAAATTGAATTCACCTTATCAACAAATTCCCCAGGATAATTTGAGGATGCAACAGGACAATGACCCCAAACATCACAGCAAATCCACAGCACAATGGCTACAGAAGAATAAACTCCACCTTTTGGAGTGACCCAGTCAGAGCCTAGATCTCAATCCTATTTAAATGCTGTGGAATGACTTGAAGAGAGCCATACACAGAAGACAACCAAACAATATGGAAGAGTTAAGGCAGTTCTGCAGGGAAAAATTGGCTAAAATTCCCCCTGCACAATGTGCAGGTCTGATCTACAGTTACAGGAAGCACCTGGTTGAGGTCATTGCTGCCAAAGGAGGGTCAACCAGTTATTAAATCCCAAGATTCACTTACTTTTTCCACTACCACTGTGAACTTTGAATGTGTTTGTAAAATAAAGACATGAAAGAGTAGAATTGTTTGTGTGTCATTGGCTTAAGCTCATTGTGTATATCAGTACCTGTGACTTAGATGAAGATCAGATCACTTTTTATGACCAATTCATGCAGTAAACCAGATAATTCCAAAGGGTTCACATACTTTTTACTTTGACTGTATGTGTGCAGAGCACATATTTTACTAATGAAACAGAGCAGACAACGTGAAAACCTATTATTTATTCATAAGATGACACCGCTGGGTATGTAAAACACCATCACTGCTTTTGATTGGCTTGGGTTTATTACAGTGTACACAAACAACTTTGAAATATGGCACAAGTGGCTATCTTCATAGGTAGCATTCTGGGACTTAGACTTTAAATCTTCATAATCCTGAATTAGTTTAAAAGTGTCTTCAATTTTATGATGTACAGCAGCGTTTCTCAACCTTTAAGTATTTTTATAACAGTTTTAATCGCACCCCCAACATTTTTTTGAAATGTAGATGCATATTTTATTATACCTACTTAACTTTTATCAACATTTATCTAACTCTATATTTATTGTTCTAGTATCAGAATGTAGTTTAAATTAATTTGTTTTGGTTTCAACAGATTTTTTTTTCATATTTTTAATTCGTCTTCTTTTTTTCACATCTTCGCGACCCCCTAGGGGGCCTGCCCCACAGGTTAAAAACCACTGATGTACAGTGATTATTCTGAACACTGTATGGTACAGTTAGCAGATTTACACAGAGCAAATGTTTGCTTATTTTTAAAATATAATGAAATTGAGAATTAGGATTACAGTATAAGCAGCAATAAGAAATTGTCCATTGATTTATTGTTTCCTTGCTTATGCATTTGATTCAGAATGACGTGTTACAACTTGGTGTCAACACATCCCAAAAATAATCAACACATATTGCCTACCATTTACCACTATCTGTAATGAAAGTGTGGTTTGCTATAATGTATGAGGTAGGTATTGCTTGATACATGTATAAATTCATATGAAACCCTTACAGTCAGGGTTTATTTATAAGGTCTATTTTAAAGGACCTTTATATGAAATTTTAATGTGTTGACTTGACCTCCAATAATAAAAAAATATATATATCAAATAAAATAAAGAAATATGTTCTCTCTCATTTGCACTGCTGTAATCCAAATTACATTTATTGTATCCCATAGCAACAAATATTTTCTCAACCACTTCTAAGAAACAAACAAAACAAATGACAGTATTATTTGGCCAGTCAATAAAGGCAATGCTTTACATAATGTACAAATAAATGAGACACTAACTGTTGAGGTGCATTTCAAAAAGCTTCTGTCCCACTTTTTTTGTAGTAAATTGCCAATATGGAAAGATACGGTAAAATGCTATTGACCTGCCATTAATACAGGGTTTGTAAAGTGCAGCGTGATGGCAAAATTTTATTAAAATATCATGTCAGCTGAACAAAAGTTGCAGAGGATACAATTTTTTGAACTACCAGAAGAGTATAAGCTAATACAACTTGTACATAATACCTCATTCAATAAAAAACAAAAATTATTTTAATAGCACCTTTCAATATCAAACATGAGAAGGAAACTTACAAGTATAAAGTTATAGCACAATCATATATTTACTGTATATTAATAAAGTCATATTAAAAACAATCTAAATAAATACTACTTATTACATATATGTTTTTATTAAATATAATATTAATTCATATTTAAATTTACTTTAATATTTACTAATCGTCAAAGTTTGGGAGGCAGGAGTGCCCTCTAAAGGCCACAGTATGTATTTATTAATTTATTTCTGGGTTTATAGTTCTGTTATTTCTAATTTTCTTTAATTTCATGCTATTAGATGTTGGGTTAAAAGGATTTCATATTTTATACATTTATATAAGTTGATATTAATTAGTTAACATAAGGTTTTAGGGGTAGGCATTTCATGTTTTTCCCCCATGAAATCCTTGCAACTCAAAAACTAAACTGTAGGGCTGATTGAAGCACCAAAAGCTGGCTAATGTGAGAGAGTGAGCAAAACATAACCAAGAAGCTAGACACTTAAAAAGAGGCACAAGAAAATACCTCAGCAGCCTTACACTTTTTGTATCTTTCTCATTTGACATCAGGTGACTTTGCTACAGCAAGAAGCAGAACCTGGGAATTGAAAATACTTGATGGATGCATACAATTTAAGCCATTCCTTACAGAGAAATTCAGCAATTTCTAATTTTAAGTCAAACAGCACATTGGATTCTTTCAATGACTTTAGTAGAACCATTCAGAAACATTGTAAAACAAAAACTATTTGACAAATAAGCAAAAGTATTTTTAAATTATGATTTGAATATAGGGCAATCCAAAAACTAAAGTCCTAGTAGAGCAGGTGGTTGATAACTCTGTTCACAAGTCTGGTCTTGTCCTTGATATATCTGGATAATGTTGTTAACTAAATAACAACAATACATTGATTTCAATGAAAATATCATTTTGTGGATGAATTAATTGAACAATTCATTTATTTATTAGCAGAGCTTACTGCTTTGAGTTCCAGATTAAGGAACTCAATAAGAGGAGCAAGTCAGAGAAAACAATAGCTTCATAATTGATCAATATGATCAATAAAAACAATTGTCTGGACATGAGTAACTGTGAGGCATGAAGGTTATAATTAACAACTGTAAAAAAAATGTATAAAAAACATTTTTGTCTAAGGATATAAAAAGAAAAACCAAAAGCTTAGTGAAAATGAAAATTAAACTGAAATTAAAATTGCATATTAGAACACTGAAATAAAATTTAAAATGGGTGGAAACAAAAATCTGTTTCAATTTTAAATGCAACAATTGAAAATAAACAATGCTTTATCTGAAATTTGAGTGCAAAACACTTTACAGTAATGCACAACAAAACAAGTCCGGAAATGCCCTGATTAATGTTTACAAAGGGAGCACAGAACATCAGCTGTCTTCCCAGTAATCAATAGATTACTAGTTGGCATGGGAAGTCCAAAAGTGGATCCTTTCAAAACTGATTTTAAAATACCAAAATTAGCTTGACTTATGCCCACCAATCACAAAATTTATTAATGCAGCATTCACTTTGATGTAGCCGGTTTATGAAATATGACAAAGGAAAGCTCAGAGCTCAGTGACATCATATTTCAACAAACAACTCTAATTTGAAGAAGAAGAAAGCCATAAAATCTGATCTGACTATAAGAAGCCCCAGATAGGACACTTTTGGATGAATTAGGTCCACCATCGAAATGACAAAATTTATAACACTAGGTAGAACATTCTGAAAAATCATGGTTTTTTCTAGTTGCAGTGATATATGAAGTTTAACTGGAGTGAAGGCAACAACCCAAATACATACCTGCATTTAAAGCATGCTAATTAATGTTTACTGTGGGGAATTTACTATTTATATGAACACTGTCTTTTACATTGAGTACCTAGAGCAACATATCAAATTTTTGATTATATATAATATTTAAGAAAAATTAGTCTGCTAAAGTCAATATCATAATGTTCATTTTATTTGATTTTCCACAACTTCTTCGGAATGTTAAATTAAATCTACAAAGTATCCAGCACTCTTTCAAATCTTGACTACGTTGACTCTGCCCATGCTGCCTGGAGGTGATGAGCATGAGGAAAAGAAATGTAGCAAGCATGTAGCAAGAAAAGGAAGATTTATAACAGGAAAGGTTAGCTCTTCTGTGTGCAAATGGTTTGGTTTCATCCAGGATGACAGTTCAACCAGCACAAGATGTACAGATAGAATCACATTACTGCATATGAAAAAGGCACCCAGGTGTATACGATATAGAATGTTCCACAGAATGTTTGATTTTATTCTGCACATCATATAAGCATACAAGCAGCAGGTAGAAGGAGATAACAGCTGCAGTGACTTACCACATTAGAAACCACTCTTACATCAACTTATCTTGTGCCCTTAAGATACTCGTACTTTGTCAGTGGTCACCAGATAACTACACTAACCACTATTTCACTGTCTGTGCAGTATAACCCTTCATCCATCTATATCAAATCTATACTGTCTGCACTGACAGGCTACAAATGGGAATAAAAACAACAGTTTCCATAATTTTGTTTGAATTTCTCAATGCTGGTGTATCGCTTGTGAGGTAAAATGTAGTGCAGGCCTTTTTTTCTCATTATCAGTTTGTATTTCTGCTTAGCACGTGAATTGAGCTTCCTGATTACAATAATGAATATTCGACCTATACAGCATTTATTCTGCATTAACATTTACATAATAAATGTTGCCCTGGTGATCTTTGAATCTGTTAATACTGAAAGAAATAAAATAGGCAACCATATTATTTAGTAAGCAGTGGCTAGTAAGATGACAATAAAACATAAACTAATTATATGAATTATCTAAATGATTTTATAATGACAAATTTTAATAGGGACATGCAAATTAACTGATCATTGGGCCTGAAAGTGAAAGTAATGTTTCACTGGGTAATGGAAATGTCTCCATTTCCCCTGAAATATCCCCACCCTCCTCAGAATTTCAAGCACTCCATTATATGGCCCTGTAAAGTGTATATGTCTGTAATTTAGAGAGTATAATTCAAGAAGCCACTAAGAACATTGAATTTACAAGTTGCCTAATCACAAATACAATAGTTAAAGTACAGGTGACTGTTATAAAATACCAACAGACATCATACAGACTGTTAAAGACCAAGGACTATTGCATGCTACAAAAAACACTAACCTATGAAAGAAGGTAAAATGTCAGGGTATATTGGTTAACAAACTTTAAATCATCTGTGCATAAACTTGTCTGGTCACCTCGGCAGACAAAACAAAAAAAAAAAAATGGAGAAAGGGAGCCATCACAGCTATTTACTGAACGTCTTAGAAAGTGAAATTTAAAATGCCTAGTTCTGTCAAAGTAAACAGACTGCTCCCTGAACAGATGGACACTGCTACAACACGAATGGGACACAGTTTATACAATGTTCAGATGATCTCTTTGCATAGATGGCGAAGCAAAAGTCTGTTATGAACATACTGTTTCTATAATTTCTTTGCCAAAAAATGTATGCAGTTGTCATATATCTATTGAATGTAGGTGAATAGCCTTCTTTTAGGCTAAAATGAAAAATAAAACAACTTCTCTCAAAATAAATACTAAATGAGGTAAGTCATCAAAAATAAAAACTAAAATAGAAATGGTAAAATGTTCCTAAAACTAAACTAAAAATGAAATGACAGGAGAAGATAGTATATAAATTAAAATTAATTTAAAAAAATAGAATTAAAATAACTAAGTTGCACAAGTAAGAAAAAAATTCTTTCAAATATGGATCTATTAACTTCCATAGGTCTGAATGTTTGTGAGCACTGCTAAAATATTAAGCTACCTAGGTGATTTACTGTAGTTGCAATTGATGATGACCTCTCTAAATCAGTGTTTAATGCACAATTAAATTCTGCTGGCATTATAAGCTTCTGCAAATTCATACAGGGAATTAATATGTCAATGTTAATCATGAATTCTTTATTTCAAAATCATATGTATTTTCATTAGCCAGAATTAATTTGGTTTTGTTTAGTTTATCACCACCATGAAGTCGTGCCTCAGAAAGGGTCTAATATTATTTCAGCAGATAAGAATGAAAATCCCCACTTCTCTTTCCTCTAGTCAGACTGAAAAACCTGGAACACCCAATTAATTTATAGCTCAAGTTGATTAATTTTACTTAAATGGGTTTTATGCAAAACACTGATATGAAGGAACACCTGCCCTCATAAAGCTAAGGTAAGATAGCACCTCTTGAATCCATGATTATCCTTACTACTTTGCCTTTACAAATCTTAATGAATTATCAGTACTACATGCGTTTTGTATTTTAAAGTTAGTTTTTCCAGGGAGAGTTTTTTTTTTTTTAAAACTTTCAGCAAAAAAAGAAAATCTACATTTTGCTTTAGTTTTTATTGCCGAGTCCAGCAACCAGTAATGTCTCAGAATGACAGCATAGGTAGAGAATGATACATTGTACCTATATTCTGTTTTTCTCTCTTTTTCCCCCTACTCCTCATAGTTTTTGTCCTTTAACATGCCATGAGACATGTAGCACTTACAATGCACAGATTGGCCAGGAAAAAAGTAAAATAATGCATTTCTGGGATATCAAGAAATATCAAATATTCCTAATAAAAGCAAAACCAAATTTGGAACTAAACTAGACTACACTGTTGAAAGTGGCACTCAACTTAGACCTTGTGTTGTACTGTAGTGAAAAAGAAAAAACAAACATAGAAGAACATTGTGATTATAAGGTGGAGTGGTGGCTCTGAGGCTAGGGATCTGCACTGGCAATCGCAAGGTTGCTGGTTCGAATCCCGTAAATGCCAATAGGGACTCTGCTCTGTTGGGCCCTTGAGCAAGGCCCTTTACCTGCAATTGCTGAGCGCTTTGAGTAATGAGAAAAGTGCTATATAAATGCAAAGAATTATTATTATTATAAAACTCAATCTTGGAAAATTAATGTTAAAGTTAAAATCCACATAAGCATTACCTTAATTTATATATAATATAACTTTCACAGATTACTGAGATAATGACATGCTCTTTTATCCCTGTAAGATAAAATGTAATACACATTTTGCAGCTCTATCTGTAATAAAAGAGTGTTAGTCAGTCAGTGAGAAATACAGTCTCTCTTGTAGAAGCTGGGACTGTTAGATTTGCTTTAAGCAAATGAATACAATGACATATAGTTTTCTAACCATCTGACTATATTAGGTAATAATGCTAAATATACAGTTAGGTCCATAACTATTTGGACAGAGACAACTTTTTTCTAATTTTGGTTCTGTACATTACCACAATGAATTTTAAATTAAAAAACTCAGATGCAGTTGAAGTGTAGACTTTCAGCTTTAATTCAGTAGGGTGAACAAAAAGATTGCATAAAATTGTGAGGCAACTAAAGCATTTTTTTAACACAATCCCTTTATTTCAGGGGCTCAAAAGTAATTGGACAATTGACTCAAAGGCTATTTCATGGGCAGGTGAGGGCAAGTCCGTTGTTATGTTATTATCAATCCAGATAAAAGGCTTGGAGTTGATTTGAGGTGTGGTGCTTACATGTGGAAGATGCTGTGAACAGACAACATGCGGTCAAAGGAGCTCTCCATGCAGGTGAAAGAAGCTATCCTTAAGCTGCGAAAATAGAAAAAACCCATCTGAGAAATTGCTACAATATTACGAGTGACAAAATCTACAGTTTGGTACATCCTGAGAAAGAAAGCAAGCACTGGTGAACTCAGCAACGCAAAAAGACCTGGACGTCCACGGCAGACAACAGTGGTGGATGATCGCAGAATCATTTCCATGGTGAAGAGAAACCCCTTCCCAACAGCCAAACAAGTGAACAACACTCTCCAGGGGGTAGGCATATCAATATCCAAGTCTACCATAAAGAGAAGACTGCATGAAAGTAAATACAGAGGGTGCACTGCAAGATGCAGGCCCCTCATAAGCCTCAAGAATATAAAGGCTAGATTGGACTTTGCTAAAGAACATATAAAAAAGCCAGCACAGTTCTGGAAAAACATTCTTTGGACAGATGAAACCAAGATCAACCTCTACCAGAATGATGGAAAGAAAAAAGTATGGAGAAGGTGTGGAACAGCTCATTATCCAAAGCATACCACATCATCTGTAAAACATGGTGGAGGCAGTGTGATGGCTTAAGTGTGCATTGCTGCCAGTGGCACTGGGACACTAGTGTTTATTGATGATGTGACACAGGATAGAAGCAGCTGAATGAATTCTGAGATGTTCAGAGACATACTGTCTGCTCAAATTCAGCTAAATGCAGTCAAATTGATTGGGCGGCGTTTCATGATACAGATGGACAAGGACCCAAAACATACAGCCAAAGCAACCCAGGAGTTTATTAAAGCAAAGAAGTGGAAAATTCTTGAATGGCCAAGTCAGTCACCTGATCTTAACCCAATTGAGCATGCATTTCACTAGTTGAAGACTAAACTTCGGACAGAAAGGCCCACAAACAAACAGCAACTGAAAGCCACTGCAATAAAGGCCTGGCAGAGCATTAAAAAGGAGTAAACCCCGCATCTGATGATGTCCATGAGTTTAAGACTTCAGGCTGTCATTGCCAGCAAAAGGTTTTCAACGAAGTATTAGAAATGAACATTTAATTTCCAGTTATTTAATTTGTCCAATTACTTTTGAGCCCCTCAAATAAAGGGATTGTGTTAAAAAACATTTTTATGCAATCTTTTTGTTCAACCCATTGAATTAAAGCTGAAAGTCTGCACTTCCACTGCATCTGAGTTGTTTCATTTAAAATTCATTGTGGTAATGTACAGAACCAAAATTAGAAAAAAGATGTCTCTGTCTAAATATGTATTGACCTAACTGTAAGTGTTTAGCAGCCAAAAAATAGGCAATAAAGAAAGGCAAGTTTGGAGAAAATTAAAGACAAGATATGGTATTAGAAACATTATAATAGTATTTATTTAAATATATTATATATCTTTCAGTGAATTAGTTGATTATTAGACCCATGATCCAGTTAAATCACCAGTGGTCATCTTTTGCAAAATCTGCCCTGTGGTTTACAAGTGAGCGTCGACAGATGAAAGCAGCTGGGTGAACCCTCAAGCGGTGTTTTGTTGCAACCAGTTTAATCGTTCACAAATTAGCCTATCGAGAACACCAAAAAAACTACACCAGAGCACTGACCACCGCCAGATCTCAATACTATTCAAATTTAATTAATAACAGTCCTGGAAACTCCAAACAACATTTTTCTGTGATAAATCATTTACTCAATTCTCATACCTATGCCTGTAATAATTCCACAGAAAAGCAGTGTAATAATTTTATTGAATATTACACCTCTAAGGTAGACACCATCTGCACCTCATTTTATGTTTCCAGCCCTCCATTGCTGGATGTTTCCATAACAAAGCCAATGGGCTGTCTCTTCCAGTTCTTTTGTACTACAGGTAAAGAAGTTGAGGGCATCATCCAGAGGATGAGGCCTTCAATGTGTTCTTTGGACCCCTTTTTCTACTCCTCTGGTAAAAGCTAATGTATCAAGTTCAAGTTTATTGTCATGTGCAAAGTAAGGAAACATGTTTCCCTGTACAATGAAATTCTTTCTTTGCTGTCCACACCAAATGACAAAACCAACATATAAAGATAAACATAAATAATAAGTAGCAGATAAATTAATAAGTAACAGAGGCAGCATACAGTATAAAAACAGAATAGAAGTATAAAGTGTAATTGTGGAGTTAGGTGTGTGATGGACAAGTCAAATACAGTTGTGTGAGGTAGACAGAATGAGGTGGCCCATGGTTATAAACTCCAGTCAGTTATTCAGGAGTCTAATGGCCTCGGGAAAGAAAGAGTTCTTTAGCCTGGAAGTCCTGCATTTCATACTTCTATACCTCCTGCCTGAGGGCAGAAGTGTGAACAGTTTGTGTTGGGGGGTGGGGTCCCTGAGGATCGAGGCAGTTCTCCTGCAGGACTCTGCAGTTGTAGATGCTATGCAGAGAGGGCAGTGGGGTCGTAGTGATCTTCTCAGCAGTCTTTACCTCTCTCTGCAGGCGTTTATGGTCCATAGCAATAGTGTTGCCGTATCACACGGTGATGCAGCTGGTCAAGATACTCTCAACAATCCAGCTGTAAAAGTTGCGGAGGATCTTATTCGACATACCAAACTTCCTCAGCCTCCTTAGAAAGTAAAGCCGCTATTGAGCCCTCTTGACCAGTTGTGTGGTTTTAAGAGTCCAAGTGAGGTCCTGACTGATGTAGACACCCAGGTATTTAATACTGCTCACCCTTTCCACTTCAAGCCCTCGGATGAACAGTGGCCGGTGAGGTCTCCTCTCCTTCCTCATGTCCACTATCATCTCCTTCGTCTTGTCTGTGTTGAGGGTGAGGTTGTTGTCCTTACACCATGATGCCAGATTGTCCACCACCCTCCTGTAGGCCGCCTCATCCCCACCAGTGATGCGTCCAATTACTGCGGAGACATCTGCGAACTTTAGGATGATGTTATCTTTGTGGGAGGCAACACAGTCATGGGTGAACAGGGTGTAGAGGATGGGCCTGAGGATGCATCCCAGCAGGGTGCCTGTGTTTGTGATAATGGTGGCTGAAATCTTATTACCAATCCTGACAGACTGGGGCCTGCCAGTCAAAAAGTCTAGGAGCCAGTCACAGAGGGTGGGGTGCAGGCCAAGTGCAGACAGTTTATGGGTGATAACCGTGTTAAAGGAAGAGCTGTAGTCAACAAATAGCATCCTGATGTAGGAGTCTGTGTTTTCTAGATGGGAGAGGGAATAATGTAGTTTGGCCGCGATGGCATCTGAGTTGGACCTGTTGTGCCAGGTGCTTACTGCAGGGGGTCCAGAGTGTCCGGTATGCTGCTCTGAATGTGGGCCAGCACCACTCTCTCAAAACACCTCATGATGATTGGAGTGAATACTATCGTCCTGCAATCATTCAGGCAGGTGGGTGTGCTTTTTTTTAGCAAGAGGGACAATGATCGTAGTCTTAAAGCAGCCCCCTTATTGACGATATCATTAATCACTCTCTTCAGAACGGCTAAGTCCCACTAGCCTTGAAAACTGCAATAATTAGACCCGATTTAAAAAAATACGCTTTGGATCCTGAAGGATTAGCAAACTATCATCCGATTTCCAACCTTCCATTTTTGTCTAAGGTTTTGGAAAAGGTTGTTTTGGTTCAGCTTCAGGATCACCTCAAAAAAATTCAATCTGTTTGAAAAATTTCAATCTGGTTTCTGATCTTCTCAGAGTACAGAGGGTCAGAGTCACCAATGACCTCCTGATGGCTAACCAGGGTTCTCCATCACGCCTTATCCTTCTGGATCTCACAGCTGCATTAGATACAGTAGATCATAATGTTGTCCTCCATCGTCTTCATTATATAATTGGACTTTCTGGAATTCCTTTGGAGTGGTTCGAGTCCTATCTTACAGATAGGGATGGGTATGTGGCCCTGGTGGATGCTAAATCTTGTACCCAAACTGTCACCTGTGGGGTCCCACAAGAATCAGTCCTTGGGCTGACCCTTTTTAATATCTATATGCTACCCCAAGGTCACATCACCCACAGACATGGAGTTTCATTCCATTGCTATGCGAATGATACACAGCTCTATGTGTGAAACTGGATTCGACTTCTTTTACACCTCCATCAACTCTTTCCTCCTGCTTGGATGAGATTGAGGCTTGGATGTCCAAGAACGTTCTTAAGCTGAACAGCACTGAAAATCAAGTATCCAGTCATATGTTCATAGCATCAGAAACATCATATATTTTTGCAAAAATAATGTTAAATCAATAACTTCTGGAAAATCCTCTAACAAGCGAAGTGGGGCACATTGAAATGATTACAGCCAGTGTGCCCCCAGGACCGAGGTTGGGAAACACTGAGTTAAAGCACCAAATCGACATGGGAATACATTACTTTAATATAATATTAGAATCCAAATAAACCTTATCTAGTATCTCCTTTACTTCAAAACGTACAACTACTGAGGTAACGTCTTGTTTAACTCAGTTTCTACTACACTGAAGTATTTTTGCCTCAACCACTTTCTAACTTAGAATATTAATCATTAGCTCCTCTAAACCTTTATCTATAATTCATATTACTCCATTTGTAATAGGTTCTTCTCCTTAAATAACCAGATCTACTGGTATCTTTCCAAGAGTTTGCTTTCAAAGCTTTAATTGTTACTTTTCTATCCTTATAAATTATTAGTAATTTGATTAGAGTGTGCTGAAACAAGAACAAACTTTTGAATTGAAAACCCAGCTAGTAATACCTCATTCATTGGCTACTATCATAAGAAAGATTCTTCAACGAGAAATGTTGAGAAGGATAGGTCCTCTTTAAAATTGGTATATAGATCAAGGTCTTAGGGTTAATGACTTTGCCTTCGATACGATTTTTTTTTTAATAATTTTAATTTTGAGCAGTAGTGTTCCTTGAAATCACACCATATCCTTTACATTAAATACATTATTAAGTTTGGTAAGGTATATTTTATAAATCAAAGGGAAGGCTTTACAAGTTTTTTTTTTTTATAAACATGTAGTTAGTTTATAGTTAGGGCAGCATGGTGGAACAGAGGGTAGCGCTGCTGTGCCTAGTGTGTTTGTGTGGGTGTGCATGTCCTGCGGTGGGTTGGCACCCTGCCCGGGGTTTGTTTCCTACCTTCCACCCTGTGTTGGCTGGGATTGGCTCCAGCAGACCTTCATGACCCTGTAGTTAGGATATGGCAGGTTGATTAATGGATGGATGGATGGATAGTTTATAGTTCTAGTTATGATTCTTACTGCACTGTTTGGAATTAAGCGGAGAATAGTACATAAATGGTTGAAACAAACTGATATTAAATTATCCTTATCAGTGCTCCTTAAAAAAAAGACATTAACTAGGTTTTCTATATTTTACTAATTAAGAAACATAATTATTTTTATAATATTTCTAACATGAAGAAAGCACATTCCACAAAGTAGTGGAATAATGATGCAAAACTACACTTATGCTTAAGTTTATTAGGCAAAACTAAAGTTTAAACCGTTAAGATGGAGAAATAAGAATACTGATCTACTGTAGGGAAATTAAGGAACTGAATAAATGACTAACTTGTAATTAAATTTCATGTGACACTCAATAAATAACACAGATTAGGTTATGAAAAATAAGTTATAGTGAATTCTGCAACCATACAAGCCTGCTAGAACCAGAAGTAAGCTCATCTATTCTTAAAGTTTTAAAAATTGCATATTATGTTAGACCTCTGCTGAAACAATATGGAAAAAATCTGGTCAAGGTCAGGTAATGGAATCAAATTATTTGGGGAGTGAGTACACAAAAACAGGGAGAAACCTTAACTAAAGTATGACCCAAAACTGATTATACTATTATAGACAAATCCAACTTTGTGCAAAACAGAGAAGCATTGCTGAGAGATTCCACTGCTACACCTGCTGATTTGTACAATGTATGAAGCTGCATTAAGATACAGCTTCAAAATAAAACTTGTTCTTACTGTACTGGTGGACAACATGGCACATACTTTATTTTTTAAGCTTCCTTTACATAATTACTGTACATCATGAAAGCTTTGTCAAGTTCATTAAAAAAAAAAAAAAACTATTTGATTGCATGCTGGTGGAACTTGAAAAATACCTTAATAATATACAGGTGTTAACCCTTTTGATATTTTTGAAAATGTATTCAAGGCAATGATGCAAAGTAATTGCATGAATACACTAACAGCTCTGTCTCCTTGTGCAGACCCAGACCATCCTCAAAAAAAGGGAAAAAGAAATATGGTTGTAACATATCTGTTATTCTAAATATATCTACATATCTGAATGTTTGGTGCCTGTAGGGTATGGAGGAGAGACGGTCCCCTATATATACAGTATATACACAGTATATATATGTGTGTGTTTGTGTGTGCATATGCGTATATATAACTCTATATTATAAAAATGTCTTGCGACGAGACGTGATCTTTGGAAGAGAGATCTTTTGAAGAAAGACAGAGACACTTATGTTCCGTGATAAACGTTCGAAGCGCCACATGAAGTGCAGATCACATAGCAATGCAGCAGCAACAAGCCAGCAATTGATCGAGCAAAGAGGTAAAAAAATTAAAAGTATTTGTTTCCCATTGTATCACCATTCTATCTCCTTGGGGTGTATTCAGCCCCCTCTTTACAATGGCGTGTAGCGCTGGCGGGGTTGGAGGGCTTGGACAAGCGAGTGAAGTGCAGATCACGCAGCATGGCAGAAGCAGCAAACCAGTAGCTGATTGAGCAAAGAGGAGGTTAAAAAAACACTGGCTCTACCTAACTTTCAATTTTATTACTGGGCAGCAAATATATAAGCTATTAAATTCTAGACATTGACACAAATAGATGATCATACGCAGGCTTGGTCCACAATAGAAATAAAATCCTGCAGTACTTCTTTATATTCTTTGCTTTGTACCCCAATAATTGCAATAAGTGCAAGTTATCGCCAATATACTAACAACCCAATTGTGCTTCACTCAATCAGAATATGGAACCAATGTAGGAAGCATTTTAAGATAGAGAAGCTTTTATCTGTGGCACATCTGCACAAGAACAAACTTTTTCCACCCTCTCAAACATATGCAGTTGTTAATGTCTGGAAAACATTTGGGAATAAATCACTTAGAGATCTGTACATAGACAACATATTTACATCCTAAAAACAATTACATTCCAAATTTAACTTTCCAGCAACACATTTCTTTCACTAGCTTCAAATCAGAAACTTTGTTAAACAGAACCTGCCCAATTTTCCTCACCTTCCACCTACCTCTATGCTAGAAAAAATATTGATCAGTCTTGAGGACTCAGACAGCATATATTTCGGTAATATATAAAATCATTTTACAGTCCCTCCCTTTCAAAGATCCAAGAGGACAGTGCTCACTCAATATCTCAGAAAAGAAGTGAAAAGTAGCAATGCAGAGAATCCACTCGAGCTCCATATGTGCAAAGCATACAATTATTCAACTCAAAATTATACATCGAGCAAATCTGTCTCGCTTAAAATTGTCCAAAATGTTTCCAGGGCAAAATCCAACCTGTGAACGCTGCAATCAAGTTCCAGCCTCACTGGGCCACGTGTTTTGAGCGTGCACCAAATTAACATCATTATGGACCAAAATCTTTAAATGCCTTTCAGACAGACTTAGTGTCACAATCCCTCCTAACCCATTAACAGCTGTGTTTGGTGTACTTCCAGATGGGCTTAAAGTGGAGAAGGACAAACAAACTGTAATTGCCTTCACTACACTATTGGCACGTAGACTTATATTGCTTAACTGTAAGAATCCTAACTCTCCTATTCTAAGTCAGTGGGTAACTGATGTTACATACTATTGGGAAGAACAACTAAACAGTAAGGGATAAAACAACAACAAAAATGCACATACTGACAAATGCACTTACATTCAAGGTACTGCCATTCCTTTTCTGACAGGTATTCCCAAATCACATTTACAGATATTATGCAAAGTTTTCCCAGTGAAGTAGCTAGTGAGATGCTATTTATATCTTGGAAAGCTGTTGTAGTGAGAAGTGCAGTAATTTAATTTACCGGACAATTATAAAAATGATGAAAGGCTTTGCTGGTATGTTATATATATATATATATATATATATATATATATATATATATATATATATATATATATATATATATATATATATATATATATATATATATATATATATATATTTTTTTTACACATGCACACACATAAACAATATATGTAATGGAGAAATTATTAAAAAGGTTTAAATTACCTTAAACATTGAGCGCATTTGTGTCACATGTTTTTCCTTTGCCTTATAGTTTTGACTATAAAGTTTTTTTAAAGAGAAATTCAACTTTTCAAATGGTGAGTTTTGTTATTTAACATCTGCTTTTGTTTATGGATTTAACCTAGCAGTATCTCACGTCAGCTCTGAGGCAGTTTTACTTCATCTACAGTGAAATGTTTAGATAGCTAAATTAAGTCGATGGCACATTACCGGTTGGATTGTTAGCTGCATGCCATCGGCTGAGCAACACAAGAGACATTCTTAAAGCATACTCTGTGACACCAGTGAAAATTTAGGGGAAGTGCATTTAGGACTGAAGCTACATAGCACTTCTTTACACAAAAAGTTGTGTGATTCTGGAACAAGTCCTGAGATATGAAGCTGAAGCAGAAATTTTGACAAACATCAAAAAGATAAGGGGGCAGTTTAGCTATTAGCTAAACAGACTAGTCTGATGCATTGAATGGGTTCCTCGTGTTTATCATACTTCATGTGTTCTTATCCATTCATCTATCCATTTTCTAAACCCACTTTTCCTAAGCAGGGTCACAAGGAAAATCACACAACAGTATTTGGTACACACAATTCCATAAGCATCTCATAGGTGTCTGACTGACACAACCTCTCCTCGGCTTCCTCAGCAAAAGTGCAAATCTGAAGAGGTATTGTGTAGGATGAAATTATGTTTGCTTTTATTTGTTGAATTTTAGCTCTCAGGTGTATTTGTTGTAAATCAAAGATACTGTAGGTTTTATTTGCATTATAATCATGTATCATGCCATACCCCCTTTGTCATGTGACAATCCTGCAGTTGCTACTGAATAAGTTCTTGTGCTGAACTTGCGGAGAACTCCAGATCCTCAGCTTACTGCTGGAGAAGACCAGAGGTACATAGATAAAGGCATGTCCAGGGAGGACAGTCGAAACCCAAAGGTTCAGTAGAAACATCTAGCTGTAATGTTTTTTTACTGATAGATTCAAATACTTTTTGTTCCTGATAAGATATCAGCTATTCTCGTCTACTGCTGTAAAACACAATATCCATTCCGTAAAAACATTTAAGGATGTTTGTCTACATTACACCTCATCAAAGGCATAGAAAAGTAAGAAGCCAGAAAAAAGTACAGTTTGCTATACCGTTTCAAAGATGTCACAGTTCTGAGACACTGTTCCAGGCAACCAGAGCTGCCTGAGGAGCAAATACTTACAACAAGAAGTTCAATCAGATAATTAAAACTGTTAAAATATTTTGGATTCTTGGATTTCACACTGCTCCACAATAAGAATGCTTACCTGATTTTCTTTTCTACAGTATGTCACTTTAATCCTTTTAAAGGCAGGCCCATTATATTATGGCATTAACCATACCTGACCCCTTTTTAAAAAGTATTCGAGCACAGCAAACTATAAACATCAAACTACAGCAGAACTACCTGTAAATTAGTTAATCTTAGTCATACTGGCATTTACTGGTTAACTAGAAATTACTGTAAATCTTGGAGATGATCGCCTGCTAGAAGTGTACTTTTTAGTTTTGTTAGGTTCCCAAGGATTCTGAAATACCAATGACCAATATATAGAAAGTCATTTATATACGTGCTTACAACTACTATTAAATAATATGTATAAATGAACTTCAAGTGGCTGTGCTGTGGCTACTAGGTGTTCTGAGCATATCCTCTAAATTCAGCTCATTTTCCTTGTCCAAAACTGGAAGCTTTGGGGGACCGTCTGCATATAGAAGAGTGCAAATGGCACATTGGATGCTAATGTGCTGTGACAGCCTGTGCCATCTCAGGCCTTCTGCAGTAATTTTGGGCATAATGAACCTTGGCAAGGATCACACATCACTGGTCTTAATGTTACAATGTAATCCAGGGTAAGGGCAAGCCGCCAGACATATCCATAAGTCCAGAATAATAATTTAGAAAAGAGTAGAGAGAAAGGTAAGACCTTGCTGAGGAGCACGCTACCCTGTATAATTGATATGAAAATCCTGGAGTATCAGTCTTAAACTTGAAAGTTCATTATTATTTGCATTTTATATATTCAGGGTACATTACTAAATTATCCTTCTTTCTGTATACAGTACATCATAAGATTAACAAAATACACAAAAAAGGACAGTTGTAATCTAACTAAATTTCAGTGCAAGTTGCACTAAAATACAGTATAATTAATGTTTTGAAAAAATAGCATTTTAGCAAATACGGTTTTCTAGTAAATTTACATTAAAATCCAAAAAGCTACATTCAACAGTACATACTGTAGTAAAAAAATGAATAAAAAGAGCTAAAATCATTTAAAATAATGTCTCTCTTTAAATATCTGTACATATTACTGATTTATAATATTTTAATAGTGATGTTGCAAAAAAAAAAAAAACTACAAATGTAATTTCTATGTAAATATATAAATAATCAGTAACTAGGAACAGAAATATTTTCCTATCATTTATGTGTAATACGCAAAAAGATAATGTGACAACAGCTGAACCAAATATTTAGAATCACTTCTTCAAAATATTTTGAAATATTAAAGATTATATTTCTGAACTGCTTTTCATTAAGGTAGTGGAGTGGTACTGAAGTGGGAAGCTAATTCCTATCATGTGCTGTGGAATATTGTAATTTTTATACACTATGCCTTTTTGGGCTGTGCTCTGCAACAGACACAACTCAGTTTTAGAGGGTCAAACAATTAGCTCTTATTGCAAATGCTAAACTGTTTAATAATAGTAACCAAAATATAATAAAATATGTATACATTGTATGGAAAAAAGAGGCAGATAGAGCAAAGTGGGTTGTGGGAATATCTCCTATCCAAGATGCTATATAGGATGGTGTTTGGCTGGGAGCAAGCATAAGAGATGCTGCACTCCTCTTAATTGCCAGTGGTTGAATGCTTTACCCTGATGCTGTATTTAAGGTTTCCACAGAGACTTCTGGGATATCTAACAATTGCCAGACTCCGTTGGATTTCAGGTGACCCAGCAATGCTTCCCATAGGTCTAGGGTGGTACTAGAAGTACTCTGTAAAAGAGCCTCCAGCTACTCAGTCAGATATGTTAGGACTTAAGAGTAGAAAAGAGGCAAGGATACCTCTTGCAATGCCATTATTTTTTGGAAAAGGTATGCTAGGAGTCTAGAAAGAGAGTTCTGATTATATTCACTAAAAACACAAGAGAATTATAACAAAGTCGAAATGAGCATATTTCTTCTTTTTCTTTTTTTTTTTAAAGATTTTCTCTTTCCTTTTTGTTCCTGCCTTGTAATAGCGCTTCGCTCCTATTACCTTAATTTGGTTTACACTGGTGTCCGTTTTGGGTATAGGGTCAGTTAGTAGCTACATATAGTTTCACATTTTTAATAATAATGAGTGTAGTCACGTATTTGGAGAAAATTATACAATACCAATAAAATTATTTGGTTGATTTAACACATCATCAAATTTAATTTTGAAGTGATCCTAGATTTAGCAGGTGTGAAAAATGAAAATTTCAAATTGCAAACAAATATTAAATATCTCACAAAGCAGTGCAAAATGACAAATTAAATATGACTGTGTTATGAATGAATGTAATTCTTTTCGTTAAGAAGTAGCATATGTGTTCTTTGGTTAAGACTGCAAAACAACCACATTTTGCCTTTCTGACATAATGTGAGAAATATGAACAGTAGATACAGTATGTTTCTAGTCCTTCTATGCTGCTGGCAATTCATAGGTATTTTAATGATCCAACAAAAATTGTTTCAAATTGTTTGTAAAAAGATAAATATATTTTGAAATGAGTGCACTATGTAAGAGCAAAAGCTATTTATTTTAATGTATTCATTTATTTAATACACAAAGATAAACTATAAAAATTATTTGGTGGCCAAAATTAAAAAAAAATTAATGTGCCAAAACTGGCACAACTGTTACCACTTAATATGTTTTATATTTTACCTAATACTCACAAGTAACTCACTTTTACACTCCAGCAGACTGACAAGACAGGTCACAATGACAGCTACAAAACAGAGCAGGGGTGGGCAAAGTCATTCCTGGAGGGCCGCAATGGCTGCAGGTTTTTGTTCCAACCCAATTGCTTAATAAGAAGCCCTTGCTGCTCAAGTGACACTTCAGCTTCATTTTTATTGTGTCATTCATTAGGATTTTTAACCTTTATTGCTTATTTTAGGTTTAAATAGCCATATTCTTGATTTTTAATTGCTCCTTATTAGCAATAAGATTCAAATGACAAAAGAAACCAGCAGTCCTCAATTTAGCTTGTTTCTATTTTACACCAGTGTATATTTATCATGCACTATTTGGTTTAATTAAATTAATAATCAATAATTAAAATCAAATGGCAGAGAAGGAGTGGCAACTTGGAAAATTTACCGGAAGAAAAACACTATGGCAAGGGAAAAGAAACAAAGCAATCTGCTGCTGCAGTGAAACTGCACTACTGATTAAAAAAAAAGAGTTAAAACTATACTGATCATTTCTTAATAACACACCTTTTTACAACTTGAAATAGCATGGTGAATTACTTTTCACGGCTGAATGTTTAGATTCCCCCTCTCAAGACCCACTGGACTACTGTGCCTTTGTTGTGCCACTCTGTGTAAACACAGGTAGTATGGCTAAGGCACTAGATTTCAAACAACAAGGCTGCAAATTTAACCCCCACTGACAACTTACTATGTGATCTTGAACAAGTCACTTAATCTTATCACGCTCTAACTGTAAAATTAAAAAAATAAATAAATAGATTACACATTTTATAATGACATGACTGAACCTTAATGTGTAATTGTGATTCTGCTTGCATGACACTGACAATTAGACTTTCTAAACAATAAGTTAATCAAAATGTTACAAATTGTAGAAATCATTTAGGATTGTATTAGATATATAAATGAGATTGACTGGCAATTCCAAATTGGCCCTATGTAAGTATGTGTGCGTGTTCCCTGTGAATTCCAGAGGACTGTTCAGGGCAATTCCTGTCTGGTGCCCAAACATGGCTGGGATGATTTCCAGCCTCAAACCACCCCCACCCTATATTATATTGTCATTTGCTAAGTTATGTTACTTTTGCCAAACTAGACCCTTACCTCCAATGCATAAAAAACAATCTCATTGGTTAATTAAGCAAATAGATTTATGGAAAGAAGAAAAAGCAGGTTTTTATAAAGAGATTTTGTTTTCCTTCTGTAAACTGTTTTGCTCACTTGACTAAATAACACATTTTAAAATGTTGGACAGATTATCTCTTATCTTTCCCACAGAAGTAAATTGGAAACCAAGAAGGCATCAGAGCTAATCAGTAAAATTACTAGAATAGATAAAAAACATGCCAGGCGTCCAAATGAGACACTTCTTAGGAAAAGACAGGCTCTGAATTCAGAACTCAACCTCTTGACAACTAAAGAAACAGAAGAACTCATTTTGAAATCAAGACACCATTACTATGAACACAGAGAGAAAGCTAATAATATCTTAGCTGAACAAATCCACAAGCAGGAAGTTTGCAATGTAATCTCAGCAATCACCAACACAGATAGAGACAAAATCATTGATCGTAAAAATATAATGCACACATTTAGATACTACTACAAGTCCTTATATACTACTGAGTTTAAGAAAGACAAGACACAATCTAACCCATTTCTGGATGCATTACAAAAGCCACAAATAGATACTCTCAGTGTAGAGGAATTGGATAAACCTCAGAATTACTAGTTGCTATAAACTCACTTCAGAGTGAGAAAGCAGCAGGTCCTGATGCTTACTCTGCCAAATTTTATAAAAAAAAAAATTCTAAATTAAGCTAGCTCCCCTTTTACTAGCAACATTTACAGAAGCTAGAGACAATAAAATTCTACCTCTAACTTTTCACCAAGCATTAATTACCGTATTTCCTAAGTACAATCTATACTAATAAAAGGCAAAGCCCTCCCTCACTCATCACTAATTCTCCAACTTCACGTGTAGGTAAAATGCTGAAATTTGGCAGGCTCATTCTTTACAGCTTACTTACAAAAGTTAAGCAGGTTTCATTTGGAAATTCTACGCTTAACGGTCATAACTGAATCCTACTTACGTACATATATATGGCCATAGCCTGCGGCTCGGTCGCCGTGTGAAGCGGAGTTGCGTCCCCCATCACCACGCCTCCCACATAGTTGGCTGCCTGCCTATGTTGCATCCCCCATACCCACGCCTCCCATGTAACTGAGTGTCTGCCCATATAAGGCCGTCCGTCAGCAGCAATCCAATAGACATGCTGCCACTAAATATTCGCAGGCAAATCAAAAAGTTAATACCAGGAATGCCTGTTAAACATCTTAGATTCATGAGTAGCGATTTGGGTGGTGAGATGTCTATCGAGGTGATCACTGTAATATTTATATGTCATTGAAATGTATTATTATCAGGCATGGTTTAGGCACCTATGTCATCAGGAAGGCACCAGAAAAAGGGACCTCAAGGTTACTATTATGGAAGTTAATTTAGAGCACAGATGCTGTGAATGTAAGAGCTGTAATAAATAAAGTTCCCCTACATACTTTAAAAAAAAGTCTTGCCATCATTTCATTTTTCACAATTTGTGAAAACAAGACATGGTGTCAGTATAGAGGATAGTCATGTTACGTTATTTTTAAAATGTTTCCTTTTCTTTTTCATAACTTCTTTAACACACTACTTCGCTGCAGGGGCGGGTATTTTGCTAGTACTTAATACAATGTGCATCATACCGACCAATTTCACTTCTGAATAATGATGTTAAGATAAGAAGTCTTCAAAGTACTAGTTAGAAGGATTGAGAAAATACTGTCTTCGGTAATATCACAAGACCAAACTGGATTTATTAAAGGCAGACACTTAGCTTCCAATCTTCGACGCCTGTTTAATGTGATATATTCACCCACAAAGTCTAACACCCTGGAGATATTATTATCGTTGGATGCTGAAAAAGCATTTAATATAATTGAATGGAAGTTCCTTTTCACTACTTTGGAGAAATTAGGGTTTGGCCAAACATTTGTGCATAGATCAGGCTACTGTACACCAGTCCAGAAGCTTCAGTTTGTATTAACAATATTAATTCAGACTACTTCAAACTAGAATGTGGTACAAGACAAGGATGCCCCTTATCTCCAGTGTTTTTTGCAATCACCATTGAGCAGCTGGCAGTTCAGTGTCGAAATGCTTATGAGATGAAGTGGATTATCAGAGAAGGCCTCGAACAGAAAATTTAAACATAAAGCTCTTTATCGACAAAATTTTCCTTGTCTGTATGGAAAAAATGATAATATTAATAGATTATTATATCAATATTATTAATAGATGGTCTACCCTTCATCTCACTTTAGCTGGAAGAATTAACATTGTCAAGATGAATATCCTGCCTCGCAGTTAGGAGACCCGGGTTCCCTTCCCAGGTCCTCCCTGCGAGGAGTTTGCATGGGTTTCTTCCGGGTGCTCCGGTTTCCTACCACTGTCCAAAGATGTGCAGGTTAGGTGCATTGCCAATTCTAAATTGTCCCTAGTGTGTGTTTGGTGTGGACAATGGATGGATGGATGGAAGATGAATATTCTTCATACGCTTTTTTCTAAATTTCAAATCATTCCAATATACATCAATAAATTATTTTTTAAGAAATTAGATTCAACCATAACGTTACTTATTTGGAATTCAAAACATCCACATATTCAAATGGCAACTCTACAAAGACCTCAGGAGGAAGGTCACATGGCTCTACCTAACTTTCAATTTTATTACTGGGCCGCAAATATACAAGCTATAAAAACCTGGACATGGACACAAATAGTTGAACATACAGGCTTGGTCCGTGATAGCAATAAAATCCTGCAGTACTTCTTTATATTCCTTACTTTGTACCCCAATAAGTACAAGTCATTTCCAATATACTAACAACCCAATTGTGCTTCACTCCAGAACACAGAACCAATTCAGGAAGTACTTTAAGATAGAGAAGCTTTTATCTGTGATACCTCTGCATGAGGACCACCTTTTCCACCCTTTCAAACATATGCAGGGATTAAATGGCTTAGAGATCTGCACATAGACAACGTCTTTGCATCCAATGAACAAATAGCCTTCAAATTAACTTTCCAGCAACACATTTATTTTATTATCTTCAAAGTAGAAACTTTGTTAAACAAAACCTGCCCAATTTTCCTCACCTCCCACCCACCTTATTGAGGGAAAAATATGGATTAGTCTTGAGGACTCAGACAGCATCTCCTTTCAAAGATCCAAGAGGAAAGTGGGAAAAGGATCACTCACTAAAAATCTCAGAAAAGGAGTGAAAGATAGGAATGCACAAAATTCACTTGAGCTCCATATGTGCAAAGCATACAATTATTCATCTTAAAATCTTTAATTGAGCATATCTGTCTCATTTAAAATTGTCCAAAATGTTTCCAGGGCAAGATTCAAACTATGAACGCTGCAATCAAGTTCCAGTCTCATTGGGCCATGATGTGTGCACCAAATGAATATAATTTTGGACCAAAATCTTTAAATGCCTTTCAGACAGCCTTAGTAGCACTATCCCTCCTAACCCATTTAGAGCTGTGTTTGGTGTACTTACAGATGGGCTTAAAGTAGAGAAGGAAAAAACAAACTGTGAATGCCTTTACTACACTATTGGCACGTAGACTTATCTTGCTCAACTGGAAGAATCCTAACTCACCTATTTTAAGTCAGTGGGTAACTGATGTTGTATACTATTTGAAATTGGAAAAAATCCAATTCTCACTTAGTGGATTTGTACAAAACTTTTTCAAAACCTGGCAGAATCAATAATATCTTAGAATAAGCATTTAAAAATGAGGAAGCAGATTCTCTCCCCTCTTTCTTATTCTATTTATTTTTATTAATTTATCTATTTACTTTTTTTTTCTAGTTTAAAGTTTTACTCTGCTGGCCTAGCTCTCTTTCTTATGGGTGGGGGTTGATTTGTTTCGAACTTAGCTTTGTTAAACTTGTCTTGCTTGTATGGAATGTTATTTGATTTTAATAAAATGCAAAAATAAAAACATTTTAAAATGCAAAAAAGTAACAAAACTGTTCTTAGGGAATAATATAAATTACTTCATGTAAGACAGAAGAAAAAGTTGTTGAAATATTTTTGCATTCAATCACTATGTATGGCATAAGAATGTAATGTGCAAGTAATTAAATTATTGCTCCTGCTGCATGTGTGATAGACCTCACAAATTCAGCTCAAGACAGTAAATAGAATATATCCATACTTAGGTAAAACAAAACAGGCATGACATATTAAGGGTATGCCTTCTCTGGCTTTAAAAAAATATTTCCTCACTTTTGCCCCAGGTAATTATTTTCACTATTATTTTTCATAAAACACATCCACCGCTCTCTGTTCTTCTGTAATTTGAGATAGTATTATTCACCTCCTGGGTCAAACATGTTCATCACATTTAGCTGATCATATAACACGTCCAGGTAGTAGAATTATGATGTTGCTAGATGTATTATTATCTATCCAACCAGCCCTTAATGATAGTTAGGCATATACTTTTTCAGGCAGAACAAACTCATGTTATTAAACTGAACAGCAAATTTTGTTTTCTCCAAGCAATAAATAAGTCATTCAACAAAGGCTGCTGAAGACAGATGAAAACTCTGACCCCCTCTGGTCAAGCCAACCTTCTTAAAATTATTCTACTTAGTCACAGTTTTTTTTTTTTTTTTTAACTTGTAACTTGTGTGCCTGGAGGGGAGTTATTCAGCATGGCTTGGGATCCCAAGAGATTTATTTTTCTCCAGACTACAAAACACAACTTTATTTTTTTTCACATTTATGTCTTCACTTTTTGTGTCAATATTCTTGCATCTGTTTTTGTATTGTATGCCTGATTTATCAGTATATGCTGTGAAGTAAACATTTTTCTAGCGGTCTTACGTTAAACCACAAAAATAACTAAATACAGCAGGAAACTCGTGTCTCAAATCAAATGACTAGGTCCTAATGAAATATGATAAATGTCTTAATATTTTGTGATGATTCTATTTTATTTGACTTGATAATAGTGCCCTTTCATTAAAGAGAATAAAAATTCTAAAACTACAAATGACTAATAAAACTGCAGGTGTGAATTTCTTTTTTTTCTGATGGGGGCTTTGAATACAGGCTCAGCAAGGCTTGCCAGACTTTAACATCTCCAGCATGATTTACCAGCTCTTTTTTGGAAAGCCTGAAGTGCTCCTGGTCTGCAGAAAAATATGGTGCTGCTTTTGGGTCTTCTTACAGTGAGCACTGCCCACTATATCTTCAATTAGAGGTATCTAAACCCCTTGAACTGACCTGTTCCTAATCCTATGCAGCAGTAATCCAGCCTACAATGCTCTGCAGAAGACTAATTTATAATCATGACCTCATTCTAAATAATAAGCTAAGTATATGTGTATAGTGCTTTTAAAGAAGAACAGCAGAAAGTGATTCATATGGAACATGGAAAACAAAAATAGGTTAAAAAAAAAGATAATAATAATAATAATAATAATAATAGGAACAAATAAACTCCAGTAAAGGAAATACGTAAAAAAATAAAATTAAATGACAATTGCAGTTTAAATGACTAAAAACATTAAAATTACAAATGAAAATTTTCTAAACAATTAATAAGTCATCCAGCAACCAGATAAAAATTAAGAAGCATTTACATTATGGGATGCTACGTGATATAAATATGCTTTTAAATTAGATTTAAAAATTGCTACAGAATCAGCTGATCTACGGCTTGATAGTAAGGTTTTCCAAAGTCTAGTGGCCATCACAGAAAATGCTTTGTCATCTTCAGTCTTTTTAGATTATGGAACAGCAAGTAGGCCTTAAGGATCACACATTCTGATGTGGTGTCACAAATTCTTTAACATAATCAGGAGCAGAGCCATGCAAAGCCTTAAAAGTTAGATGAAATTATAAAGTTAATTATATATTGAAATGGAAGTCACTGAAGTGGTGCTAAAATTGGAGAAATAGGATCATGGCATTTGGACCTTGTAAGAAGTCTAGCTGCAGAGTTCTGCACCACTTTTAGCCAAGCAAGACAAGAGCTGTAAACCATAGCAAAGACAGCATTGCAATAATCAATTTTTGATAAAAGCATGAATAATCCTTTCAGTGTCTTCATATGATAATGAAGCCCTGCCATGGGCATTATTTCTTAATTGATAAAAGCATGTCTTTCAATTACTACTAAAGGCTTAAGAACATTGATTCTAAATTGAATTCTTCCTCTGGCTTACCAGAACTGTTTAATTCAATGTACACAGTACATATTAGTTCACATTTTTTTGGGTTGATCTTACATTTATAGAAATAGAAAATGGGTAATATATGATGTGAATAACCATATAAGTTTGTAGGACCTAACGAAGAACATTTAAGGTGGGGAAGTGGTTGAAGCAAAAAGACTTCAGTGGAAATGGAGTGAAATGAAAGAGCACCACAGTAGTTTTATGTTTTGAAGGAAATGAATTGTTAGCTAAGGTTTTTTCATCTGTTAGCAAATGGAGTCAAATTTCAAACATACATTCAGAATTCATATAAAAAACAGAAATAATCTGTATTTAATAAGCACAGCTTCGATAAGAACTTAAGTTTAAAATTCATAGTCACGTATCAGGAAAAATTGGAGAGGTGGGAAAGATGGTGAGTATATGAACGTAGTAAAGAACAATTTATAGTATCAAATTATTAATAAATAATGAAAATTGTATTATATTTTTATAAAATTTGTAAAACATAGATAAAGTAGAAAATGTAAGTAATAAAGAGAAGACAGTTATTAGGTGTGGTGATTTTAATGCTCACAATAAAATATGAGGCAGTAAAAAAACAGACAAAAAAGTATTGATAATACAGGATATTATAGATTTACTTGAAATAGTTTGTTTAAATGATGAAAATGATGCAAGGATATATCTGAGTAGAAATAAAACATCTTGAATTGATGTAATCCTGGTATTTAGTTGTTTAATTAGGAAATGCTTACACATGCTGGGACACATCTAGCCAATGCACCATAGATAGTGGTTGTTGTAAGAATAATTGATGTAGCAGAAGACAACAAAATGGCATAGATTTTGTAAAGTCATTTTTTAAATAAGCAATTAGAAAGTTATTAGTGAATACTACGATGCAAAACTGAACATGAATAAGCAAATTTAAAGAAGCAGATCTTTTTAATGAATATAAATGCAAAGTTATTTTAGATTCAGCAGATAAACATGCTTTTAAAAATAAGGAAACATTTTTAAGAGAATCCAGAAAATTATCTAATTTATGCAATCATGCAATTATTTGAAAAGCAGAGGAAGTTTTCTGTGAAAAATTTTAAATTTGCAACCTGATGGAATGAATGGTTGTGTTAAGACTGAAATAGTTACTAGAAACTAACGAGTTGCTTACCACATTTCAGAGTGGCTTTAGAGGATCCACTGTAGACCATATTGTAAGATCAGAGGATGTAATTAAGAGAAGCAATAAGGAAGTTATGGTTACAGTTGTCATGGGTAGAAATAAAGGATATGATCTGATATGATCTAAAAGGAAGGTTTATCGAGCAAGCTTATAAATCTAGGAATAAGCAGTCATATGTATAAATGGACAGCAGATTTCTTACTAGATCAAACAACTGACTCATGAGTATTTAATCAGAAAACTGCACATTAGACAATGGCATTCAAGAAGGAAATGTGAATAGTCCAATCCTATTAAACATATTGATAAATGATATATTCCAGGCAGTCCCTGATAATGTGTGAAAGTCCTTATACGTGAATGGTGGGGCAATGGGAAAGAGCAGAAGAAACAGTTTGTATTTTATATTTGTACTGACCGAAGCCCATTGTAGCATATGGATGTGTAATAGGAACGGAAAACAGTGAGAAAGGAATTCAGAAATCAAGAAGAAATAAATACAGTGCAACCTCGGTTTACGAGTGTTTTGCAAGTCTTGCAATACGAGTAATATGGATACACTTTGTCTGCTGAGCGTCAAGTGATCACCAGTAAGCTGATGGTTCTTCCCTCTCTCCTTATCGCTCTCGCTCACACGCAGTGCGTCACTCTCCTTATCTCTCTCGCTCACCCGTGTCTCTCTCTCCTTATCTCTCTCTCTCTGCAATCATCTCCTATTCTCCATCTGTCTGTTTGCCTCACTCATATAGTCAACATCCGTACGAGAGTATACTGTTTACTACAGCATTGTGACAGTGAGTGTATGTGTGTGTGCGCACGCATGTGCTGTGAAGTGCGAGTGCCCATCTTGCGCACCAAAACACAAAGCTGAGTCTCAGTACTTTAACAACATCAGCTTTATTCAGCTTGAAACAGCAACAGCGCTGTTATTTATTGTAGCGGGATCTTTATAATGTATCTTGTATCACCCATCGATGGCAGGCGCTTATAGCATGTCTGCGATCTTTTTGGATGTGCTTATACCGTGAACTGCTACAGTGCTGGGAGACTGCGAATGCTTTGGGAAACTCTACCGCGTGTCGTCCCGTTGGGTGGAATCCCACATGAGTTTAGAAACTCACTCATACTAGCCATGATTCTTTTTAAAGGTAAAGTGCAGGTTAATTTGTTTTATGTATTTTTACTTTATATTTTGTATTAATCATTTTTATATGAATAGTTTTGGGTTGTGGAACGAATCATCTGAGTTTCCATGATTTCTTATGGGGAAATTCACTTTGATATACGAGTGCTTTGGATTGCGAGCACATTTCCGGAACGACTTATGCTCGCAAACCGAGGTTCCACTGTACTTCTTGAAAGACGCAGTTGTGAATAGGTGTTTTGGTAGTGATGACAGATAATGAGTCGAAAGATCTAACCCTAGAAAAAGTTATGTACAACTAACCGTGGCTGAAAACTGGTTGTTAGAATTATTGTGAAAAGTAAACAGCATGTGGGTATAGGGAAGGCCACGCTTCTGAAATTCGATTACAAAATATAATCATTAACAACCTCAAAAAGATGTTGTTGTAGAATGTCTCGGTCTTTGGGTATCCAACAGTGCATGTAGAATTTCTGGCCAAGCAGGATTACATGTGAAAGTGATAAATAAATGAGGCTGTCCGAATTTACGTACTATGGTCATGGCATCCTGATAGTTTTGTTGCATGTATCTTGGACTTCCTGGAAATGTGGACGGTAATATACTGTAACCATTTTGTCTACATGTTGTTATTTTCAGCGTTTACTTGCAGTTCGTCTGACAGTCCTTTGTATTGTTCCAAGCACAAATCTTGTTGATCTAATCTGAGATAGTTGAGACGCGCGCCCTCTGTTTTAACATACGCATCTATGATGTACTGTTGGAATAGTTCACCGCTGGAGTGAAAAATACTAAATGTATTCCTCATTGCTAATCTGTACTCATAAAATTGGCATTGAGTAAGCCTTCTTCGCTTGGCGGTTCTTTTATCGGGAACATTTTGTAAATCTTTGTGCCAGCCAATGTCTCCGTAAGGGAATAAATGTGGGTAAACCATAGGATCGCAATTCATATTGAGTGTGGAAATCTGTTTACAGGAGTTGCCTATGGGACAGATGCAAATGTCCCTTTCAGCAGGCAGTTCGCCATCTTCTCCGACGAAAACATTGGTGTGACATGTCGAGGCATTGTATCGTCGTAAATCCTGCCTAGGGTTTTCCTCGAAAAGCATTCGTACAGATGCTGTTGGACTGGACTGAGCAATTTCATGCATATGTTTGTATGATTTAGTGAATGGTTTGATGGTTCTGAGCAAGGAATCTAGCTGGAGAAGTAAATTTTTGCTGCATGTAGAGTTTGCTTTATTTTGTAAGCGTACTTGAGAAACTTGGTGAGAAATGCCATGTCGGCTGCATGTGGGCGGGACCAGTTTTGAAGAGGAGCCACTGGCAGGATGGGGAGGGGTTTGGAAGAGGACAAATAGGAATTGAGAAATGCCATGTCGGCTGCGTGTGAGCGGGACCGGTTTTGAGGTGGAAGCAGGACAATGGTCCTAGATTCCTAGCTCTGATGGTATGAATCAGGCTTTTGTAGACAAAGATTTTCCCTGTTCCTGCAGGACCATCTAAGAAGAAGCATGTTTGTTGCGGATGGGAATTGCTAGATACAGCGCGTAAACATGTGTTTGGTGAGGTGTTATGTGCGGGCAGATGAGCAGGCAGTGCACACGCCTCAAGAGCGAGGGTGGACGTGGGAGGAGGGCTAGAGTTGGAGGGCGGGGCTCTGTTGTGCGTATCCCATGGTCGAGTGACTTAGACAATTATATATATAGATTCTTGTAAGTTTGTATTTAGGAAAGTGCAAGATACATTAACCAATATTGGAAAATGGGCTGAAAAATGGAGTTTTAAAATATGAAGTTATACAATCACAAATATCTATTTTTTTCAAGAAGATGAGTGATTAAAAGACCTTGCAATATGTAGTCCTTGGCCGAGGTTACTTACAAAATCAGAATACATATAGTATATTAAAGCTTTTGGTAATACATTAACTGCTTTGTGTGTATGTTTTGTTTTTATCTTTATTTGGTCATTTTTGGGAAACATACTGAAAATTGGGGCTTAGCTTCATTCACAATTTTTAATAGCGCTGTTTTGTTTCATATTCACAACTAACTGCATAAGAAATAACACATTTCAAAAACGAATGCCAGACAGTAAGTTATGTCTAGAAAGGGACTTGAAGTTTTAAATAGCTTTTTTTTTCTTTAAGGTGTCACTATTGTTTCTTTTAGGTGTTACAACTGTTGCTTGAACCAGGGCTGAAGTATTGTTTCTGCATTTAGTTTGCTAAGAACTCAGTTTTTCTCCAACAATTCATAGACACACTGTGAGATAAGTTAGAATCAATCAATGCAAAAGACCTTTATGAATCTCTGCAAAATATTCTGAATATGTGAATGACCGTTATCGATGTAGTGGAGATGGAGTTTGTCCTTATAAAGCAATTATGAGATGCCTTTTAATGTAAGTTATTGTCATGATCTGACCTTTATTATTTATGTTTTCAAACTTTTCCCTTTGCCTCTAAAATGGAAATATCATTTCGGGGGCTTTAGAAGTCAAAATTGTTTTCTTTTGATTTAGAAAGCTTGTGAAGGCATTATTTTTGAAATACGACTTCCTGTGGTGTCAATTTTTTTTTTTTATTATGGCTGATGTTTTTTGCTGTTTGTCACACAGGATTGCTGGGCTGTTACTAAGCAGGATGACTAGGAGTGTGACATGTTGACATCATTACTAAAACAGTATAAAGGGCAGCATCATACACTCCCTACCTGTCCAAGTTTCTGGATAAATCTAAAAAAAATTTAACTTAAACTATTATTATTGTTAAAGATATCTAAAGTTTAAAATTCTCTTCTGTTCTTTCACCTTTATTCACATTTTGCATTATGGCTTAGGCTGTGTGAAATATTGTCATTATTGACTCTAGCTGCATTTTATTGATCTACAGTATTTGCTTCACATCCTGGCCTTTATTTACTTAATTATGAACTTGACTTGGTATTTAAACTTCTAATTAACTTATGATTCCTTCCTACTTTAAACTGCTGCCATCCTGTACAGTCAGAGAACTTTGCGTACACGATCTTCAGTCTATTCAAATTGTGAAGATGATTTTCAATTTTAGTTAACTTGTCAGAGTCATTAACAAGCAGGGAATCACAATAAACAAATGTATACACTCATAACTTTTCACTGTAGTTTTTGTACCAGTAGCTGTGACTTTGCAGGACAAATATGCAACTCTATAATGAAAAACCACACGGTATAAAGAGAACAAGACAAAAAGAGGTCACTGCCTGAACAGTATAAGTCTCATGTGAGGTTGTAGTTAAACCTCTTTTGTTATTATTTTGGGTCCTTAGAAGCTCATCAGTTTACAATTAAGACTGTTATTGTTATATATTGCAGCAAAAAAAGATATATTACTTAGTGTTTAATGTATTACATTATGTGCCTCTAGTCTAGAGGATACCATTTGATACTTTAAATAGAAAAAAATACTTTATCTTTTTCTCAACCTACCCCACCTCATTTATATGGAACCTTACTACATCTGTGCCAGGATGTCACAGTAATTCTTGCACCCCTCAATTGATAGTCCAAAATATAATTTTGGTTTAAAAAAAAAATGTGCTAGATCGGCATTTTGTATAAAATGGGTTATGCTTTCATTATCAAAACACTCACACTGTTGAAAAATGTTTTTACTAGAAATTTCCTAAATACTACAAAACATTCTGAATTTTTACAAACAATAATTGAAAAAGCATAATGTTACTATCAATCTAAACACTTTTAACATTGGCAGCATTGTGTGAGGAACAGGTATATATAAAGATTACGGTATTTGCCATGGCAGTACATCTTCACAGATAACAAATAGACAGTACAGCGATTGCGGCATTCAATGCAGACTGAGAGATGGCATTGCACTGCCAAAGCAGGATACTGTAGATTTCACTTCAGTAAATGCAGCAAGTGTTAATTGTTTGCCTGTTATATAATTTACTGGCTGTATTACCCAGTTCCACCAAGGAAATTTCATAAGGCAATGAGCCTCAGTTATATGGTGTCATCGGTTAATCAGGTGTATCAAAAGTGCTATGTAGCTATTGTATTTGTCTGTATACAGTGTATTTTTTTTAAACCAAGAGCTAATATTATTGGCAGGCAGCATGGTGTAATGGTTAAAGCATTGGATCCAGGACTTCAAACACTGAGATTTTGGGTTACTGGCACTTTGTGGCCATAAGGCCACATAAGTCACTTCAATCAGCTGTACTCCACCTGGAAAAATCAAAAGAAATGTAACTAACTGCATCTCGATTGTTCCCAGGTAAGCAGTAAAAATACTAGTATGTCACTGGAACTCCTTGTTTTTGAACATGCTTTACATAGTCGTCCAACAGTATAACATTTCTAAATCAGATCAATTTCTGCTTTTCCTTGTAACTTGGCTTTTGTCGCTGCAAAACACAATTTACAGGAAAGGGTATTCTTTTCAATTAAAATGAGTAATCAGTAGGAATAGTATAAAATTTTAATATGTTATCATTATTAGATGTGTACATTCACTTAAGTATTTATTTTTTTGTGTGTGTTTTTAAGTTGCATGTGGTTCCCTTTAAAAGCCTGCAGATGCAAATGTATACACAAAGAATTTTAGAAAGTGAGGGAATGGGACATCCCTGTTCAATGCATGCAAACATACATATAAACTATTTTAGAGAGCAGGGCAGGAGTTTCCTTTCAAAATTCATAGCTGTGAATATATATTGCAATAGAGTAGCTTGTAAGCAACCCATTAAGTTTAAAATGACTGCATCAGGACAGGCTTGTCTTGAACCTGAAGATGCCAATTCCTCTAATACTTCACAATCCCTGCCCTTTAGTGTTTGGCAAAGCAACACCTACACTCACAGCCACAGCACCTGGCACCAGCACTTGAGGTTTACAGTGGGCTTGTTAATTTGTCAGTTTCCTTGAGCTTTGCTGAACTTTCTCTTTCAATTTCACACCTGATTCTTATGCCAAATGTGATAATGTCTTTTTGTTGCTGTCCATGACACTGCCACGTTTATAGTCATCTGTCAACTCTTTTGGCTAGTGATGCTGTTAGCATTGCCTATCAATCACTTCTGCTGCATCCCTCATTTGCATAAAGCTTTGTCTGAGCACAGCACATGTACAGTAACATAATATTAATATGTATCAAAAAAACAAAAAAAAACACAGCTTGGCTAATTTTCTTTTTTCGTTAACATCACCAAATGTCAATCAAATCAGTCAAAGCATTTTTGAGACTTTGAGGGCATTTACTCTTTCTATTGGGGGGGGTTACCCCTAAATATATATAAATGTCCTTTCTAATCACATACCTATTGTCTTACAGTAGATGTACCCTTTTGTAAAAATCTTTAACTTTTTTTAAGTAAATGGGAAGCAATGTTTTTGTTGATGAGTGAGTGATTAAGTCAGTCAGTCAATTTTGCATTGTTTATATATATGTTTCATTTTGCCCATTTCAGGCTTACTAAAAACTTTCAAACAATACTATTGTGTAGATAAATGTTTTGGAACATGCCTGTGTTATGTGTGGAGAGTACTGTGAAGAAATTAATAGTCACTCTGATCTAATGTACCATCGTCAATCAACTGACACTATTCACATTAAATTCAAAATAAACTGAAGCTCCCAGAGGAAATAAGGCACAAAAAACAAAATAACACTGAAGTCAAACTCTGGACCAACACACTAGTAATTGACCCTAACACGATGCACCAAAATGTAAAGCTTGTATTTGAAATAAATGTTCATTTTTATACGGTGTAACATTTTAAAGTGAAACTTTATTGCATCATAAAAGTGGAATTCTAATTTTCTACTAGTACTAGATTTAAAGGGCACATTACAAACAATATTGCATCATGGTATTAATAGTTTACACTATGTGTCTATTGTGCCAAACTCAAACATGGGACATTTGAACTTGGGATGTTTCTTCTTAGGAAATCAATTGGTTTTGTTATTTTGAAATCTGATTATTAAAATATTTATTTAAGAGTTATAGTAAACACAAGATTTGGACTCCCAGTAAAATAAAGAAAAAAGAAAGCCAATTAATAAAAAGGAATCAACTGTATTTAAATGAACAAAACCTATATCTAGTCTACTTAAATTATTTAAGGGATTATTTTATTACAATTATTTCCAGTTTAATTTTACCTCAAAAACTATGCATCAGCTGCAGAAGTGCACAGACTAAATGAACGAAGTAGGTTACCTGGCCCCATTTTGGATGGAGTACACCTTTAACATACTGTAACTGATAATAGTGCAACACTAGAGCTCTAATGATCCCAGTGACAGTATCATTAACAAAAAATGTCTTGCATGCATACGAATTGTTTTAAAAAAAAAAAAAAAACATGCACACATCAGAGTGCATATTTTGGTATACTTCAAACCAGATAATAAACAGAAATGTATGAATTCTAAAGCAAGTACTGTTCTTGAAATATTCTATTTGGTATATTTTTTAAATTAGGAAGAAAAATGGTCTACTGATTGAACATTTGGCTCAGGTCAAATTGAATTATCAATCAAAACTCAAACTGTATCGTTTCAAGTTTCTTCACTCATTCATCTCAAGGAATTCTCAATTAGCTAGAAATGAAAGAAAGCTATTACAAAATCCATATTTTCAGAATCCAATGTTTTGAAACCCCATGAGCAACAAGGCGAATGTTTAAACACCTAATATATGAAACATGTTGATTAATTTGCCTAAATAATCTCTCTGATTAAATCAGCCCTGAGGTAAATGATGGATCATGCCAACTAAACAAACAATACACTGCAATCACAATTTTTAAACATTTCAGATGGCACTATTATACTATGAAATACACATATCACATTGACTTGCAATTGTACCTCACACCTAGACCCTTAATCTGAGGTATTACCTACTCAGAATTACTGACAAAGTAAATCAAACTCAATGGGACAAAAACAACTTTTAGAAATGTTTGGGTTTTTTTGGCTTGACCTTTTTTAATGGTGTAACAGTAAATTGATGACATTATTCAATATACAAAGTCAAATCAGAAAATAGAAAATTTGTATGTATGTACTTAAATATTGTGTGTGTTTGAATACCATACATTAGTCAGTAGATTAACAGATCTGCTCAAAATTTATATAATAATGACTGCTGAGAAGCAAACATTTTTATCCATCGTGCTGTACTTTTGGAATTTTATTTTTGCCAAAAACCTAATCTTTGAACAGAAAAATAACACAGTTCAAACACAGTTAAGACCTACTAGGATGAGAACTATTCAGATGAAATTTTAACAGTGTTATATTGGTTACCCTACAGCAATGACCATAACATAACTGAAGATTTATGGAATCACATGGACAGCACCAAAGAACAACAAAACATCCAAAGTTTAAAGAAGTCTTATGGCAAATCCTGTAGCAAGCCTTGAAGAATTTACAATGGTACTTAAAAATTAAACAAAAAATTACCAAATTATAGAGTTTCTTCAGTTATTCATTCTATAGGAGACCACTTGTTTAAATAAAAAACAAGGCATTCCAGTTTTTTTTCTTTTTCTTTACTGCATCAATGGTTATTTGAGATTATCCTGATATTCTTTAGTGTTTTCACAAGCAAATAAAAATAATATCTTAAATGTATAGCTTTAAAAATGATTTTCCTGGGTGGTCAACACTTTTGCACTGTAGTGCATATTGAAAAGGATGTATTATTTTGACAATGTATTGGAATTACAGCAATGTTTGTGTCTGTTCTAATTTTATTCACAGTATTTTCACATACCACAAACACTACTCCTAAATAAGCTAGCTCTAACAGTAATTTTCTTCAGTGGCCCATTATTTTTGCACAGTATTTGCACAGGTATAGAATTTTTGCCACTGTATAGGAAGTTATCCATGTTAATTAAATAGTCTTACTTAACACTTTACAGTCATGGATGGAAAGATAAAAATCGGACTAAACACCATTAAGTTGGCCTATAAGACCATCACAACACCTTGGCTAACCACAATAATCACTGCTAAGACAGAAGTGTGCATAGGATAAACTATAATCTACAATTAGGGATCATCAGATACTTGGTGATAGATAGAAGGATACAGAGAAAGCAACAAAAGAGAAAACACTTGGTTATCAATACCACTTACATAGCATTATGGAAAACAACATCTTAAGGAATGATAATAGGAACAGTAGTTGGCAGATAGCCAACCAGCATTGAATGGTAATACTGTATAATGTGGATATCCTACAGCAGACGTTTTTCCTTCCTGTTCAGGATAAACGCAAAGAAGAGTATGAGAACTGATGTAACTTTTGATTGTGAAGGAAAAGACAATACAATGCAGGCAACTACTATGCAATACATCCCAGTGTCTGCAAATGAGACATCTCACCTGATAAACATAATGTTCTAAGTGAAATAAGTATTTTACACAGAGTTCTGCAAAAATGCTAATGTAAAAACTGTATTAAGTATTGCCATACTAGGTAGAGTACATCCTCCTTTGTGTGTAAACTATTTACCTAAGTTGTTTTCAAGTTCAGTCCTCAGGGAACCCCATAACTGAAGGTTGTAAATTAACCAATTTCATAGTGTGTCTACCTTACTTTTAACTAATCTTATTGTTTATCTTTCTGGCCTACAAATAGTTCTAAGAAATTCATAAATACTTTTATTCTTTGCAATACATTACAATGCTTACATTTCTTCAGCCATTTTGTTTTGATTTGGCTTTTGCAGAGTATGCACCATTGTATCCAAATGATGATGATTATCAAGGAGCTGTGCAGACACACTCACAAACAGAATTGATTGCTAAAGAGGAACAACTACTTTACTGCCATTATAATCTGTCTGCTCATTAAGAAATGGTGCATGGTACTGAAAATGCAGACAGACTTCTTCTTTTTGGACGCATAAGCGCTGCCAGATCTTAAACACTAGCATGGAGAATTGCTTGCATACTGAAGTGACTTTAGCTGCAGGTGAAAGTTCCCATCTCACTTTATAGTGCCATGCAGAGTTGTGTTGCAGTACAGCAGTCTATTAGCCAGCAAAAGAAGCTATCTGTTGTTACGGTTCTGTCTTTGTCCAGTCTGATAGCGGTGATGGGACATCACATCTTTGATTGCCAGTACAACAAAATAGTTCTGAGCAGGCAGCAACCACAGTACCAACTGTGGTCATCACTGTTCTTGTGAAAAGAATGGAGATAACGTCATCAACTCAGAGAGGGAGAGGCAAGTTCATTGTACCATGTGAACATCACTGACAGAATAAATCTGAATAATCAAAAAAAGCACGAACTTTTACAATTAGCCAAAATTGACACTGGGTGTTACACACTCAAATCAAATGTATGTTTTTATTATATTATAGTAATAATAATAGCAGCTCACTACTCAAAACACAGAGTGCCTAGACTTAAATCTGGAACCTTTATGTTATAAGGCAGCAATTCTTACCTCTACACCATCCAAGAATACAAAGCAACTTTCTGTCAGCTGACATTTGAGCTTGGGTTTTTAACTCATTGACAGCAACATGTAAATGGTATCATTTTATTAAACTTTTTTCAATGTCAATTTATTTATATAGCACATTTAAAACAACATAGGAATGCTGTGGCCAAAGTGCTTTACAATAATAGAATAAAAGAAAACAAACAAATAACATAAATAGAAATAAAATATATGAACATAAATAAAATAAATAATAAATAGAAGTAATGTTATATAATCTCAATGTGTTATATTCATGAATAAAAGCACACATGTTTATTTGATATTTGGACTAAAGTCTTCACACATTAAACACTTCACGTCATTATTAGTATAACATGGAAAAGTTTCTGCTTTAGGTATGTGTTCAGCATTTCTTGCACTTCTCGCATTTCCTTTCATCCTACATTTACACAGATCACTTCAGACATGGAATACACATGAAATGCATGTGTTCCAAATAACAATATATTTTTTACCATATACAAGTCCAGGCACCTCACACACAGATAAAGAGCCTTGAGCTAGAAGAGCTGAGCAATGTCAGTGGGAGTTGGATTGGGGGATAGGATAGCAGGCTGCTTGTTCTGATCGACACATTTGCAAAACAAAAGATGCTAATGAGAAGAGGTGTGAAGGAATTTAACTTGGCCGGGGATTACAAGTTTTTTGTAGGCTTCAGGTATTCTACTGATAAGGATAAGCAGACAAGTGAATATGGCACTGAACTCGTTTCTCCCCTTTGGTATTGTGTTGTCAGTATTTGGATACTATTAATATAGAAAACATTTAGAAAATGGTGAAAGAAAATGTTCAAGGAAAATTAGGCATTTAACATTATGACAAAAACAGAAATATTTGATAATTTCTAAGAATAAGAGAATAATAAAGGCAGCTTTCTAAATAATGTGATAAATTTAACAGAGTGATGCAGTGATTAAGAAGTTGGTTGGAATACTGTAAAAGCCCTAGCACTGGCCCTAATCTGTGGGAGACATGCATGTACAGGTATATAACAATCTTTCCTAGTCAGTCAGTCAGTCAGTCCACATCTATCTGCTTCCTTGAGAGTCTTTGGAGAAACCATTAAAACAATAATGTTCTATGTCTTGTTTCTAAATAGATGTTTGAACTGCAGTAAAAGAGTGCTAAATGCGCTGTTTGTTTCTGGGTTTCTTTGTATTGTGTTTGACATACTTTATCTGAATTATTTCCTATTAGCACTAGAAAGAATTTGTTGATTTAGATATGGCTGAAATTCGTAAATAACAACTTCACAAGATGCTCCTCTCCAGCTGGATGTGCAATGTTACATAGTATTATTGATTAGCTGTTCAAAAACAATACACATAAAATGCAATTAACACTTCAACTTGTAAGGAAAAAATATGATCCCTTGTTGCAATACTTAAAAGACAATACAGCACATGTAAAACACTCATGCATTTAAAAAGTTTGTAAACACTAGTTCAATAAGAAACGCACTAGCTACTCTACAGGGCATTAAAGTTTGTTCCTTTCAAACAATATCAAACAGAAAATGTAACATCATTATTAAAATTTTGGTGGAACTTAACATGTGCTGACTCAACAGCTGTCTAAAATACTGTAAGGTTTACACATTCAAGCTGGCTTTTTATTTTGCCATGTTGGTAGCAAATTGATTTTTCTCTTATTAAAATGTCAACTTCATACAGAGTAAAATGTATGAGATACTGTAAATGAAACAAACAAATATGCAGTGTTAGATATCCATCATGATTGTTGGATTCAAAGTAGGCAATACTGTATCTCATAATATTGTGGTAATTTCAATAAGAGTGAAAACAACAGAAAATAGCTTTTTCTCTAAAGGAAATTTATATCTTCTGTCATTCACTGAATTTAATTGAGGCATTCTTACTATTAGTTTCTCTGTTAACCCACACAACAGTTTAAGCCCTGCTCTGTAAGGAAACATTTTTAATCACTTAGTAATGATAAGGGAACTTTGTGATGTTTGCTTCACCAGGAATTCGGCAAAATCATGGAATGTTTGTGATATATATATATATATATATATATATATATATATATATATATATATATATATATATATATATATATATATATATATATATATATATACAGTATATATATGCAGTTTGAGATCAACAAAGGGAGAAAATGAATCACGTATCAAAAGTTGTTTTTTCCTGAGCTTTCAACCCCTGACAGGGGTCTTCATCAGAGGATAATGCTTAGACTTACAAGAACCAAAGGCAATATATAGCAAAAAAATTACGGCTTTGGTGGAGATGGGTGTAAAGTGTTGTACATCCCCATTTGACTTAGCAACCTCCCCACCTCCACATAATTTTTTGCTATATATTGCCTTTGATTCTTGTAAATCTAATCATTATCCTCTGATGAAGACCCCTGGCAGGGGTTGAAAGCTCAGGAATTAAAAAAGAAAAGAAAAAGAAAAGGAAACATTTTAAAAATAACGTAACATGATTGTCAATGTAATTGTTTTGTGACTGTTATGAGTGTTGCTGTCATCAAGGATTTGATTATCATTATTTCTTTCAATTAGGTTCATATTTGGAGGATGTGTTGTGTTCAAGTTACATTCCGTGTTAGATAAGATAAGATAACAGGTTTCATTCATCGAAGTGTTCACTACCCAAATCGGCACTTGCGAATCTAAAATGTTTAACAGGCATTCCCGGTATTAAGTTATGGATTTCTCTGCGAATACTTAGCAGCAGCGTGTCTATGAATTTAATTTAAACTTAAGCTTTACACCTTGCTTTCCTATGGATATGTCTACAAAGGCTTGTTCATCTTCAGAGGGTTGTTCCTTTCTTACTGCATCAATAAACAGCTCGTCTTCCTCTTTATCTGAGACATCACACACTGCAAGCAAGGGTTTACCTCCTGCAAACTTTAGCGAAGTGGTTCAATTTACCACATTTTTTACACTGTCTTTCTTTAGCTGGACATTGACTTTTTCCACCGTGTGCTTTATTTCAGCAGTAGCTGCACTTATGAATATGCTTGTATGCGTCACTCGCTTCACATTCTTTTGCTGCCTTCTCAATTGTGTAATGCGTTTTTTGTTCAGCGCTCTTTGGAGCTCTTGCTTGTTGTCTGCGTACTGCGTTCACAGTCAGTTCACGTGAGCTGCTCGGAGTACATGCATCGAAGGTTCTCAGCTGTGCTTGTGCTATCTTGTGCGATCTTGCGATGTCCACGGCTTTATTTAATGTTAGCTAAGACCCGGCACTTAAATGTTTCTCTCGCACTTTCGCTGAGTTTGTGCCAAACACTAGTCTATCCCTGACCATCTCATCTTCGTTTGCATAAGCACAGTCCTTCACCAGCAATTTTAACTCCGTTACAAAGTGATCAAAAGTCTCGTTTATACCCTGAGTCTTCTCATTAAACTTGTATCTCGCGAATATCGTATTCGTCTTAGGCATGACAAACGCCTCAAAACGGTCATAATAAGTTTTCAGTACCTTGGCTTCCTCCTGGGTGAGAGTCCATGTGATAAAAATGTCTCTTCCTTTATACCCAGTCCACAGGAGCAGATAGCTGCATTTCTCACTCTCGTCTTTGCCTTTTAGTGGGCCAGAAAACATCAGCTCCACGTGCTGTTGGAACTTTTTCCATTCTCCTGGCAGGTTAAGAGAATCCCAGTCAATTTGTGGTGAGGGAACTGCATCAAAATCCATGACTGTCCTCTATTCTGACACCATGTCTTGTTTTCACAAATTGTGAAAAATGAAATGATGGCGAGACTCTTTTAAAGTATGCAGGGGAACTTTATTTATTACAGCTCTTACATTCACAGCATCTGTGCTCTAAATTAACTTCCATAATAGTAACCTTGAGGTCCCTTTTTCTGGTGCCTTCCTGATGACATAGGTGCCTAAACCATGCCTGATAATAATACATTTCAATGACATATAAATATTACAGTGATCACCTTGATAGACATCTCACCACTCAAATTGCTACTCGTGAATCTAAGATGTTTAACAGGCATTCCCGGTATTAACTTTTTGATTTGCCTGCGAATATTTAGCGGCAGCGTGTCTATTGGATTGCTGCTGATGGATGGCCTTATATGGGCAGGCACTCAATTACGTGGGAGGCGTGGGTATGGGGGACGCAATATAGGCAGGCAGCCAACTACGTGGTAGGTGTGGTGATAGGGACGCAGCTCTGCCTCACACGGCGACCAAACTGAAGTTTATGTCTATATATATGTACGTAAGTAGGATTCAGTTATGATCGTTACACGTAGAATTTCGAAATGAAACCTGCTTAACTTTTGTAAGTAAGCTTTAAGGAATGAGTCTGCCAAATTTCAGCCATCTACCTACACGGGAAGTTGGAGAATTAGTGATGAGTGAGTGAGTCAGCCAGTAAGTGAGGGCTTTGCCTTTTATTAGTATGTGTATGTATATGGGTTTGTATGTATATATTATATATTGTCAGGGCGGGGGGGTGACCTGGCTGGGACGCCCCGGAAGAGGGCTTACACCTCCCCCAGATCAAGTGGGGGTGGCTGCCCTGGTGGATATGGGGACCACGGGTATAGAGCTTTGAAGCTCAACCCTGTAGGGTCCCGTAGTCACCGCCAAGGGGCGCCCCAATGCCTTGGGAGCCCTGGACCTCAGCACTTCTGCCACACCCGGAAGTGCAAGGAGGAAGAGGATTGGAGACACCTGGAGTGCTTCCGGGTCCGCAGCTGGCACTTCCGCCACACTGAGGAGTGCCGGCAGAAGATTGTCAGAATGCACATGGAGCACATCCGGGTGATTATAAAAGGGGCTGCCTCCCTACATATGATGACTTGGAGGTATTGGAGGAGAGGAGTGGAGGCGGCCTGAAGAGAAGTGAGGCATTTGTTTGGTGGCCTCGACTTTGGGGTTGTGTGGCACTTTTGTAAATATGGAGTCAGAAAATAAACGTGTGTTGGGTGACTTGAACATGTCCGCATGTCTGTGTCCAGGCCGGCTACCACAACAAATAAATAAATAAATATATAAATATAAATATATATATATATATATATAAATATATATATATAGATAGATATAGATATATATACAGTAATCCCTCCTCGATCGCGGGGGTTGCGTTCCAGAACCCCCTGCGATAGGTGAAAATCCGTGAAGTAGAAACCATATGTTTGTATGGTTATTTTTATATATTTTAAGCCCTTATAAACTCTCCCACACTGTTAACATTATTAGAGCCCTCTAGACATGAAATAACACCCTTTAGTCAAAAGTTTAAACTGTGCTCCATAACAAGACAGAGATGACATTTCTTTCTCACAATTAAAAGAATGCAAACATATCTTCTCTTCAAGCGAGCGCCATCAGGAGCAGAGAATGTCAGTGAGAGAGAGAGAGAGAGAGAGCGTGACAGAAAAGCAAACAATCAAAAAATCAATACGTGCTGTTGAGCTTTTAAGTATGCGCACCGCGATAAAGCAGCTGCAAAGAAGGGAGCAATGTGAAGGTAGTCTTTCAGCATTTTTTAGAGTAGCGTCCGTATCTTCTAGGCAAACAGCCCCTCTGCTCACACCCCCTCCGTCAGGCGCAGAGAAAGTCAGAGAGAGTGAGAGAGAACGAGAAAAGCAAACAATCAAGCACCGCTCAGGAAGCACATCGTATATCATTGAGGAGTTTTATTTAATACGTAATACGTGCTCTGATTGGGTAGCTTCTAAGCCATCCGCCAATAGCGTCCCTTGTATAAAATCAACTGGACAAACAAACTGAGGAAGCATGTACTTTAAATTAAAAGACCCATTGTCCGCAGAAATCCGCGAACCAGCGAAAAATCCGTGATAAATATTTAGATATGCTTAAATTTAAATTCCACGATGGAGTGAAGCCGCGAAAGTCGAAGCACGATATAGCGAGGGATCACTGTACTGTATATATAAACAGCTTTGATAAAAAGACAGGTTGCATATATACTGTATGTATGTACTCTTTATTATATGTTAATGAGTACTTTCGATCTTTACTAAGAAAAGGAAAAAAAAAAAAACACTACTGTATGTTTGCTACCATTCTGTTTGAGTATTAGTTACCAGCACCTTGTGTCCAATCTTGTTCACTTGTGTCCGTTTCAAATTTCACTACTCCTGCATTTTTGTAAAAGAAAATGCTACATTGCCTTTAAAATGCTCAAGATTAAAAAGAGATGCTGTTGAGCAAAGGAAGATGGCAGTGTGAAGATTCTGAAGGACACCAATCCCCCTTGAAGATGAAGCTGATGAATGGCGTTTCTTAAACTTGATCAGGGTCCTTTCTTAATAAGACAATAAACTGTCTTTTCAGAGACCATTAAACAGCAGCTCAGTCCTCCACTCATCCTCTTCATCTTCAAAGGTCCTGTTGAGTTTTCACACTGCATGGCTCTCCCCTGCAGAGACTTACCTGTCACAGGTTGATTTGCTATGAGCTGCTACAAAAAGTAAAAAAAAATATGAAAATGACAAAGCTGTGAATGTTATCACAAGTGACTTTGGCTAGTCCCACTTTACAATAATGACAATTTCCAAAACAAAAAGGTTTACTTAAATATGAGAGATTTTATTGTATTGCTGTACTGTATATTTGACCTCTGCCTATATTGAGATATTACTATATTGACTGACACATTTAGTAATCACCGATATGCATGATACATTAGGTGGCCTGGTTGGCAGAATGTTACCAAAATGGACTGGCATGAAGTAAAGGCTATTCAGAGGTGATGTGTAAACCTAATCTTCTGTCACTTAAACACTGACCAGTGTTCAGGATTCTAGCTAGCTGACTCTAAGAATGTAGAAGGTAAGGTACATCATAATCCCAGAAGCGTCAGTATGGTTGCCCTAAAACTTTATTTCAAACTGAGAAAAACAAGCCACTCCTGAGAGAAGAAATACTTTAGATTTAATAGGTGGGATAAATATTCACTGGTAAACTGCAATTTGACCATACTCCCCTGTTTATATTACTTAGGTAAGCCACTTCATTTAAGTAATTACTGGTAAAAAAAAGTCATTTTGTTTTTGTGTGCTCATTTATTCTTTATTCATTTCAAGAAGATAAAAATTATCTTTAAAGATAATTCCTATTATTTTATTTCTGCATGGAGAAAAATAATTCTGTTATAGAATGTACTACATTCTTAACTTTATTTTCCTAGTGTTTTATAGTCACTAAATATATTTTTCATCCTTAAGGCTAATTACCCACAATTAAAATGATACTTTAAAAACAAATTGTTTACACTAGGTATCATATGCCAGCTTGACTTATACACAACCACTTTTCTATATGATATAGCCATTACAGTTATAGCTAGCCATAAACAGATAAAGATTTAAAAAAATCTTTCTTTCATTATATATTAATGATGAGGCATTGGTTTGAAAATTAGGCACATCATGATAAATAAAATAATAATATATAAAAGTGTGGGTTTAAGGAAATAATTATTGACAATTTTTTGTGATCAATTGTATCTTCTTTAGTAAAATCCAACTAGAGACAGGAAAGCTAAATTTAAAAGAAAAATAAATACTTTGTAAATAAAGTCACAGATATTGACATTCATGATCTTGCAGTCATTGGGTATTCTGAAAGCAAGACAATTCAAATAAAAAAGCTCTGTTCTAATGGCAACCAAGGGTGAAAGAGGTAGTGCAACCTGCAGAGATGTGCTGATTTCTTTTTTTCTTTTTCATTCAGTTGTCAGATTCTGCAATGCACTTTGCCTTTACACATCTCTGTACGTTAAAGAATTACAGTCTTGTTTCAAAAAAGAAGCTTCATGATTCTGGAACACTGTCGAGGTGCAGATATTTTATGATGAGTGGCAAATGATTGGGCTTCACAGCAGGTGATGGTTTCAAAAAGAGAACTACAGGATGAAAAATCATGTTGAAAAGCTTTTTGTTAGAGGTACCAAGAGCCTTCCCATAATAATTCTAATAATAATTTTATTTTTCTTCAAAATAATAATGATCATTTTGATATATTGATGAATTTGATTTTCTTGGAAGCTACCTACCATATGCTGGCATTGCAGTTTTTAACAGCTGTATTAGAGACAAAAGATGCTCAGAAATAATATTAACTTATTAAGGACTTCAAAAAATACATTTGTTTTCCAAAACATTGCTCTGTCTTTTGTTATTGTTTCTCTATGCTGTGGTGTATTTGCTATTTTGCACATTTTTTGATAATTGCTTTTAATGGATTAATTTGAACTGGATGCTCAAAAGAAGGAAGTAGCCTTCTAACAGTAAGCATATAAAAATGTAAAAAGACCAGAGTGTTTAGGAATGTTATCATTAATAAGAACTTCTGGTAAATGCACCTCCAGGGTGTACCATGTGTGGAAGGGATGGCTTGGATCTGCTTGTAACTGGTTAAACAGGAGTGTTTAGCTTTGAATCCAGCTCCTGTTCAATGTAAAGCTGCTGTTTCTGTCATAGTTTACAAGTGACGCTGCTAAATGTGAACATGCCACTTCTAATGTGGTTTAGAAACACTGATTTTGAGTTTGGAACAACTTTTAATACTTTTATCTTTGAATTTACAATAGTGGATTTTTAATTTGTATGAGCTCCAAATTTCAGAGACAAGAGTACTTTAGATCTTATGAGTTCTTCTCTTAGAAAGAAAGCCTGGAGGAAAGAACAGACAGATTTGAGCCTCAGAAAGGGGAAACAGTTTCAGACCTGGGGGTTGAGAGACAGGATTTTGATTTATGTGTGCAGACTAATGGAACAGGGACACTAAGAGAAAAGTGGGACCACGAGCTGACTAGAGAGAGACCAGGTTATGAGTGATATTAAACATTGATAAGCAAAAAAAAAAAAAAAACTAAGCTAGCGTATAATGTAAAGAACATCCCCAGAAAATTTGGCATTTGGTTTTTGAATCCTTGCTGAGATATCATTACTCATCTGAAGTGTGCACCAACCCCAATTCCTTACAATGCTGTTAAATAGTAGTTAGTGATCAGTGAATGGTACATGGTTATTAGGGTTCATGAAAACTAACACTAAAGCCAGAACTAGCAGTGAAAATATAATTTTAATTGAAATAAAAATTAAAATTACAGTTAAAATGAATACAAAGACAACAATGCCAAAGTTCCTGAAAAATAATCGAATTAATGGTAAAATCAGAATTGTTTTAGTTTTTCTTTTCAGTTCACACTTTTGACTTCTTGAGAGACACTGGCCTAGTAAAAAGGCTCCTGAATTAAGTAAATCATATTTGAGATCAAGCGCTCTTTCATTGTATGTTTTCAGAAAATATACCATAGATCAAGCCTTTCCTCAACCTGAAAAACTAACATAAAAACTAAACTGAAACTACATGGGCTCTTAGACTACTAGAGTGAGGAAAGAAATTCAACTTTGCTGAAATCATAAGCAGGTTATGCATAAGCTGTACTGTTTGAATGGTAAGGTGGGAATGTAAAAACATAAATATTTTCAATTTATATTCCATCAGCACCTTCAATGCAGCAATTGTGTCTTTGCTTGAAATTGAGTATGTCTGTCCTGTTCTGTATCAAGATGGTATGGGAATGAGTAGCATGGAGATGGTCCAGGAGGATGTAAAAAGTTCAGTCTCAACTCTCCAGTGCTGGGCACAGTTTCTTCAACACATCCTAGCCATGTACCTTTTTGTCCAGATGTTGGGGGATCAGCAGTAGGCTCAGGATTTGGAGGGACTTTTAAGTCACTACTGGAAGAGTCAGACTGACAGATCTGTTTGTTCTCAGGTGTTAGTTTTGATAGTCTTACAAAGCAATTTCTGCAGATGCACTGACCTGACCTTAAATTAAGACTTGGGTGATCCTATATTGCTACCTAAGGCACATCTCTTAAAGTATTGCTTATCTTCTTGAGATAGCACTTGAAAGAGTCATAACAAAATTTCTGATTAAGTCTAAAAAACTTCTCTACTGAAGACATTGTGGAAATGTATGCTGCTGCACCAAAGACGATGCTTTTATCTCTACCAGGTATTTGACAGCATCTGCTATTGATTGATTACACCTGACCAATTTGTACACCTCACTCCCCTCTAATGCAGGGCTGAGCATTGGCATTTATTAGCCACACTGGAATGGGCTTTTTCACAGCAGCCATTTTGACATGAAAAAGTATGTCATGCACAGGTGTCATTAATGACATTAATGAAGCTTTTGTTCAATTTCAGTGAAGCATAATTGGAACCTTAATGTCATTACTTACACCTGTACTTCCAATACTATTTCATGCCAACATGACCAATTTGTGATATGAAAACCATGTGACGCAAATACAAGTAAAGATAGCTCAATAACTCCAAAACAAAAAGAGCAAATTTTCTGAAGATGTTTATGATATTATAAGCTAGCTTTAGTAAAAAAAAAAAAACACCAATTTTAAAATAGTTTTTTTTCACTATTCAATTTTTAATATTATAATCATGCATAAGATGGTAAATTTTCATTTTGGGGATATCATAGTATTAATAGAAATACAGAGTTGGTAAAGAGCTTTAAAACAATATGGGAACCATTTCTGTCCAACTTATATTTAGGGAGATATAGCAAATGAAAGTCATAATCTCCCTCCCCCAATAAGTTGAAACTTTGTTAACTTAAATCTCCTTTAATATCGATCCAAGACACGTGCAGCTTCAGTTCGATTACTCATGTGACCAAATCAGCATGCCAAGATTTGTTAAAATCTGTGACGATGAGGTCCAAAAGTGTAATTTGACATGGAATTACCCTTTAATAAGCAACTAGCTGTTCTACCCAGCTAAGAGGGGTAGACCTCAGTGTTAAAGTATGTAGTGCACCATGCAATGCCTATGTCTCTGTTAATGGCATTTGGTATGAGATTAATAAAAGCAGCATTAATATTTGTGATGTAGCATCTATTAGAATGACAAATACAATGTATTTTATTACTAAAAATGTTTTTGATACACTATATTTTGAAATGACAGAGACATAGCAATCAGACGAACATACAGACGCTAATCTATTTATTAAGATGGACTAGTAGAAGAGAATGTTTGCTTGTTGTGCTTTCTCTCAGTTGTCATGAAATAAATAAATGTAAATAAAAATTAGTTTTCTGAGAGAACATAAAAGCAATAAAGCACAGAAAAAAAGTTTAATGTGTAGTTAATTCACACATTCACAAATTATGACAAACCTTGGAGATAAATGACTGCAGCCAAGCAAATCAATTTATTTAAAAGACTTTTCAGTGGTATAACCACAAAACACAATCTATAAGTTTAAAAAACGTACTGGCCTTATGTCTACTGGCTTAAAAAGACAACAGAAGACATTACCAGATTATATTTTTGCATTACAGATGTTTCTAGTGTGAAAGGTGAAGCATAATTCAGAAAGAGAAACTTTAGGTAAGTCCATATGAAGCTGAACGATTTAGTTAGGTAAAACCTGAATACAGTTTTTGCATTTTTGCTTATAGTAAACATATAAACTCCACCACTAAACAAAAAGTAAGGGAGTGCGCAATTTTTTTTACTTATTTAAGTGCTTTTGTGAAGCATAGTAAAATGCACAATATCAAAGGAATGTCTATGTTTTAGTGAAAAATGAAGTTGCATAGAGGTTGTGTGAAGAAGGAAGGAAGAAATAAATAAATAAATAAAGCATTTAGAATTTGTTTCTCTCACAGTTCTGTAAATGTAACAGATCTCACTTGCTTTTAGATTATCATCCCCCAACCAAGACAAATAAATTGTTCTCTGTAGTAATGAAAAAATTCTGATCATTGAAAATAAATTATACAGTTTTTCAAAATTTAAATAACAAAGCAAATGAAGTCAGTATCCTTTAGCACAAAGCCTTTTTAATCATAAGACTTTAATATGGATCCCTCATTTAAAAAAAAATCTTTAATAGGGTTGCGATTTAGAGTTAATCACATTACATGCATCAAAAATTTGAAAATAGAGTACTCCAGTTCATAAAAGCTACTGCATACTACTTTAGTTTAAATGATTTTATTAACAAGATGCCTTTTGACCTTTGCATTCTAGCACTCATAAATTAGTGATTGTTTCATATACATTGATCAGCTATATCATTAAAAGCACTGACAGATGAAGTGAATAACACTGATAATCTCGTTACAGTGGCACCTGTCAAGGGATTAGGCAGTAAGGGAACAGTCAGTTCTTGAAAGTGATATGTTGGAAGCAAGAAAATGGGAAAGTTTAAGGATCTGAGTGACTTCAACATGAGCTACAATGTGACAATGTGGAGTGGCTAGACAACTGAATTAGAGCCTCTCCAAAAGGGCAGGTCATCCACCCATGACTTGCACAGCGTCAATTATGCTTAACATGATTCTAATAAAGTTTAGTTTTAATTGGCATTATTTTCTATGTTCTTTCCATAGATTTCATGGCCTTTATTTATGCTTGACATGAATAACATTTATAATAACAATAGCTACACTCATTTCTATCTAACGTAACTTTACGATTACAACTATTTTTATCAGTCTTACACAAGGGTGTACTTTTTCCCTGTGCTCTATCCTTTTAAATTGAGAGGAATGTGCAGCTGCAAGCAAGTAACTGAGACAGAACAATGCATTAATTGCTGTCAACAGGCAGTCAGATGTCGGGTTTAGCAATCAAAGGAGAAACACAAAGGAATAAGGTTCGCAGCAAATTAGTTAAACTTGGTATTCATCCTGCTTTACTCTTAACTGCAACAACACTTACTTGACAATTGACTCCTCTTAGTACCACACTGTGTATTCTGGTCTTGATCTGCAGCTAGTACCATCCTCAGATAAACAGCATGGGTCACTTGCACTGTAACATATATGGCTATGCCACTGTATCATGAACTGTACTTTTAAGCATGGAAAATACAAGTAAAGGCCTCCGAAAAGCTCCAGAACAGCAGGCCAAGACTTTCACAGGCCAGCCCAGAAGAGGATCACTCAGAACAGCTTACTCCCAACTACTACAGTAGGCAACAGAATGGAAAATTACCAAAATAGGAACACTGGTTAATAAAGTTCAAAGAAGGCACCTAAAGTCCAAAAATACCTTGCAAGAGGCAAAAGCTGAGCAAAACCTTCAGCTTGTGACAAAACAGGTAACAAAGAGCCTTTACAAATGGAGGATAATTCTTATTGAAACTAGAAATAACCAATAGAATGCTCAAAAGGCAAAAGGAGTTGCTTAAAATACAATCCAAGTGCAAACAAGTCCAAATTCACAAACATCAAAATAATAATCCACAGACAGCTTATTAAGAAATATTAAGAAATCCACAAAAGCAAAGAAATAATACACAACAAACTCCATATGACTTCAATGAAAACAATGCCTGAGCTTCCTCTACTCTGGGCTAAATAGCGAGTGGAAGGGTTCAGGAGTGGTGACATCAGGGTGACCCCACCTATTGGGGATCCACCCACAAAGAACATGAAAGATAAGCAAACTTAAAGGGACAGTACAAAATGAAACAATTATAAACAGAATTAACAGAACCAACATGAAAAATAGCTCAAAATTAATTAAATCAACAACATAAATTGACATAGATACAAAATGCACAGCTGAAAGTTTTAACTAAACTGGAAAAACATTCTTGATGCTTGACTGTTTTCCTCTTTTATGAAAAGCAAATCATTTTGAGATAACTTGAACAAGATAATAAACATTTAATACAGACGAAAAGTTAAAAAAGTCTTTTGTATAATAGCCTTTTCCCCTCTTACTTCCTAGAAAACATTACAAGACCATTAGCACTTACACCACTAGATATAGAGTCGGCTCCAAAATTTGTATAATTGCCTTTTTTGTCATTTTTTCCTTCTGTACTACAGTTATTAGTATGTGAGAGACATGCATGTAAGAATTTCATTGTACTATGTATGCATTACAGTAAACTTGAACTTAAAGAACTATAACATTTGAGCAAGAAAAGAAAGAGAAATACTATCTAATATTCCAGGAAAGCAAAACAGGCAGTTTATCTACTATACCACATCTGCAACAATATAGACAGAACATTCTGCAGTATTGTAGGAATGAGAAACGAACATAAGAAATGTTCAGGAAACAACACAAATTTCTATTTACTTTTCTTGCATATTCAAGTTATAAACCTATGTCCCCTTCAGCAGGCTTTTGCATGAGGGTAGGGGAGCAAAAGACATCCATTATTGCTGAAGTCTTGATCAAAACACACAAGGCACTATATTAGTGAGGATAACAGCTGGACAACGAAGACATACAGTGAAATGGAAGAAAGAAAAAAAACAATATGTTTTTATACTGTGTCTTGAACTTTCCAATTACAGCTGAAAACACAGTGTATACTCATAAATATAAATCAGTTAAAACATAAAATAATACAAGCAATAAAGCATGAAAACAACTGGAAATGTGTGCATGAAAATGTATAAAATAAAACACTAATCACTATATCTGAAGAGTTCCTCAACTAGTGTTGTATTATAAAACAACACAACAAGAACAGGAGCAGAGAACCAACTAGGATCTCTCAGAAACCATCAAACAGAACTGTCTTATAATTGTAAGCGAGCTAACAGATTTAAAAGATGGAGGAAATCTCAGTAAAATGTTTTAACTTTCTAGTTGTAAAGAAGAGGAGTTAGCAGGATCTTCTGTTATCTTTTGCAAACTTGCTAAAAGTTCTTCTTTACTGGCAGACAAATTACAGGAAGTGTATGGTGAAAGTGATACTTAATTCTACTGACTGCTGCTTTAGGCTACAGTTAGTGTGAAGTAACGGTTGATCTTGACTCTTGTTCTGCATAGATAAAGAAGCATGTAGCAAAAATGTAGAACCCGAGTTTGTATTAATAGTGTACATGCACAGGCATGCTGTCAGCAAGGCTAGCTTACACCAAACAACATTTTCAAACAAAAATCCTGTGGTGAGATAGGTCCAGGGAATGTTTTAATGGTTTAATTTATTATTGCATTTAGCAAGTTTTACAACAAACTGTCAGTTTAACTTGCACTGTGTCATGAATTGGAATTAGAACCACAAAGAGTGTGGTTTGAGGACCCCAAAAGGCTTCACTGACCGGGCCTGTCCTTCTTTGTCTGCCTGGAAAAGTCCTCACCCCAATGAAGTTAATCCCAACTCCACTGGCCTGCCTCAGGCCTTGTAGGCCCATAAGGGATTTAAGCCTCAAAAATATACTTAACTGTCCAAAATAAAAAAAAAAAAGTGCTTGTTAAAAAAGAAGAGTCCACCTACACAAGTAATACACCACTAAAAGAGCAATAAATAATCAAAAACCCAGAAAATCCAAGAAGAAACAAAGTACTCACAATAATTCCAATAGGCTCTAATGCACTATTTCTGAACTCTTTCTTCTTCTTCCTATTTTTATTGGCAGTTTTCACACTCTGTGGAACATTATTGCAATCTTCTGTACAGAAGAAGTTAGTACTCATTACATCTAATTATATAATCTTGATCATTTAAAAAATTTGAATACTTTATCATACACCTCTTCTCTTTTATTCAACCTTTCTAACATATTTTGAAAATTTAGGTCTTCGATACTTCAAACCCTTAACTGCTTTTCAGTTAGGTTGTCTCTGTTTCATATTTGTATACACTGCACTGAAACATGTGCGACCAAATCTGTTGTTAAACATTCCTTACAGTTCATGTCTGAGATCTCCTTTGGCTTTGACCTAAATAGCCTGAAGTAGGACTCTGAGATGATGATGTCTATGCAGTCCCACCTCTTTGGGCTCCACCCACAAAAAAAAAACATGAAACATATGTAAACTTAAAGTGACAGGCATAATTACTATATAAACAACATAAAATATATACAAATTAAACACATAACTCATAACCTACAAAAACATCGATAAAATACATAAATACATAACAAAATTTGCAGAATCAAGATGTATATGTGAGTGCATGTGCTCACTTAAACTGAAAATTACTGTTTAATCAGTGGCAATGTGTTAATGGGCACCAGCTGGGAGTAAGGACAGAAAAATTGGGTGGGTTAGTGAAAAAAAAAGAGTTTTGTCAGGAGATTTTTTTTAGTTATAAAGAAACAAAAGGATAGGAAGTGACTGCATGCAAGAGGGGTATCAGAGAGAGTAAGAAAGAGAAAGGCATGAACAGCATCAGCTATGCTGACTATTTACTGACTAATTACTGAGAGCTGTTTGGAGTTTCATGTTGTGGCTATGATCGAGTCTGCTGAGAAGCAGAACAGACATGATAGAGAGAGGCCAGAGGAGCTTGCAGAAGGTGGGAGAATCAAAATGTGGCAGCATCCTATCGAAGGGCAAGGTGCCCTGCAGAGCTGTGGAGAATGGCAGAGGTAGCAGCTCTGGGAACTGTGGGTCTTTGTGGTTGATCAGGATGTAACATGCGGTGTTGGAGAAAGAGACTGAAAAGGTTTTACCTTTTACTCTTGGTGATTTTAAATATTTTTATGAGATGAATAAAAATTGAATTGGAAAAAAACAACTATGGTTGCCTATGCATGAATAACCATGTAGTAAAATCTGGAAAGCAAAATAGGGTATTAATCTTGCCCTTTGCCCCTATATACAGCACATGTTTGTCATCAATCAAAAGTAGTGACAATGCAAAAAAAAGAATCAAAAGAGCATTTTACTAGCTTTGAAAAAGTATGCAACAGTGATCTAACAAGAGTCAAGCAGCAGAAGTCACTTATAAATTTATAAGTCCTCTATTCTACAAATCAATTAAGAGAGAGGCTTCTCATCTGATCCTAATATACTGAATTTGGTGCATTTTCCTCATTACAGACTTTCAAAGTACCCAAATTCTCACAAATGTTATTTTTTAGCTAGCTTTATTAAAAAATAACCATCATATCTGCAAATCATATGTGGTCATTTCAAATTATGGTACTTTTAGTATTATTCTTTTTTTCATGCTGATCCACTCATTATTTTTCTGAAATTGCTTAATTCAGTTCAGGATCACAGCAAGCAGTTATGAATGGGATATAACTCCATCATGAAGCATTCACTAGCATTCATTCAATTTCTAGGCAGCGATTAACTTAACAAACACATTATTAGGGTGTAGAAGGAAACATTCAACATACACCATGAAATGGAATAAACTCCCCAGAGAATATTATAAGCTGCCAATTGAATCTGATGCTAAGGAATATTGAACTACTGAGCTATTTATTTAAAGTTGATATAATTAATAAATAAATAGAAATAAAATTTAACTAATTTCAATATAATTTCATATTTAAGGGATTTGTATTACTGTGTTGTATGATTTAATGATGTTGTACCGTTCATTGAAACATAAAGAGCAACATATTTATACAATACTGTACATGGTGACCAGATTCAAAAAGGAACTATAAATGGGAGCTTTAAATGCTTCAAATTACAGAAATAAAATTAGCAGTAACCATGCGGAAAAAAGCAAACAGTGACATTTATCATTTGAGAACCAAGTGAATGAAAAAAATGAATGGTTGAGAAAATGACTTGATTAATATAAAATACATAAATTTTATTTAAAAATAAAGAAAAATAAGGACTAGCCCATAAACAACAAAAAAAGTAAAAAAAAAAAAAACTTTAATGAATATATTAAAAAAAATCACAATGCAAACACTGACACGACTGTTTACAAACTATTCCAGGTTGAACATATGTATCCTAGGTAGCGTTTTGAGATCTTATTCCAAGCAATTTTTAATGTAAGGCTAAAAGTCTGCCAAAGATTAGAATCCACCCATGTAATGGAATTTAATTGTTGAAATTAGCATAGCTATTCTGGCAGCACTGGGAAGAAGGCAAGATCCCACCTCACTCTGTATGCCACTTCTAAAAAAAATCTAAAGGGTAAAATATACAAATTGTGCATCAACACTGGCTAGGCAGATATTTAAATTCAAGGTGGTGTGAAACACAAGTTCTAAGCATTGCATCACCATAACTGGTCCAGGCCTGTACTGCTCATTTCACAAATAGGTAAATGGTTGTGTTTATTTATAGTGGCAAATACCTGATAGTATCCTCCTTTGGAACTAAAACTGTGTTAGAAATTTATCTTTGAGGTGAGAAGTGATCTGAAGCACAAAATCAGACATAGGTTGGCTTAAAGTCACATACTAGAGAGTGGGCCACTCAAATGCATGACTTGAATCCAATTATGAATCTGTGGCCAACTATCATCACATGACGTAAGAGAGCTTAAAAAATTTTGGTCAAAAAGCTCTCAGCAGTAACTATTATAAAACCTTGTTAGAGAAGCATTAATTCATTAAGGTGAACAATTTTTTATTCTACGCGTTTGTCTTTCATTTTCTGTGTTGTACCAATATGCGAACATGTCCCTTAGCATGAATATTTTCTGTAAAAGCTCAAAATAAAAAATGCATCTGTTAGCAATTTGTGGATTCTTAGGTTCACTTTGGTGTAAATTAAGAAATGGATTTCAAAAGCTTTTACAGGAAGCAAAGCATCCCTCTCCTGAGGGGCTGGTTAATAAAAGTATGAATTACGATTCAGTGTTGTTCTTTTCATGTTATATAATACTTAGCACGAACCTCCTCCCTTAGGGAACCCAGTTGTATGTTTTTTGTTCACAATGATTTCTCAGTTCTTAGACTGTTATAAGACAAATTGGGCAAGTTGTTTCCCTGTTTCTAATTTAGTAAAGATGTACATTACATGCACAACACATTCATTAAGTCTTACTGAATTTACTATTTAAGTTGTACAAAGAAATTACAAAGAAAAAGAAGTTAGTATTCAGAATGTTTTTGTTTTCTTGTCTCATGTTTAATCAGTAGACACATCATAAGATTAAGAAAGAAAAAAAAACAACTTTTAAAATTGTGAAAAAAGGAAGCTTGACAGATTCTACCAGGACACTAAGCATATGGCCCTGGATTTTAAACCTGGCACTACAGTATTATAAGAAGCAGTAAGGATATACAAGCTTTATACGATGTTACTGAAAACTTTATTGTACAGTGGTGAGAGACAACAATGATACCAACCAGACAGGCAGTGACTGTGTCAACCTGGAAAATTAACTGGCTGCCTAAAAGCTAATTTGGAGGATTAGATCTTTAATGGGATTTGTGTGAATTGGCCGTAAAGTACTTCAGTTTACATTTTTTACAATTGTGACAAACCTTAACTACCCCATTTTAAAACAGTAAACTAAAATTACATGTATCCATGCTTCCTGTGATCTAAAGAAAGTGAATACTTCTGAGAGTCATGAGGTGATCAGCCATATCAATATAAATCTCAGAATATGAGGTTCCATCTGCTCATAGAAGGAGCATCAGAAATGAAGACCCTACACTTTGTGCAGTCATTTCTATGGTACATTTTTAAATAACCTGTGAGGTGTAAGTGTGACTAAAGTTTTCAGAGTTCCTGGCAACCACTGGAAAATAAAATGAGATTTGGGTAGAATATAACACTGTTAGCTTAGCTTATTTTTTTTATTATTATTATAAATCAGGTATACAGTATATTTTTTAATAATAAAATTAAAAAACAATTCTAATAAATGTTGCCACTAAACTTACATGTGTTAATGTTTTTTTTTTTAATTTGCTGGTAAGTTTTCATATATGTTGCTCTACTATACTTTTATTTGCTTTGTAAAGAGACATTGTCATGTCACTAGTTATGGAAGATTATCTGATTGATAACAAAACAATTAAAATGTAAGATTCATAGTGGTGTATATTTATTTAATTTAAAAAATACACTACAAGCAAAATCTTATTTATTGTAGAAGACCACTTAAATATGCTTCTGCTTCTTTGTTTTATTTCATTAACTGAAGGGTTTTCTATATTACAGCAGTATAGATGTTCTTGCTGATAAAAAGAATGTTCATGTTGGAGACTGTTTGGCAATTTTAATCATTTTAAAATCTCGTAAACGAATGTCTGCATTTACAGTAAACATTGCAAGTTCTGGTGAACAATGATCTTTTACCATAGCAGCATGATATTTAATTATCCAATTTATCCAACAGAAACGTCCTACAAGAAAAAAAAATCTTATATACAGTATGCTGTAAGAATGCATGCCATAATCTGAAGTAAACATATATTTTATCAACATTTTCTGCCAAATTATGTGTTTTGTTGCAACACTGAATTAAGCAGAGATTTCATATATAATTTTCCTTTCCCCCTGATTTTGAAGTGTGGGACACCATTGTCCAACAGTTTATTACTGAATAATCAGGGAGAGACAGAGAGAAATAGAGTATTGCGAAGCACTGAAGGTCAAATCTTCAGCAAACGATACTGGACCAAATCTAAAATTTTACATATCTATTAAATAACAACAATAAAACATGAATTCGTTGAGCATGTTAGACTTCTGTTAGTCATGTGTTATATTACAAACAAGAAGTTGAGAGGTACATAGTTCTGCTGACTACAGCATTTCAGAGTTATTTCAAAACCACTTTCATTGTAATACATGCAAATCAAATTTAAGGATCAAATCATGTACAACCTGTTTTATTAATTCTTAATGGCTTATATGTCATAATGTCTCTATGCAGACAGATACTGTCATACACGTGCGACTAGAAGGAAGCTGAGTAGACCAAAAGAAGGTAATTCCATGACAGGCCAGGGGGTGGCGGGGCCCACTAAACCTTTCTCTGTTTTCTCTATTTTCTCTGCAGACCAAACACAGGAAAACCTGCCTGATTCCTTATACAAGACATCAATTCCAGTTCTGGCACCAAGAGTGATGTCACTTCCCGGTTCTGACCCACAATAAGATATCACTTCCGGTTTCAGGCCCAAGAGTGGCGTCACTTCTGGTTCTGACATAGATGACATCACTTCCTTTGATGGCCTTTAAAGCTGCCATCTATACCACTACTCATACGTTCATGTTGAGAGCTCGTCCTGAGCACATCTGTGTAATTTCAATTAACCATTGCAGCTAGGTACAATATATGGGTGGCTGCCCCAAATTTTTTTGTGTGTCTGAGGGTGACTTCTTTCAAAATACAAACATACAGTAACCATTAAGATTAAATAATCTCCCCAAAAGACTACAGAGAACACTTGTTTACTACAATTTAAAAAATTCTTCTATAGTACATTAACTCAATGCACTTATGTGTATCTACTCATATGTACAGTACAAGCATGATAATTTGTGTTTACTTTTAATACATTCTTTTGTTTCTAAAAGAATCAACAAAAGCTGTCAGTGAAATTGAGCTTTTCATTAGTTTACGAAAAGGTGAACACACAGTCATTTACAATTTGAGTGCTTTATTTTGAATTTCTAATTGGATAATAATTGTGCCATTTTTTTCTTACCAGTTCATCTTGTAGTTTCAAAATTATATCGTCCTTTTCCTTGAGCTGCAGCATCAATGGGGTACCTTCCTCCTTTGTTAAATCCTGGGGGGAAGAAACAATATGATAAAATAGCAACACAAACACTTTGTGAGAGGGCCAAATAAACTATAACAAAAACAAAAAAAAAATTTTATACTGTATTTGTACCACATGATCCCCTTCTCTTCTGTGAACTCTTTACAAGTTTGCAAGTATTGCACTTAACTTGCATCCCCACTGGGTTTGAATATGCCACATGTTTTAATCAGTGAGCTGTTAGTGCATACAGCTAGCAAAAAGATGCAATATTGTAGTTTCTACACAATGGAACTCCTGTGTTGAAAAAAATGAGTAGACAAAAAAATAACCTTCAAGAATATCATTTACATTTATAATCTCAAAACTTCCAAAATTATAATAGCTCAGTGGTTTAAAGACAGACAATATTGAGTAAAGATACATGTTCTTGTCATGGATTATTTTATTATGATCTGCATGGTGATGCAGTGGGTAGCACTGTAATCTCATCCATCCAGTCCCCTTGGTTTAATTCCTGCACCTAGACATTCTTAGCATGTAGTCTGCACTTTTTCCCTAAACAAATATGACATATAAAACCTGGCATATGCACAATTGTATGCAACTTACCCGTAAAAGATTCCAATTGTCTTGAAAATGTGCAAATGTGAATACACCTCGAATCCTGCCCAGTTGCCACTCTGAAACAACCACATAGGGACTATGCTAACCAACATTGCACATTTGCAATCACAAAGCTGCACATCATCATTCACTGTTAGAGCTCTCATCACATCCAGACACTGCCACCTGAATCTGACAAACCTTATGATGCTTTCCTCCATGCTAAGAGCATGCAAGGCAATGTATCACCTCTCCTCTGTGCTCTAAGGGTCGGGGAGTGCAAAGCCACTATCACTTGACACATGTAATGACATGATTGCTGTTACAATGAATAGTACAGGACATATGAAACAGTGAGGTTTCAGCCAGTTACCTTAACAGCAAGCCAGCCACCATGTACAGCACCTTAAGCAAGTCATCTACCAACACTACTTTGCTTCAAAATAAAGGTATTATAGGTTGACCCAGGCTCCCGAGGCACAACATTTGTTAGTGTCATGATTGCACCACATATGACTTTTATGTTAATGGAATGAAACTGTTTATGGTTAACAAAAGCAATAGTCTCACTAAGTGCCCTTATTGTAATATGAGTGCACTCAATTGTTCAAATTAATGTTAAGAAAACTGGATACTGCTGTAAATTGACCTTTTATTTTGTCCTGTACACCCATGCCATAAGGAAACTGAAAAATGTGCTTTGTCATTATTTATGGGTTCCAGAACAGTAGGAATGATAGAGCTGAAGCTTGACTTGGGCTTGCCTGAGATATTCCTGACTTCTTAGCCAGTTCCTTCTGGAAGGTGCTTGTTGCCAGAAAATGAAACATTGTTAAAACCTGCAAATGAACAGGAAGCACCCGATTTTGGGCAGTCTGTCTTTGTAATGCCAAGCCTAATTCAGTAATCTTAAATCAGATCACATGCCAATCATCATCACAGACAAAAAAATATCGTGTCTGTTTCTAAAAGCTCACAACTCTTCAAATAGCATCAAATTAGCCATGTTGTGTAACTCCATCAGGCTATGAATAGGATATAGAGCATCTAAGGTTTCTAATCCTGAGAAGTGACAATAGGTAGCCTAATATAAACTGAGGAAAACCCAAGTACTGTAAGGTTTTAAGCTCTCAAGTGCAAATACACAACACTGGCACTCTTAAAAGGCAAGTACAGTAGAGTCCATGCATCATTTTAATAATTTTTGAGCTTTAATAGGTTTGTTTCAAACACTGGACCAACGGGAGATTAATAGTTGGAGTCATTCAAGTGAGAACATGATGTATTTGAACCTGCACATTTGTGCAGTATAATTCCTCTTTCGGTCAACTACTGTATGTCAAACTACCGACTATCTTGAATTTCTCAGTCAAAAAAATCATATCAAACTGCATGAGACTGCTAATTTTCTTTTCAACTATTTATTCAGTTCCAGGCTGATAAGAGCTGCATATTAATCTATCAGGACTGAGCGCAAGATTTACATTGTATGCCAGTTTACTGCCAGACTCACATAAATAACAAAACAATGTATAGTTGCCAATGAGCTTGACAGAATATCTTTGTACTATGAGAATTAGTTTGACTTTCCAGAAATAAAACATTTGACTATGAGAAGCACTCAACCCCTTGGAATAACTGTGCACAGTTATTCTACCCTGAAGGGCAAAATCCACTTCATATTTTTTAAATCCACAGACTACAAAAATAATTAAACAAGCAGCTCTAATTATGCAAGGACTTGCAAAGAATTTTCTTCTAATTGACAGCTTGGATGTAGTTATGATTAACAAGTACTGATATCCTTGAAGAACTGCATGAACAAATTACTGTCAACTCCAGAAGAGCCAATGCACTGCCCTATTGGAAAAACATAAAAGATTGACAGCTGGTATGAATCATAACAGGAATTTCAATCAGAAAATGCTTTGACAGGCAATACTGTCTGTACCTCATTTTCTGTTTAAGTACAGGGCATGACTAAGCTATGGTGTGTGAGAATAGGCAACGTTACAGCACATCCATGTTAAATGAGTATATTTCAAATTAAACCCAACTCTTAGTGAATTCTGTGACATTTTATTGCAATATAACAGTATATTATTGATGGATTTTACTTCATTTAACAAAAGTATATCAGACTGGTAGTACAGAGAGGTCGCAATTTTTAAGCCAAATGTCTCCCATTTGACTACAAATTTTAATTCATATTCTTAAAGAAGCTTCTACTTGTATTTAATCTGAAAAACAGTATAAGACTTGTGTATGCTTTTTTTATTGCCAGAAAAATCAGTTTACATCATGTATTGCTTCATGTGTAGACATAACCAATATGGAGCACTGTTTATGTTGACTACTCTTCCTATTTTGTCTCTGTGAGTGGCTTCTTGTTGATATGAGTAGAGATGTTCAATATACAATATATTATCTTGCAACTCATTGAAAGTTAATATTTACAGTTAATTACTTTTAACAGAAAGTCTTGAGGCAGATGAGGTAAACGGCATAGTACAAAAGGCCTGGGACTACAACCCTGAATGCTAAAACAGTGAGTAGCTAAGTGGATTTTAGCGGAGTAAGGTCATCTACCCCAATAATGTTCAATTGAAATAACTAAACGTTATCATATTCTTGGGTCCTTTTATGATAAAGTGGACTCCAATTAGTACAAGATGAAGGTAATGAAAAATAATCTAGAACGCATGTAACGGAAATAAAAGAATATCAAGAAAGTATAGGATGCATTGTTCTCAACATTACTCTTTTGCTTTTGAGCACACTTGGTCAAGTTTACTTAAACAAATATTTTCTGCTGGCCTGCAGTTTTTTTCTGTGTTTAAAACAACTGAAGGCTGTGGTTTTAACTACCACAGAAAGGACCTGGATTAACTGATAAGAACATGACCTGCTACACTTCCATTAACAACAGAGACAAGAATAAGGCTGAAAGAACAGGATCTGTTTCTTTATTCTTTTTTTCTATTATAATCAAGACTGCTAAAAGAGATATTCTATGCATATCAATAACAACAAATGTAAACAACATGAACTTACACAAGTAATGATATAAAAGGTACTAAGGGAATTTTTATTGTGCCAATTGTTCTTTTTCTCAACATACTGTACTGCACTTTTTGCTTCCAATAAATGTGATATTACAGAGTTTCCTTTTACTGATGAAGTCTGCATGTTGGTGTGAAATTTTAATTAGTCCAAAATTAAACCGTATTTAATTATAGCACATTTTCATACAAACAACGTAGCTGAAATTGCTTCAATCCTTTACACGTTTGTCTCCATTTGTCAAAAAAGGAAGTATCACACTATATTAAACTAATTTTAAAAAACATAAATGAGTGTTTAGAAGTTGCAGAATTTTTCAGTGATGTACACCTTATTAGCGATCTGCAGGCACAGGTTAAAACCAGTCAGTGATCTTGATGTTAATGTGGCATTGTCAGGTTAGTACAGGTTCCACTAACAGGCAGACATTTCCAGAAACAAAAAGAAAAAGTACAATAGAAATTAGAACACATTAAAATACACATATATTTTTCTTGGCAACTTTTCCACAGTTATGAGTTCTCTGCCTGACAAGAGCAGTAGATGAAGAATAAAGGTTTACTGAGAAGGCAAGACTGGCTAGTCCTTTTGTTGGAAAATACTGGAATTGCCTCACCTCACAAAATAACAAACAATATTGTTTTACAATTATTTTGTACTTTGCACCCACTTGTATATTGCTCATTTTATACAGGATATGAAGACAACAGTGCTTACACAATATCATTATGCCTAAACTAATATCATGCATTAAGTTTCAACATAAGGACTTTAATATATGAAACTGCAATTCATATTTACTGAGAGTCATTGACAAGCCTGGCTCATTTTTTACTTTATTAATCCTTATAGTTCTTTGGAGCTTTTGACTAAAAAGCAGCATGTCTGCCAGTGATTTCTACTACCCACCCTCAAATGTGCAATGGCACATGGAAATTTTTTATGTCACTAGTTAAAGAGTGCCAGTAACAATACACTGCTAAAATTGCTTTTTTAATCATATTTTAGTATGAAACTGTTATATCTGTTTTAAGTAGTACAATGTCTCACAAAGTACAAAATTCCTTTGTTTAATGGTATTCAGAATAGCAGCTGCATTTTCCTAAGCTTATGCATTAAAATAATAATTTACATTCTACATATGTGTATTACGGTCACGTTTTCTTTCAAATATAGGTAACAGAAGGGGTCTTTCTTTCATCTATTATTATCTTTTTCATATTTGCCGTAAAAAACAGAGAATTAAGCTCCATTTTGTTGCACTGACATCCAACGAAAACTATAACACATAGCTAGTATATATACTGGTATGCTTGAAAAATTTTCTTTTCTCATCTGTCAAGAGATGTTTTTCCTATTGTCTTTTCTATCTTCCTGAGAATATTGTGTTCCTTCACTTTTGTAGACAGCTTTCTGATCACTTTGCCCAGTGTCAAAAGCGATTGTGCTTTTTGTGCTTCTGTAGGTAATTTCTTTTGCTATAAACTTGAGAGTCAAACATGAAATCTCACACTTTTACAGAAGAAAGATCCTCCAGATTCTTTACTTTCAAATCTAATAAAATAAACAGTCATCATATGACACATACTTTTTTTTATAAGTCAGTAACTTTGTTAACCCTAAAAAACTGAGCTTCAATGACAAAACGCAACACCCAAAAAGAACAGTTTTTTTTATTTATACTTTATACATATTAAACTATAACAATTTTGTTTAATATTTCTTAAGAAATCATTTAACATGACTGAAAATTGCAATTAAAGTCCTCTCTCACTTGAACGAGCCTCATGAATTTTTGTCTATCAATACCATTGTCATCCTTCCTATTCCAATATTTAAATCATGAGCACCAAAAATAAAAAGCTATGCCAACTTCTCATTTCTGGTGTGTCTATACAGGCACAGTTGGAGTCATAAGAGGCAGGCTATATGTTTACTGTGTAACAAAGGCACTATATAGGCACCTGACCTGACACAGATGGACATGGAGGCACGTATAAAAACAAAAAAACTTTATTTTTCTTCACCCATGGGCGTACGTCTTCCCCGTGACCCACAGGCAATACAAAGTCCTACAAAACACCAGCCCAACACACAGCAACACCACCTTTCTTCTTTTACCACCACTCCTTCCCAAGCTTCGTCTCCTTCCTCCAAACTCTGTCTCTTCAAGTGGTGGTGGCTGGCCCTTTTATAACCCACCCGGAAGTGTTCCAGGTGCTTGACCACCTGGTCCTAATTGCACCTCCGGGTGGGGCTGAAGATTCATCCAGCCAGGCTGCTGTCCATGCAGCTCCCCCTAGCAGCCATCTGAGCCCCCAACCAGGCTGTGGAGGATCCCATCTACCATGGAGCCCTGCGGGTGGTTGAGGAATCACCGTCAGCCATGGAGGCTGCCATCAAGCGTCCCGGGGGAGGTACTGGACTGCCCATGTAGGCTCCCCCGGAACATAAGCAGCAGGGGCGTCCCTGCCGGGCATGGGACCTGGCTGTCCTTCACAACTGTTAAATTTTAATTCTGTCCTCTCACATCAGACTTATATTGAGAATTTCTATGCCAGATTTAAAAAAATTAGATCTTTTGCAACTGTCACATAGTGGACATAGTAGTTTTCCGATTAACGAACCATACACAAGAGGCCAATCCTTGAATTTAGCAAGCTAATATAACATTCCAACAATCTATCCTTTACTGAACCTGCTTAATACAGTTCAGGGTAGCATATCTATTATTCATTTGCAAATAACTAAAGATTATTGAATGGAAATCTAGGAACGAATGTGCAGTCTTGAAGCAATAGCAATGAATATTTCAATCCCATATCTTTCTCATTTGGAAATGACAAATAACTGTATATGAAAATACATCACATTTTAAATATTTCATACTGTTATTTAGAACTGAATTTGAGACGGTATTGAGGCATTGCTCATTGAAAATGTTTCGAGACAAAAATACCAAAATTTAAATAACTGCAAAGAAAAATGGGTCCACGGTTCTTGAGGCTGATCCTCCAATTAGCTGTGAACCACCCAATCTCACTGAGATTGCACAGGTGGTGAACCAGCTGAGGGGGGAAGGCTGCAGGGATCTGTGGTATCTGGGGTGAAGTTCTCCAGGCTGGTGGTAAGGCTGTCTTTGCTTCCATCTGGGAGGCTGGCATCATTCCAGCTGACTGGAAAATGGGACTTGTCGTCCCAATCTGGAAAGGGAAGGGTGATCACCTGGATTTCAGCAACTACAGGGGGATAACACTGCTCTCGGTGCCGGGTAAAGTCCTTGCTAGGGTCGTCCTCAATAGGATCAGGGATCACTTGCTAACCTACCAGTGACTGGAACAGTCTGGTTTTATGCCTTAGAAGCCTACCATCGACCGCCTCCTGGCACTGAGGGTTCTCATGGAGCGCAAACGCGAATATCGGCAGAGTTTCTTTGCAACCTTTGTCAATTTTCGCAAAGTGTTCGACACAGTTGATCAAGCTACCCTGTGCGACATCCTGACAGTTCGCGGGATCCCCTCGAGGTTGCTGGATATCATGGCTGGCCTGTACACTGGTATTGTGAGTGCTGCGCAGAGTGGAGGCAGGACCTCTGCATTTTCCCCAGCTGATTCTGGGATTCGTCAGGGGTGTTGCTCCTACTCTGTTCAATGCTTGTATGGACGGAGTGTTGGGCATTGTCATGGGGTCCAGCAGCTGTGGGGCATCTATTGGTGAAGAAAGATTCACGGATCTTGACTTTGTTGATGATGCTGTGATCTTTGTGGAGCGAGGAGTCTGAGTGTCAAGACAGTGTCCTGGATAAAAACCAAGATCCAGGCCTTTAATGACCTCGTGAGCACAGCCATCAGCAGTGTGTCTGTTTGCGGAGAGAGTGTTGACCTTGCTTAAGGGTTAACTTACCTTGGCAGTGACATTCATTCTGGTGACTCTTCCTATAAAGTCAGTAGATGGATTGGGACAGCATGGGTGATCATGAGGTCGCTGGAAAGGGGTGTGTGGTGCTCCTGATATCTATGCAAAAGGACGAAGGTCCAAGTCTTTAGAGTCCTGGTGCTTCCTGTCTTGCCATATGATTGCGAGACATGGACCCTATCCAGTGACCTGAGATGAAGACTGGACTCCTTTGGTACTGTGTCTCTCCGGAAAATCCTTGGGTACCGTTGGTTTAACTTTGTGTCGAATGAGCGGTTGCTCATGGAGTCCCAAATGAGGCACATTATCTGCATTGTGAGGGTGCATCAGTTACGGCACTACAGCCATGTGGTGTGTTTCCTCGAGGGTGATCCGGCTCGTAAGATCTCATCATTTGGGACCCAAGTGGCTGGACCAGGCCAAGGGGTCGCCCACGTAACACCTGGCTGCAGCAGATAGAGGGTCATTTCTGGAGGGTGGGACTGGACCGTGTGTCTGCCTGGGGAGTTACAAACCAGGATCCCGAGTTTTTTCGTCGTGTAGTGGGTGCGGCAACGCACTGTACCAGTGCATGCTCCCCAACTTGACTTGACTTGATTGAAAAATGTTCATCTCATGTTGTGTCACCTGTTCCAGTTAATCAACACTTTGGCACACTGCTCTATCACAGATACTTAGAACATTTCTTGTTTTGTTTCCAAATGATCATCCAAAATTATTACTAGGATCAACAGTAAAATAATTTCCTTTTAAAATGGTTTGAAACCAATAATTTAACAAATATTATCTATTTTAAACTGTGTACACAAGACATTTGTCATGCTGAAATTAAAACACATACACTCATTTACTGTTGTACTGCCAAGGGCACAAGGATGTGAATTCCCAAAATGCACTTTGCAAACATAAATGGTTGTCTCTGAAACTTTATGAAGTGACATATTTTCAACTATGCTATACCATCATGCTGCACTCATTTTCCTCTCCCTCTTAGTCTGCTTTGTTTTCTAGCTGTAAACATATACACATATACATAGCCACAGCCATTCACAGTGACAGCTCTGTGAATTAAACTAATACGTGGATGTGAGAGAAAACTACAATAACCAAGGAAATTCCGATGAGGGTATGACTGGGTCAGGAATCAAGCCCAGGTTCTATGAGGCAGACATATTATGCCACTAAACTAAATACAGCTCATTCTAACTATTGTTATCTGGGATGTTTAACTTGCTTATGTTTTAAAGCACAAGGCTGCACAATCTGGCTAATCTCCACAGTCAACTGAGAGTATTTATTGGTACAGTTACTGTAATCAGATGTTTAATCCAAGACTACTTTTTGCACTTCATTGAACTCTTAAACAACAATTCAGAATGATCCTAATATTACCACTGTGCATCCCACATCAAACCTCAAGTGGTCCACAAGTTATATGTTTACTTTGCTATCTACATCCATGTTTGCCAATTACAATCTCAATTACTTTGCTTTGAGTTTGAAAAACAGCTGTAATAAATGTGTTTTCTGACTATAAGGTTTTGTCTTATTTTGGCCAAACTGAAATATTTCTTAAAACTAACAGTAATGTATTTGTAATGCAATAGGGAGCTAAAGCATCACATAGTAAAAAGTTAATGTTTTCTTTATTTACAATCTGTTTTCTATGGTTTGCATTGATGCCTTACAGCTCAATGGTGTCTAGATCTAGACCTGGAGAATACCCAGGTTATCTTCTCTCTTTCTCAGATTAAAGGGTCAGATACTGTATATGGACGCAACGGTAACGTGAGGGCCCTTATGATTCATCCTACAATTTTAAATATATGGTCCTAGTACCTGGTGTTAAAGCTTTAATAGGTCTGATTATGTATTGCAGGTAATTGTCTCCCACTTGTATTTAACATCCCTAACCTTGCTTACTCCTTCCATGAATCTCTGCCTTGACACCCTACCAAACCCAGCACCCTACCCCCCAAGCCCCCAAAAACCTGAACCTGAAAAGACCAGAAAAATGTAAGAATTTATATCTATTTAAAATTAAAAGAGTTATCTATTAAAGCAAAAAAATAAACGACAAAGATAACAGATGAAATGCAAAATTTACACAGATTCAGATCTTCCTCTCTATGTTCAGGATGATCTGTTTCTTCTTTTAAATCTCATTCTGATTATATCAGAAATTCCTGCTCCAAATTATTCAGAACTTTTGTCCTACTCTAAACCTTCCATTATGAGATGGTGTAATAGTTTTTTTGAGATAAACAATATCTTGTCATGTCTAACAACCCATAACACATAATTAAAATATACATTCCTTTATATAAATAATATTTCCTTATATCTAATTCTATTTGTACCTTGATTTTTCCTAACCTTCAAACTTAATATTATTTAAACATATTGCTCTGAGTCTGTTAATTATTTCTAAGCATCACAGGTCAAAGTTTAGCTGCCTCTGCTGCATATGACAAATGCTTTGAGAATCACCTTGGAGCAGGATTTGTTTTTTGTGGTCTTAAATGATTCCTTTATCCTCCTGTTCTGCTCACTACTAAATTCCAATCTTTCAACTAAACTCCAATTTTTCAACATGATCTGTCAATTTCAGTCTTTTATTATCTGAGTCTGTGGGTTTTTGTTTGTCCACCTGCCTCTTGACATTGACCACAAGTTCTCAGTGGGATTAAGGTCTGGGGAGTTTCCTGGCCATGGACTCAAAATTTCGATGTGTTGTTCCCTGAGCCACTAAGTTATCACTTTTGCCTTATGGCACGGTGCTCCTTCATGCTGTAAAAAGGCATTGTTCGTCACCAAAACTATTCTTGAATAGTTGGGAAAGGTTGCTCTTGGAGGAAGTTTAAGTGGCTCAGGGAACAAAATATTGAAATTTTGGGTCCATGGCCAGGAAACTCCCCAGACCTTAATCCCATTGAGAATTTGTGGTCAATCTTAAAACACGGGAGGAAAACAAAAACTCATAAATTCTGACAAACTCCAAGCATTGATTATGCAGGAATGGACTGCCATTAGTCAGGATTTGGCCCCAGAATTTGATTGACAACATGCCAGTGTAAATTGCAGACGTCTTGAAAAAGAAGTGTCAACACTGGATGCATTGACTCTTTGCATAAACTTAATGTAACTGTCAATAGAAGCCTTTGAAACTTATGAAATGCTTGTAATGATACTTCAGTATACCATAGAAACATCTGACAAAAAGATCTAAAAACACTGAAGCAGCAGACTTTTTGAAAACCAATACTTGTATCATTCTCAAAACATTTGCCCAGGACTATACTTTGGTTCCCTCACAAACCCCCCAAATCAGCTAATTAGGTTGACTTGCAACTCTGTATTTTCTTAATATAATGGAGAGTAAATGTGCATAAATGTGTTCTGTGAGAGACTAACATTTTATCCTGCCTTGTACCTGATTCTGGCAGTACAATATCTGTCTTCCTACAACCCTATTATACAGAAAAGCAGTTCCAAAAAAAGGATGGGAGGACACAATGCATCTTCATGCCATTTCACACTGCAATACATAACTACATGTTTTGCTGTTTATTTTATTTAAAACAATATACTGTATACTGTATTACGTGTAAGTATGTGCGGAGGTAAACCAAAACATTAAAATGGAGGAGTATAAAAGCTAATTGTCACACTTCGGTAAAGAGATTAAAACAGGTAATAACAGAAGGTATAACACACTATACACATTGCTTTCCACCAATGAACCTTTTCATCTGCATAGTACAACTCACTGTTTTTTTCTGACACCAAACTACCCCAGACCAACCATGAAAGATCAAACTCCAAACTTAACTTAAATCTAGTGCTACTGCTTTCTGGTTTACTTTTGACTTTCTGTTAAACCCCAGAAATGGGCATAGAGTGAACTCCAGGGTTGTCCTTCTGCCAGTCATATATAAACTTCTCAAAAAAAATTAAAGGAACGCTTTGAAAATAAATCAAATCTCAATGGAAGAAAAATCATGCTGGATTTCTTTACTGATATGGACTGGGTAATGTGTTAGGAACGTAAGGATGCCACATCGTTTGTTGGAAATGAAAATTATCAACCTACAGAGGGCAGAATTCAAAGACACCCCAAAAATCAAAGTGTAAAAATGATGCAGCAGACTAGTCACTTAGAATCAACCTCAGTAGTTTGTATGGCCCCCAATTGTTTGTATGCATGCCTGACACCGTAAGGGCATGCTCCAAATGAGACGACGCATGGTGTCCTAGAGGATCTCCTCCCAGATCTGGACCAGGGCATCACTGAGCTCCTGGACAGTCTGAGGTGCAATCTGGCAGTGTCAGATGGACCGAAACATAAAGTCTGAGAGCCAGTCAATGGTATCAATTCCTTCATCCTCCAGGAACTGCCTACATAGTCTCACCACATGAGGCTGGGCATTGTCCTGCACCAGGAGGAACCTAGGACCCACTGCACCAGCATAGGGTCTGACAATGGGTCCAAGGTTTTCAACCCGATACCTAATGGCAGCCAAGGTGCCGTTGTCTAGACTGTTGAGGTCTGTGCATCCCTCCATGTATATGCCTCCCCAGACCATCACTGACCCACCACCAAACCAGTCATGCTGAACAATGTCACAGGCAGCATAATGCTTTCCACGGCTTCTAAAGACCCTTTCATGTTTGTCACATGTGCTCAGGGTGAATCTGCTCTCATCTGTGAAAAGCACAGGGTGCCATTGGTGGACCTGCCAATTCTGGTATTCTATTGCAAATGCCAATTGAGCTCCACAGTGCCAGGCAGTTAGCACAAGGCCCACTACAGGACGTCGGGCCCTCAGGCCACCCTCAGGAAGTCTGTTTCTGACATTCACACCAGTGGCCTTCTGGAGGTAATTTTGTAGGGCTCTGGCAGTACTCATCCTGTTCCTCCTTGACACTGGGAGGGAAAAATGTTAGTTGCCTCCACCTATTAAACCATTCCTGTTTTGTGGGGTCGTCTCATTAATGCCCCTCTAGTGCACCTGTTGTTAATTTAATTAACACCAAAGCAGCTGAAACTGATTAACAATCCCCTACTACTTAACTGACCAGATCAATATCCCAGAAGTTTCATTGACTTGAAGCTATACTCTGATTAAAAAGTGTTCCTTTAATTTTTTGAACAGTATATATTATGTATATTAGGGTCTCTGATGCACCATCAACTTAATCCTAAAGAAGCATAATGCGCTTGGTAGCTAGGCCTATATTGTTGGGTGGCATGTGCACACGTTTATTTTGAATTCCAGTCTGACAGGGCATCTATCTATGTGAAAGTTCAGGTTTTTTTAAGAATTCATTTAAGTCTTTAGTAGGTTAGGTCAATTCATGACATACCAGAAATCATAAAAAGTATGGTCCATAAACTATGATGTATAAAGAAATATACATGGCTTAAACAACACGTTCATGTCTGACGAAGCTACTGTTAAAAAGTTTAGAAATTTTCATTTAACTGTAACAGTTTTGACTAAATCTATTGACAAAAACATAAAATGCTGAAATAGAAAAAGTGACATTTGTTAATGTTATCATGCAAGAACAGACGGTTCTGTCTGCATTTGATTTTTATAATCCTATGCTGTGCCAAGGTACCAGTTCAGCATTAAACCATCAGTAGGGCATCAGCAGCAGACTGTAAGAAATTAAGCTCATGTTATCGATAAACAGGCTCAGTTTAGATGAAAATGCTGAAATAAAAAAAAATGAATTGAATGGAATGGAAAGAAACAAGATGAGGAACCCAGCAAACATTATTGTATGTGTAAAAGGTTTAAACAAGGCGAAACTGTCAAAGTTTTACTTTAGGTAAAGTAAGCAATACACCAGCAATACAGGAATGAAGTTAGAGAATGAAAAACATAGCAATAAAAGAGTGGCAAGATGGTAAATCTGTTTAATTAAAATTGTTAATGCATTTAGAAAATGCTCGTCTTAATAAAGTTTATCTCAGGCCCATAGTTTTCTTTCTGAAATGTTTGCTTCAAGCTAATTAGCACACATATATGTAAATAAGTTCCAAAGAAGTCCTTAGATTGTGTCTCACTTCATATAAAGTGCAAACCTTTATTGCACAGTTCACAGTAAGTTTCATATTTTGTAAGATTCACTGATTACTGGTTTGATGAGACTTTATTAAATGACAATATCATAAATGCAACTGGAATATATAGTATTTATCATCTTTAACCAGTGAAGCGCATTGTGTTTACTCACTCAAAACATAAATATTTATGAACCAAATGTTCAGGGGCAGAGGAAACTGAGAACTCCAGATGCCACAGGTACAATCCTCTTTCATTGTAGCTGCACATTAGAAGGGTGGCCATTTGGACAAAACTGGGCATAACAAACACAAGTGGGTGAACTAAATTAAAACACATCAAGAGTGTTGGGTGAGGTGGTAGACTACCCTTTCTGGATATGCTCCTTTCACAACATATAAGAAAGTAACAAAAGAAGCCCTCAGCAATATCCCTTTTTTCTTCCCTGAGAGTGTTCTCCAAGCATTCCAGAAGGGACTATTCAAAAGGATAGGGAAAAAAACCTAATAGTTTAACAACCCAGATAATTCCAAAAATGTATCAAGTTGGAGTGTGTGGCTTTACAATATTACTCTAGACCCGTGCCTGATGGCTTATTAAGAGATTTCTAGTATTCACTATGCACATGCACATACACACACAACTTAAAGAAGACAGTAACGGCAGCTAATCATGGGACAGTGTCTGTGAATCACTGCAGCATTTAAAATATTTTACCAATATTTGCATTTTATTTCCTTATATTTATCTTTAACTTTGAAAAACAAAAGAATGAGTGCATAGTACCTTTAAGAAGTTTTTAAGCAGCAAGTGAAGATGACATCCGTACCCTGGATGCTCAAAAACACTGCAAATCAACTAACTCCTGTCGTTTTCTATCTCTCACCGTCACTGTTTACTATATGTGCTCTTTAAGTAAACCTCAGTAGTACATCTCCAAAAAAGCAAGGCTGTACCAATAAAATCCTCAGTTACTACACAATTCATTGCTCTCAAGACTATCTCTAGTATAAATAAATGAGTAACATTTCACTGGATGATGTCATCTCTCTGTTCATACACAAGATTACAGCAAAAAAACACTTATGTCAAGGCATTATTTCTTAACTATAGGTCTGTACCTTTAAATTTGTTTTTCCTCTCTATTATATACTGCAGATAATGATGATGGGCAGCAAGATCTCATCCATTGTAATTTTCAACACTGTAGCTGCTCTAAAGCTGTAGATTTTACTCACTTTTCACCTACAACTATAAACTAAACCATCAAATTTGACAATAAATTGAAAGGAAATAAACAGTTTAATCAATAATAATGATGACACTGACACTGGAGTCAGTTCAGAGTTCTAATAAAGTAATAATGGTCTATGTCTGAAAACATTTTAAACAGTACTTTCTTTTAACTTAACCAAAGATAATCCCCCATATATATGTAAAACAGTGGATTCAGAAAGTAAGGGTTCAGAACCCTTCACTCTTTTCATATTTGACTATGTTGCAGCCTTGTCTTAAACCATTAAATCAATTAAAAAAAATAAAATCCTGTTTTTGCTTTGTCATTCTGGGATATTCAGTGTTGTTTGATACATGGAGATATATATTTAAATGATTATAAATAATTATACATGATTAAAATGGATTAATGAGTCCAGCGCACTTGCCAATAAGCATAACATACTGTATGCGTGCATATGTGACAAAACAGTTTGTCAGCACATGCAGTAAGTTTTGTGGCTGCAGCAGACATCTCCAATCCTGAAATCAATTGATCGAAGTAAGGAATACTTTGGGACTTTGACCAATACTTATTTCCATGGCAAAATCCTTCCTGACATAAAAAAAACAAACAAACAAACAAAAACATTCATGGAAAAAGTTAAAAATTGGTGTGGTTGACTAAAAAACCTTGGATGTCTTCAAATCACAAAAATATTTGTGAATAGTAAAAGAAGTCTTTTGACTAGGGTGTGAACACTACAAATGTGGCAAATACTGTATAATTATTAAACATTAGTCTAGTGAGAATAATTTAATTATCAGGTAATATTTTTCCTGGGGATGATGTTAAACTGCATCCAGCCCTGCAAGAGGTCCTCTAACTTGCTGGGATAACATGGGGGTTGGTGGCAAGATCAGCACTCCAGCCACCGGAAAAATAATTTCACACAGCTCTGAGACAACAGAAAGGATTCCTTTATGCTCTCCGCAGGAGTAGATCTGCTACAGCCACCCACAGGAAGGCTACTCACATTATGAAGGGGTTGGGGGGAAGCCCCCGGGAGCCCCATCTCCGGAAGAGTCAAAACCATCAGAAAGCCAATGGTGTCAAGCTTGTTGGGGATCAGAACTGGTGTGTTGCTAAGGCATTCCCCGCTGCATGGCAGCACTTGGGTCCCAATTTGAGGCCTCCCACCCAGATAAGTGCATGGAACATCATGTTTCTCTGGCATGATGATCATCTTTGTAGTTAAACCCCTACTTAAAAAACATAATCTTGACCCCTTGGCTCTTGAAAATTTTAGACTCATCTCTAACCTGCCTTTCTTAAGTAAAGTTCTGGAGAAGGCAGTCATTATGCAGTTAAATGACCACCTAAATAAACATGCTATTCTTGATAAATTTCAGTCGGGTTTTAGAACAAATCACAGCACAGAAACTGCACTCGTTAAAGTAGTAAATGATTTGCGAGTGAATGCAGACAGAGGCCATTTATCTGTTCTCATCCTCTTAGATCTGAGTGCTGCATTTGACACCATTGATCATAATATTCTTAGAAATCGCCTTAGTCAATGGGTGGGCCTCTCTGGCAGTGTCCTAAATTGGTTTGAATCCTACCTGACAGGGAGAAAATTCTTTGTTACTTGTGGTAATTACAACTCAAAGACACATGATATCCAATATGGTGCTCCACAAGGCTCTATCCTGGGTCCGCTGCTCTTCTCAATCTACATGCTTCCATTAGGTCAGATTATTTCAGGGCACAACGTGAGCTACCACAGCTATGCTGATGACACACAGCTGTACTTATCAATAGCACCTGATGACCCCGATTCTCTTGATTCACTAACACAATGTCTGACTTGTATCTCAGAATTGATGAATAGTAACTTTCTCAAGTTAAATAAAGAGAAAACTGAAATCTTAGTGATTGGCAATAATGGATACAATGAGGCTATTAGAAATAAACTGGATACATTAGGATTAAAAGTCAAAACGGAGGTAAAAAGCTTAGGGGTAATTGTTAACTGTAATTTGAATTTTAAATCGCATATTAATCAGATCACTAGGACAGCATTTTTTCACTTAAGAAACATAGCTAAAGTTAGACCTCTTATATTACTGAAAGATGCTGAGAAATTAGTTCACGCGTTTGTTTTCAGTCGACTAGATTACTGTAACGCACTCCTCTCAGGACTACCCAAAAAAGACATAAATCGTTTGCAACTAGTGCAGAATGCAGCTGCTAGAATCCTAACTAGGAAAAGAAAATCCGAGCACATCTCTCCAGTTTTGATGTCACGACACTGGTTACCTGTGTCATTCAGGATTGACTTTAAAATTCTGCTTATGGTTTATAAAGTCTTAAATAACCTCGCCCCATCTTATATATCGGAATGTCTGACACCTTATATTCCAAATCGTAACCTTAGATCCTCAAATGAATATCTCCTTAGAATTCCAAGAACAAAACTTAAAAGAAGTGGTGAGGCGGCCTTCTGCAGCTATGCACCTAAAATCTGGAATAGCCTGCCAATAGGAATTCGCCAGGCTAATACAGTAAAGCACTTTAAAACACTGCTGAAAACATATTACTTTAACATGGCCTTTTTATAACTACAATTTAACTTAATTCTGATACTCTGTATGTTCAATTCATCATAATAACTATTTATGGTGGCTCTAAAATCCGTACTGACCCCTACTCTCTCTTCTGTTTCTTTTTCCGGTTTTTGTGGTGGTGGCCTGCACCTCCACCACCTACTCAAAGCATCATGATGCTCCAACAATGATGGATGGATTAAAAGCCAGAAGTCTACGTGAACATCACCTTCAAGTCCTTCCGTGTGAACCCTAAATCCAAAGAGGACTGTTTCATTTATGTTAGGTAGAATGCCCAGAGGGGACTGGGCAGTCTAATGGTCTGGAATCCCTACAGATTTAATTTTTTTCTCCAGCTGTCTGGAGTTTTTTTCTGTCCACCCTGGCCATTGGACCTTTACTCTTATTCTATGTTAATTAATGTTGACTTATTTTTATTTTCGTACTGTGTCTTTTATTTTTCTATTCTTCATTATGTAAAGCACTTTGAGCTACTGTTTGTATGAAAATGTGCTATATAAATAAATGTTGTTGTTGTTGTATTTTCCTCTGCTGTTTGAGGAGCTGCGTAATCTTCACATTTCAGTGGCCGCACTCCCTCAGGTGCGTAGACCTGTAGGTAGGTACACCTTTTATTAGTCTGGTTGCTCTTATAGCTGCAATACTCAGGGAGTAGCTGTTGCTGAAGCAATCTGTTTCTTCCGATGGTGTCCGTTGTTACTCCTTTCAATGAGTGTGTTATGAGACTCAGATTATGGCACTCTTTAGGTGGCTTGTCTGTTGCCTCAGTATATGTTCTGACTGTGGCGAGTGATGTCTTGGCAAGGGAGATATTTAATTTGCAACTTTGCTCTGAGGTTGATAAGTGCCCATGAAGTGACACACCTCTGGTTATAAGGGAATTTAATGCAACCACTGGCACTGAGAGGACTGGCTATGAGTCTCTGTGGGTTTGGTGACTGTGGTGAAATTGGCTCCGTGTTCCTTGACAAAAGGTCAGGGGCTGCGAATCGCTGGATCCTGGTTCCCGCGCCCTAAGCAGCATGGTTGGACTTGGTATACCAATACTGTTTGGTGCATTGAAGGAGATCGATTACATCATCTTGGGCAGAAGCTAGAGGCTCTTAAAAAATTGCAGTGTCTACAGAACTGTCCAGTTTGTGAATTCTAGCCACAGACTTGTTGTTGATATTCTGAAGATCCAGCTTAGGTCCAGTAGGTTACCACCTACTAGGAAAATGAGGCTAGACCTGGCCAGACTCCAAAATCAGGCTGTTTCTGACAATTGTGCATGCAGTATGTGTGAGGAACTTATGGATCTGGGTGCCATTGCCGATCCTAATATGATATGGAAGACCTTCCGTGACAAGACCCAGAAGGTTGCTGAGGGTTGTGTTGGTGTTACCAGTGTTCCCAGAAGGAGGTGTTTTACCCCACAGGGCACTCGAGAAGAGTTGCAGCACATGTCTTGATGGCAACTGCAGTCTGTACTGGGAACTAAGAAGCACAACTGTGAGGGCAGATAAGGAGGCATATGTTAGAGGAATCTGTGAGCAAGTGATGCACCATCCATGGTCTAGTGACCCATGTCTTGCTTACAGAGAAAAGAAAAGTATTATGCACATCCAAATCTGTTCCTCGGAGGGTCACAGTCAGACCAGCTGATTGAACTGTCCTTACGGATGACACTGCAGTTGTGACCCACTGGGCTGGCTACTTTGAGCAGCTGTTTAAAGCTGATCCTCCGGCTAGGATGTTAGATATCTCTGGGTTCACGGTTCCTGAAGCTGATCTTCCAATTAGCTGTGAACCACTCAATCTCACGGGGACTACACAGGTGCTGAACCAGCTGAGAGTAGAGAAGGCTGCACAGATCTGTGGTATCTGGGGTGAACTTCTCCAGACAGGTGGTAAGGCTGTTCTCCTAGCATTACAAGCAATCTTTACTTCCATTTGATAGACTGGCGTCATCCTAACTGACTACAAAATGAGAATACAGGGAGATAACACTGTTCTCAGTGCTGAGTAAGGTCTTTGGTAGGGTTGTCCTCAGTAGGATCTGTGATCACTTGCTCACCTACCAGAAACAGGAGCAGTCTGGTTAAATGCCTAAAAAGTCCACCATCGACTGCATCCTGGCAATGAGGGTTCTCATCGCAAATATTGGCAGTTTCTTTGCAGCCTTTGGTGATATTTATAAATCGTTTGATTCAGTTGATCAAGCTGCCCTGTGGGACATCCTGAGACTTTGTGGGGTCCTGTACATTGGAGACAGAATCAATGCATTTTTCCCAGTTGATTCTGGGGTTCATCAAGGGTGTGTTCTTGCTTCTACTCTGTTCAATGCTTGCATGTTCTTGGTGTTGGGCAAGGTGGTAGAGTCCAGCGGCTGTGGGGCATCTGTTGTCAAAGAAAGATTCACTGATCTTGACTTTGCTGACAATGCTGTGATCTTCACTGAGTCAATGGAGGCTCTGATCGGGGCTCTCAAGAGACTGTACTGGATAAAAACCAAGATCCGGGGCTTTAATGACCTCTTAGGCACAGCATCAGCAGTATGTCTGTCTGCGGAGAGAGTGTCGACCATGTCAAAAGGTTTACTTTCCTCGGCAATGACATTCATGTCTCTGGTGACTCTTCCTATGAAGTCAGTAGATGGATTAGGAGAGAGCATGGGTTCATGAGGTCACTGGAAAGGTGTGTGTGCCACTTCCAATATTTATGTCTTTGGAGTCCTGGTGCGATGATGATGCCTCCCTTCCGGATGAGCTGAACAACTTCTTTACATGGTTTGAGGCACAGAACAAAGAGCCTGCAAGAAAAGCAACACCTCCCTCCACTGACAAGGTACTCTGTCTCTCCACAACAGATGTGAAGAGGACTCAATCCAGAGTCAATCCATGCAAGGCTACAGGACCTGACAACATACCTGGTCGTGTGTTCAAAGAACGTGCTAGTCAACTGGCTGGTGTCCTCACAGACATCTTCAACACATCTCTGAGCCAGTCGTTAGTCCCAGCATGCTTCAAGTCAACCACCATCATACCAGTGCCGAAGAAGCCATCAGTGACATGCTTGAATGACTGCTGACCAGTTGCACTCAAGCCAATCATAATGAAGTGCTTCGAAATGTTAGTCATGTCACACATAAAGATTAATCTCCCTGCTTCCCTTGATCCTCTTCAGTTTGCATACCGCTCAAACAGGTCAACTGAGGATGCCATATGCTCTGCCCTTCACCTCTCCCTGATACATCTGGATAAAAAAGACACATATGTCACGATTCTATTCATAGACTTTAGCTCTGTCTTCAACACAATCATCCCTCAAAAGCTGGTTCTAAAACTGAGCAGGTTGGGCATGAAAACCAACCTCTGCAAATGAATCCTGAACTTCTTGAAAGAGAGGCCCCAGTCAGTTTGGATGGGCTGCAACACTTCCAGTAACATCACACTGAGCACTGGAATGGCGCAGAGCTGCATGCTTAGTCCACTGATGTTCACCCTGCGTTACTCACGACTGCATAGTCATGCGCAACACCAACCACATCATAAGTTTGCGGATAATATGACGGTGCTGGGACTGATAAGCAGGGATGATGAAACAGCATACAGAGATGAGGTTGAACGGCTGTCTTCATGGTGTGAAGACAACAATCTAACTCTCAATGTTGACAAGACAAAAGAGATAATCGTGGACTTCAGAAAATCACATCCTGCCCACATCCCACTCAGCATCAACGGTTTATATGTGGAGACTGTTAGGAGTACCAAGTTCCTCGGTATGCACATAACCTGAGGAACTTGCATGGACATATAACACTTCATCACTAATCAAGAAAGCCCAGCAGTGACTACACTTCCTGAGGCGGCTGAAGCAAGCAAGTCTTCCCCTTCCATCCTAACTATGTTCTACACAGGCACCATTGAGAGTGTTCAGACCAGCTGCATTACTGTCTGGTATGGAAACTGCAACATATCCGCATATTGCATAACTGCAAAGGGTAGTGAAGACAGCAGAGAACATTATTGGGGTGCCTCTTTCTTCACTACAGGACATATTTTACAAACGCACTGTCTGCAAGGCCTGCAGCATTGTGCAGGACCCCTTACACCCTCACATGGACTTTTCACATTTCTGCCATCCAAGAGAAGATACTGCAGCATCAAACCCAGATCTGCCAGGCTGCAGGAGAGTTTTTACCCCCAAGCTGTCAGACTCCTTAACACCATGCTGCCCCCGGGGATCTTCCACCCTGCTTCAACCACCTCTAAAAACGGAACTTTTATACATGCAAGCCGATTTCCTTCAAAGACTAGTGTGCATATAGAAAAAGAACTTAAAATCTCATATTGACCTTTAAGTATTTTGACATTCTTGATATCCTTCTGCTGTGAAACATTCTGACCTGTCATTGTTTACACATGTCTTAAACAACTATTATCATACACTGATAATTTCTGTTTTATCTATATCTATTATTCATTATTTATTATATTACATATCTATTAACTATATTTATGTATCTAGATTGCAAATACCATACATTGCATCAATGTTCATATTGCTAACTACACATCAATATTGCTGCTACTTTTTTTGTCTTGTCTTTGCACAATGTCTTGTTTGTGTTTTAATTTTAAATTTTAATTTTAATTCTATTTTTAATTTATTATTTGCAAATCATGTTGTTACACTGTGGACCCTGAGCTTCACAATTTTGTCTATCTGTATACTTGTATATGGTTGAGATGACAATAAAGTTCACTTTGACTGTCCAGGGACTTGAGAAGAAGACTGAACTCCTTTGGTACTGTGCCTCTACTGCTGGTTTAACCCTGCATTGTGAGGGAGCATCTTGAAGTGAAATTTGCATAGTAGTACCTTCTTTTATAAACACCATGACAACAACAAATTGTTCATTATTAAATATTTCTAATAAATAAATACAGAATTTGAATAGCAAACTGACAAATGAAAAATTAATATATTAATAAGAATCCTTGTGATAGTGTAATATGTCTAGGTGCCATAAATAATGAGACCAGTTGGTAAATGTTAATTTTTTAGAGATGTTTTTAGGTAGTGATAAATAATATTAGCAAACATTATCACAAGCAAAATGAACAACAGGAATTGGAGACAATAAATTCCTAGTCAGAAAAATGATTGAAGTCACATGGACAGTGTATCTGCTGTGTGTCTACTGAATGAAAAGTAAGAAATCGGTTAGAGGGGTAGTAATGATCGAAAAAATGAAAGTTATTATTTAGTATGAGTGTCAAAGAATACGGAAAGGAGAAACTGAACTAGTTTTCAGTGAATTATAACAGTGCAATGATCTTTTACGTGTTCCTGAGGACAAGAGAAGCATCTTCCAACTAAGCTGAACTGATTATTGTGGCCAAAAATGTGTCCTAAGCTGTGAAGCAGCAGTGCTAACCTGTGTGCTACTGTGCCTTTAGCAACAAAAGACACAGATGAAATAATAGTCACAAAAAAAAATACAACAAATAACCACAAATTAGCTATAAGGAAAAAAAAATCATAGCACTCAGAGTTCCTATCTTTGGGGCACTGAATAGCTGACCATGCCGCATTTTTTGATACGATTTGGCCAGGATGTACAATTAGCTACGCGGTGTGCTGGTGTTCTCGCAGCTGACTTGTCTTCCAATCTGTCTGTGTAGATGCTTTCCATCAAGAAGCTAGAAACACCTTGGAAGTAGTAATAAATCTTTTGTTATTATTATTATTATTATTATTATTATTATTATTAAACTGATTGTTCAGGATTGCACATGAAGGCATGATCAGCCCAGCAGGTTTCCTTTCTTACATTCTGGGGGTCAATAGAAGCTTGGGAAGAACAGAGCAAGGAAAAGGATAGAAGATCTAGAACAAAAATGAATTCCTGTATTTACCAAATTCCTATAATTTGTAAAATATATCCCATTTTAAAAGAAGGAATATCTGAACATAGTCTACATTAAAAAACTGATTTTCATCGAATGTGATATGTACTTTCTCTTTCAAAGCAATAATGGATTTAAAATACAACATAAAGCAGCTACATTAATGTTGCTATTTCTATGACAGACTATAAAAACATCTGTTCTAGTCCCAGAGCTAAAAAACAATCTATTAACAGATGATAAACTGAGAGTATTCACTTGAAATTGATATGCATGTTTCCTATAGCTAAAAATGTGGGGTTTTATTTAGCTCCTTACTTGGAAATTACTAAGAATGAAGATGTTTTACTTTTTTTTTTTTTGTTAAAAAATGAATTCAGTCAGAACTATGATTTGTTTCCTCTGTAATACAATATTCCAATAAACAAAATTTTGTTTCACCTAAATGATCATAAGTTCAATACAGATAGCGTGTGATATGTTGCATATAATAATAACACTCAAAACATTAAATACTTTACAGATGTATACGTTTACAGGATCATAAGGTTGAGAAAAATTCTTACTTACCCATGCTAATTAATATGCAGCACATACCCACCCCCTAAGCACCACGATTAAAACTTGTCTTTCTTACCAGGAAAATCTCAGAATACAATTCACAATGCGGATAAAAATATATATTTTAAGCTGTATTTATAAAAATAAAAACACTGTTGTCTAAGCACATCTCTTCTACCCAGTCATTATTTTGAACAATACTGGACATTGCAATGTCAGCTCTCTTTATATAAAATGATAGTATACTGTAGAATTGTGAGAATAACTAATGAATAATGGAACAGTCCATCCAGTTTAAATACTGTTCAGTCTAAATCAATACAGTATGATTTGAACTGTTACTAGAAAATATTTCTAAACACAAGTAAAATGTTGTCATTTTATTGCAGGATTATTTTATTCTGCTATTACTTCAGCTACAACATGAAAAAAGTCAAGACATCTATGCTTTATTGAAGCTGTCATCCAATCACTTATTATTGCAAGCATGAAATGAAGTAGAACTAAAACAGGTTAGTTCCAGCCTTTCCTTGTAATGCAAGATGTTGATATATTTCCAAAAACGATAGTTTTATGGCAAACATGAATACTTCTCAGACACATCTGTACCACAGGAGGCAACTTCTGATTTTGAGAACACAACAACTAAAAAAGAGAAAACTGTGGGCCATTATACAGGAAACACATTCACTGGAGAAACCAACTGAGCATTGGAAGAGGGTGAAAGCTGAAAAATGTATCAACTAAACAGATTAATGAGTCACTAAAACACTTCTCTCTTAAACCAACACATTCCTTTTTGCTCAGAAAAGTTTTTATGAAACTCTATTATCTGACTGCTGGCAGTCTGTATTTGTTTTAGGTTTGGGAATTTACCAAGAAAAAAATAAAAATTGGAAATTTAATTTGCATTCTTCAAGATTTGCACTTCAATTATGTATTAAGCAGAAATTAAATAAACTTAACTAGTAAGGCAAATTTAAAACAATCACGAAGAAGAACTACAAAGCCCTTATAGAATTCTGAGTTAATATATAATGCAATTTTACAATCTATTATATATATTGTAACGGACAGCCAGGATTCTTACCCAGATGGGATGCCTCCATAACGGAAGGACTGGGGGAAGGAGCTTGCATGGGGTAATACCGCCCCCGGAACAACTGAGGCAGCCGCCCTGGCATGCTACAGTGCCAAGGGTTTGAAGCATGGAGGCGCAACCCTGCTGGGGCCCGAGGCCACCACCAGGGAGTGCATAGAGAACAGCTGAGTCCTCCTCTGCAGGGCTGCTGCCACACCCGTAAGTGCAGCCGAAAAGAGACTGTGGAACACCTGGAGAGCTTCCAGGTGCTCCATAAAAGGGGCCAGCTGCCACAACTTGAGTAGCCAGAGTTGGGAGCAGGTGGACAAAGCTTCCTGGAAGATGAGTGAAAGCAGAAATAGAAAGAAGAAAGGGACAATGTATTGGTGCTGTTTGGTACTTGTACTGTATGCTGCTGTGGGGAGCGAGACAAAAGTGTTTCCCATACCTGAATAAGGGTGTGTTGTGTGCAGCACTTGGCCTCTGTGTCTGTTGTGTCCAGGGTTTGGGGAGCTGTACACCCCCTTGTGTTAACTATATATATATATATATATATATATATATATATATATGTATATATACTGCTGAAAAAAATTAAAGGAACACTTTTTAATGAGAGTATAGCATCAAGTCAATGAAATTTCTGGGATATTGATCTGGTCAGTTAAGTAGCAGAGGAGGTTGTTAATCAGTTTCAGCTGCTTTGGTGTTAATGAAATTAACAACAGGTGCAGTAGAGGTGCAACAATGAGATGACCCCCAAAACAGGAATAGTTTAACAGGTTGAGGCCACTGACATTTTTCCCTCCTCATCTTTTCTGACTGTTTTTCACTAGTTTCACATTTGGCTACGGTCAGTGCCACTACTGGTACCATGAGGTGATACCTGGACCCTACAGAAGTTGCACAGGTAGTCCAACTTCTCCAGAATGGCACATCAATATGTACCATTGCCAGAAGGTTTGCTGTGTCTTCTAGGACAGTCTCAAGGGCATGGAGGAGATTCCAGGAGACAAGCAGTTACTGTAGGAGAGCTAGACAGGGCCATAGAAGGTTCTTAACCCATTAGCAGGACTGGTATCTGCTCCTTTGGGAAAAGCAGAACAGGATGAGCACTGCCAGAGCCCTACAAAATGACCTCCAACAGGCCACTGGTGTGAATGTCTCTGACCAAACAACCAGAAAGACTTCATGAGGGTGACCCAAGGGCCCCATGTCCTCGGGCCCTGAGCTCACTGCCCAGCAGCATGCAGCTCGATTGTCATTCGCCATAGAATACCAGAATTGGCAGATGCACCACTGGTGCCTTGTGCTTTTTACAGATGAGAGCAGGTTCACCCTGAGCACGTGACAGAAGTGAAAGGGTCTGGAGAAGCCATGGAGAACATTATGCTGCCTGTAACATCATTCAGCATGAGCAGTTTGGTGGTGGGTTAATGACTGTCTGGGGAGGCATATCCATGGAGGGTCACACAGACCGCTACAGGCTTGACAAAGGCACCTTGGCTGCCATTAGGTATCAGGATGAAATCCTTGGACCCATTGTCAGACCCTATGCTGGTACAGTGGCTCCTGGTGCACGACAATTCCTGGCCTCATGTGGTGAGAGTATGCAGGCAGTTCCTGGAGGAATTGATACCATTGACTGGCCACCACACTTTCCTGACCTAAATCCAAAAGAACACCTCTGGGACATTATGTTTTGGTCCATCCAATGCCACCAGGTTGCACCTCAGACTGTCCAGGAGCTCAGTGATTTATCACTTTGATTTTCAGGGTGTCTTTGAATTGAGCCCTCTGTAGGTTGATAATTTTCATTTCCAACAAACAATGTGGCATCCTTTCATTCACATTACCCAGTCCATATCTAAAGGAATTAACTGCAAAAATATATATGTAATTAACCATGATTAACTGCATATAACATTAAAAGATGCAATTAGAAAATTAATACATAAGACAAGAAGTAAATACACACTGAATCATAAACTTGAACAAGTACAACCTGAATTTGAAATGCTTCCTAAAAGGCCAGTTGAAAAGGAGGAAACAAAAAAATGAGGCCAGTGTATTAATTCTCAAATTGGCACAGAACTGGGAGTTGGTCTCGCTAGTTACGGGAGATGGACGTCTGAAGCAGAGCTCTGTTAGCAGCGGCTTTATTTATTCTGTTATTTCTTATTATCCCGAGGTATCCTGTATTTACCCAGCCAGAGGAGTTTCTACTACAGTATATAAACATGAGCAACAAGAAAGGTGGTCAAAAAGAAACAGAAAACAAATCTAAAGCTACAACCAAGTCTAGACAGGCATTAAGTCCAAGTGAAAGGTACGGCCTTTCAGAGACTGACATGGAACAGACAGGCAAAAGCACAGACTCCACAGGACCGTGTTTCGCTGCATTGTCTCCTGTTGAGAGCGAAAATAGGAGTGAATGTGCACGTGCTGCAGGTCACGATAGCTCGCCGATTTCAGAAGATCACTTAAAACTGGAAATGGCCTTGCAGTCTGCGCTTTATCTACTCCTCGCGAGCCGGAAGCATCAGCTGTAATAGGGATTGACACCTCACCTGCGGAGCATGAAAGTCAAAACAATCTGTCCGCACTGAAGGTGATGATCGCAACAATGGCCACGGCCATAAATAAGCTCAAGAAAGACATTTGGAAAAATATAAAGAAAGAAATAAATGGCTTGCTCAAGACAAGTGAGAAGACAAACGAGAAGCTGTGAGTGGAGCTGCAGGAGTGGCGGCAGGATAATAAAGACTTGAGAAAACGTGTATATAATCGCTTTGATGCAGCCTTTAAAGGTAAGCTGGGAAAAATTGAGGAACACATTTAGGAAAATGTGTCTAAACTGAGAGCACTTGCGGATCAGCTGGAAGATGTTAAGCAGACCTTCACAATTCAAATTGAAACAGCCGAACATTTGGTATCTACCGTTGATGGAAATTCCGAATGCAAAAAACTCGGAGACAGGCTTGCTGCTCTGGAAGATGGATGCAGAAGGAATAATATTAGGATCGAAGGCCTACCTGAGAATCGTGGAAGTCCAAACCTAGTTAAATTCATAGCTGAATTATTCTCAAAAATAATTGGAGATAACTTTAAAATCAGACACTGAGATAGCAGCAGATTATAGCATACGTGGATCAAATACCTCTAAACGTAGGACTCTTGTGTGCTTTGAGAAATTACAATCTAAGTTTAATGTAATGTCACTACTCAGACAGAAACAAGAGATTATATTTAAAAATAACCATTTTCATATTTTCCCTAATTTCTCACCCACAACAGCTGCTAAATGTGTCGCTCATCACAACATTAAACAGCTGTTACGGAAAGCCGATATTAGATACAGCCTCTTGTATCCTGCCAAACTGAAAGTGGATATTCAAGACAAATATTACATCTTCGCCACTATTGAGGAAGCAGAAAAAGAGTTAAGAAAGCTGATGCCGACACTTTTTTGAAAAACGATCGTGAGTCGCATCCTGTCATGACATGGCAACAAGATATTACCTGCTGTCTGATTCGATCGCAATGATACTAGTACCATAAAAGAGAGAGGTAGTGATAAAAGAGAGAGGTAGTGATAGTTGGGGACTCAATCATTAGGGGGATTGAAGCGCAGGTGTGCTCCAGAGAGAGAGAGTCTCGTACGGTGTGTTGCCTTCCGGGAGCACAGGTGGGAGACCTCCCTGGAAGGGTGGATAGGCTCTTGGCCAGAGCGGGGGTGGATCCAGTTGTCATTGTCCACGTTGGAACAAATGACATACATAAGGGTAGTCTGTCAGTTCTGCGATCCAAATTCAAAGAGTTAGGTACCAGGCTGAGGAGCAGAACTGACAAGGTAGTCTTCTCCGAAGTTCTGCCTGTGCCACGCGCCAGTCCAGGTAAGATTGAGGAGATTAGAAGGCTTAACGCGTGGCTCAAATCTTGGTGCAGGGTAGAAGGGTATAGGTTTATGGGGCATTGGGACTCCTTTTGGAACAGATGGGACCTGTTCCGCGTGACGGTTACATCTGAACGGAGGGGCACCAATGTATTGGGGAGGCGTATGTGTAGGCTAGTCGAGGATTGTTTAAACTAGGGAATGGGGGGGCAGGGAGTTTAGGACAGGCCAGATTTAGATCTATACATGGAAGAACAAACAATGGTGTAGAAATAAAAATGCATAGTAATGTAAATTTTAAGCAAACACGTAAAGATAGAAGGATTAACACATTAAAAATAGCTTGCCTTAATGCTAGAAGTATCAAAAATAAGGTAAGTGAGTTGGAGTTGTATGTAGCAGAGCACAATTATGATATTATAGCAATAACGGAAACCTGGCTAAATAACAAAGATGGGGATGAGTGTAACATAGAGGGATACACATTTTTAGGAAGGATAGACAGAACAGAAAAGGAGGTGGGGTTGCTGTTTATGCCAAACAGGAATTAAATGTAAGTCATCTTCAGTTGGATGATGAGCCCCATCTTAGTGAGGACATGTGGCTTCGCCTGGAAAATATTAGGGAAAAGGTCTCATTTTAGGAGTGTGTTATAGACCACCCAATTCAGACAGTAATTTCAACACACATCTTTTTAGTAATATCAAAAGGCAAGTTTACAGGGGATATTATAGTCATGGGGACTTTAATTATCCAAATATTAACTGGGATAACCTTACAGATGGAGGAGCACAAGAGCAGGAGTTTTTAGAAGTAATCGTGACTGTTTTTAACACAGCATGTTAAAGCACCAACAAGGGGTGAAGCCTATCTGGATTTAGTATTCTGTAATAATCAGGATAGAATTGAGGGTGTAGAGGTGATTGAACCACTAGGGTCAAGTGACCATAATGTAATACAATTCTCAGTATTTTGTAAGAGTACAGATGCAAAGACTAAAATTGTTAAGTTGAACTTTAGTAGGGCTAATTTTGAGCAGATGCGACAAAGTCTAAGTAGGATAGACTGGGATAAGCTTTTAAATGTGGAGACAGTCGAGGAGCAGTGGAACAGGTTTAAAATGTTTTACATGTAATGCAGGACAGATACATACCTAAATTTGGAAGTAATAGGAAACTAAAAAATCTCCACGATGGATTAATAAAGATTTAAAAAGAAGTTGCAAAGGAAAAACTGCTGTATAAGGCATATAAGACTAATGACTGCAAAGAGAACCGTGGCGTATGAGAACATGAGGGCAACCATTAAGAAGGATATCAGAGAGGCTAAAAGACAGTTGGAGAGGAATATAGCAGATAAGGCGAAAGAAGACCCCAAGAGATTCTTTCAGTATTTTAGTAGTAAAAGAACAGTTAAGGAGGAGGTCAAGTTCATCAGGAATAGTAAAGGGAATTAAAAGATACAGACAATGAAATAGCAGATGCCCTAAACTTACATTTTTCTGAGGTGTTTACAAGTGAGCAAGTGGATAACCTGCCAGAGGTAAACACAACTACTAAGGAGGTACTGAGGGATTTGGAAATTGTAGAGGGAGAAGTGCTGCTCAGATTAAATAAGATGAAATCAAACAAATCACCAGGCCCAGATAATATTTATCCTCGTGTTCTTAAGGAGGCTAGTGAGTACATATATAAACCCTTGACACATATTTTTAGGAAGTCACTGTGCACTGGAGAGATTCCAAAGGACTGGAAAATGGCAAATATCATCCCATTATATAAAAAGGGTGACAGGGCAGATCCAAGCAACTATAGGCCAGTAAGCTTAACAAGCATCACAGGAAAATTAATGGAAGGAATTATTAAGGATAAGATTGAGCAACACATGACAAGGACAGGAGTTATTCTGAACAGTCAGCATGGGTTCAGAAGGGGAGGTCGTGTTTTACTAACATGTTGGAATTCTATGAGGAGGCAACAAAAGGATACGATCAAAGTGGAGCTTATGATATTATTTATCTGGACTTTCAGAAAGCATTTGATAAGGTGCCACATGAGAGGTTGGGCATCAAGTTAAAAGAAGTGGGAATTCAGGGTGATGTTTTTAGATGGGTGCAGAATTGGCTCAGACACAGGAAGCAGAGGGTGATGGTGCGAGGAACCTCATCAGAACTGGCTGATGTTAAGAGTGGTGTTCCACAGGGGTCAGTGCTAGGGCGCTGCTATTTTTAATATATATAAATGATTTAGATAGGAATATAAGTAACAAGCTGGTTAAGTTTGCAGATGATACCAAGATAGGTGGATTAGCAGATAATTTGGAATCCGTTATATCATTACAGAAGGACTTGGATAGCATACAGGCTTGGGCAGATTTGTGGCAGATGAAATTTAATGTCAGTAAATGTAAAGTATTACACATAGGAAGTAAAAATATTAGGTTTGAATACACAATGGGCGGTCGAAAAATCGAGAGTACACCTTATGAGAAGGATTTAGGAGTCATAGTGGACTCCAAGCTATCAACTTCCAAACAGTGTTCAGAAGCCATTAAGAAGGCTAACAGAATGTTAGGTTATATAGCACGATCTGTGGAGTACAAGTCCAAGGAGGTTATGCTCAACCTTTATAATGCACTGGTGAGGCCTCATCTTGAGTACTGTGTGCAGTTTTGGTCTCCAGGCTACAAAAAGGACATAGCAGCACTAGAAAAGGTCCAGAGAAGAGCGACTAGGCTGATTCCAGGTCTACAGGGGTTGAATTATGAGGAAAGATTAAAAGAGCTGGGCCTTTACAGTTTAAGCAAAAGAAGATTAAGAGGTGACATGATTGAAGTGTTTAAAATTATGAAGGGAATTAGTACAGTGGATCGAGACTTGTATTTTAAAATGAGCTCATCAAGAACACGGGGACACAGTTGGAAACTTGTTAAGGGTAAATTTCGCACAAACATTAGGAAGTTTTTCTTTACACAAAGAACGATAGACACTTGGAATAAGTTACCAAGTAGTGTGGTAGACAGTAAGACGTTAGGGACTTTCAAAACTCGACTTGATGTTTTCTTGGAGGAAGCAAGTGGATAGGACTGGCGAGCTTTGTTGGGCTGAATGGCCTGTTCTCGTCTAGATTGTTCTAATTTTTTTTTTTTTAATTATACATCCTTTTCTCTTTTCGGCCACTTTCTGTTTATGTTTTAATTACAATTATACATGTATGTGTGGAAGAAATGAAAGTAGTAACATTTTTTTTTTCTTTTTACTAATCTAAAGGAGACTGTTTAACATCATACCCTTGGTTTATTGTTATTAGTATTGCATTAGGGTTTACTATGCTTATTCAGGGCCACTTTATAACACCATTCCCTGGGTTTACTATCTTAATATTTCAAGACTGTTGAAGATTATATTTTATGCTTATAGTATTTAGACTTTATCGGCAATAGATATCTTCTCAAACGCCGCTGCTGGGGGGATTGTTTTGGTTTTGGACGTGCTCTGTCTCTAGGTATTTCAGAGGACTGGGATTTTGTGAAATGGGGTTCAGCCTCACGTGGGGAGGCAAAATGGGGTGGTGGGGGGATGGGGGAGAAAGAGATCAAGCTATATCTAATCTATCCTTGTAATCCCTATAATTATAATTGCCAGCGTAAGAATAGGCTGCATGGCAATAACTCCTGGGAAAATTGGAAATTAAGGTCAAAGCTGTCTCATTGAATTTTTTAAATGAAAATTTTATTTCATAAAACTTTTAAAGGAAGCATACAAATATGTTTATGTAATTCTTTAAGTACACACTAAGGGCCGATTTATACTTCACGCTCAGAACACGTATGCGTCCGCATCATGGCTGCCACGCGTTCCTAGCGTTCATTTCACGCGTCCTCTGAGCATGTCCTCAGAAATTAACGCGATGCGTGTGCGAGTTGCAGTACCAGCAAAACGTCAGGGGGCACAGTGTGCTAAAAGTCAGAATGTGACGTTAGAGTCTCTGTTTACTATCTACATGTGACAGAATGCCACATATAGCTCTATATTTGAGCCACTGAGAAAAAAATAAAGGACACAGTGAAATTGTGTATTTGTGATTAAAGGGGAAATTTCGGCTTTAATCTTGAAATGTCCACTTTAACCTCGTAGTTTACTTTATCATTAATGCAGACTATCGTAAACGTCATCTCAGTTTTTAATCGCTATGAGCTTCTTGGACCTAACACCAGGGGCAAGCAGCAATAGATCAACACACAGAACAAATTAAATGTATGATATTCAAACTCTCTGCACATTTAGAATCCTTCAATTTATACTTGATATCACTAACATGATGAAATGCGTTAAAGCATGTATGTTACATTTTACACATAATTTTGTTTAAATAATGAATACTGTTAATAATTACACACATGGGGGGAATAATTACACACATAGGGGTGACATGGTGGCGGAGCAGTACCACTGCTGTCTCGCAGGGAGTTATGTTGCTGGTATTTCCTGCTTGTATTCCACACTGTGCTCCGGTTTCCTTCCAAATATATACAGATTTGGGGATTTGGTGCCGCTAAAATGACGCTAGTGTATGTGTGTGCTTGTATTCACCTTGCGATAAGCTGATGCCTCATCCAGGTATTGTTTCTCACTCGTGCTCAATGCTTGGTAGAATGGACACATCCCTGGATTGATGGATTTAATCAATAAACATCCTTTTCAGAGATATCACAGTAATGTGTCATCGGAATTTAATAGGTGTTCTAGGGAATTCACAACACAGAGAAGCCGAACATGTTCTCACCGTGATAATATCTCGCACTGCCACCTGGTGGATTCCTCCAGATTTATGTAAAGTATGCGCGCAAGTAGAAAAAGTGCAACGCTTGTGTTTCCGCTGCAGCATGCATCATGTCGTGTGAAGTATAACTCCGGCCTTACATTTTTTCATTATTGTTTTGAAGAAAAAATAAATTATATGGAAATGCCGCCCTGACCAAAGCACTGCTATCTAGATAGATAGATAGATAGATAGATAGATAGATAGATAGATAGATAGATAGATAGATAGATAGATAGATAGATAGATAGATAGATAGATAGATAGATAGATAGATAGATAGATAGAAAATGAATCATTAAGCATAATGGAAAGGATTGAATGTAACTCAAAAGTTAACTAAATATAACTTAAAGCTCAAGAACATGAAGTCTTAGTCTCATTTTAAAGAAGTTACCAACATAGTTTTTCAAGGTTAGAATGAGGTAAATGAGTAACATACACCCCTACAAAAGGCAAGGCTAAACTGATGCCAAAGCAAGTACATCTCTCCTATAAAGCATTGCTAAGATCAATAGGACAATCTGAAAAACACCCATCTTATTGAGGTGGGATTCAGAGTAATGGGAATCAGAAATTACTGGAGGCTTTAGTTGATTCAAGGATGTGGTAAAATTCTACATATTAAGAGTGATATTGCATGATGTATTAGATAAGGTGATTTAATTAGAAAAAAGCATAAAAGAAGATGCATTGTTTGATTGATGGCTCACTCCATTTAACAATTCATGGCAGTTGTGCATAACTCTGTGCAAATAAAGAAATGTTCCACATTCTCATCTTAGTTCCATGACTGCTGTCTTTGAAGACAGCAGGAAAGGAAAAAGGAAAGTTTTTCCATGACACCCTCTCCACCCTGCTTATTTACATTTTATTCCAAAATTCCTTTCAACTTCTTCCTAGTGTTCCATTCACTTGTGTAGATGACTGGCCTTTTTGCTTCTCATAAAGCCACAATTATTATGATGGTAAAGGATACTAATACAGAAATATCAGCTTGTGACTTGTTATGTGAGAGGGCCTGAAGCAGAGGCATATTTACAGGTAAATGTAATATGTACACAAAATAGAGAACCTCGCTATTAACTGTGATAACATTAAACACATGAGAGTGCTCATTACCATTGTTAAATGCTTCTGAAGCTCAAAAACCTTCAGTTTGTACTTAGGTCAATTTTAACTCAGAAACATTTAACTAATTCCACAATTCTAGTGATCGAAAGCTGCAATAAATATTTTGACTAAGTAATTCACTGTTTTGTGTAAAATAAGTAACATTGTATGTACTGCTCATTAATGATGAATGAAATGTTAACTCATACTTATAACAACACCTCACATATTATGAATAAACATTCACATGTTCAATTAACCATATAATTTAACAGTTAAAAAACTTAGTAACAGTAATACAACTAATAGTTACATATTTTAACTATATTTATTTTACTTCCATTTATAAAACAATGAATATCTCTAAAAATATGGCATGTAATATTAGTACCTATGTTTTTTCTAAATTTTAGGATCCACCTCCTTTAGGTTTTCACTCATATAATTTAAAAATACAAAATTCTAACAATAATATGCTTTAAATTTAGTTAATTTTAGTGTCTACTAAACAAAAAGAATCAATTTAACCAAATACTATTCTTTAATTGAAACAGAATTTAAATTTTTGGCATTTGGTACACTTTATTAATCCCTGAAGGGAAACTGTTTTTTCAAATGACCTTTGAAGGTCAGAGAATTGTTTAATGCGTTCATTTTACTGATACAAATTAGACAGTGGTCTATGACTCTGCTAGTTTTTTGACAGTAGAATGGTTGTTAAATTATGATAAAAAGCTGTGTGGCATTTGTAATTTAATGTGACGCTTACAATGTTACTTACAGTGTTACAATGACATTTTTGAGTCTGTTAAAGTAATAGGTCCCCATCTCATAAAGATCTGTTCATGAGGTTACCATGTTCTCCAGAGGAAACAATTTTAGATGTAGTCTCTAGTAAGTGCTTTGGCAGCTCACAGGGAAAACAGACAGAAAACCACTAATGCGGTCTATGAGCCCAAAATTTAAAACCACTATATTCCTATATCTAACTGGCCAACAAGGGAAAAAAGGAACTGATAAATTCCGGTTATCCTCAATCGTCTAAATAAAGTTCCCTTGATTTCTTGGAATTACTAAACTCCAACATGAATGTCAAAACTAGTTATAACAAATTCCTATGAACTATACATGGAATGCATTGTGGCACCCTGTGCAATGGTACTGTTGCATAGTTTCAGAGTCTGGCACCTGGTGCCATAACCGAATGACCAATGAACAGGGCCGACTTAACAGCATCATAGGCCCCTGGGCAAAGTAGTGCACTGGAGGCTCTGTTTTGATAGCAAAATGGAAACATACATAGGCATCAGAAACATCATGGGTCCTTATGCTCCAGGGGTCCCTATCCAGTGCTCATTGTGCCCATACTTGAAGATGGACCTACCAATGGATGGAAGAAGACAGACACAGACAAAGATGACTGTACCAAAGAAAAAAGAAAAGAATTATAGTTTACAAATTCTCTTTATAAAAATGCACTGCAAATATATACAGGTCTATTCAAGAACAATTATAAAAACAAGAAAAATAAGTGCAGGTCTTATATATAATAATTACAGTATAAAAAAAGAAAAAAATGATGAAAAATAATCCAACAAAAATAAACAAAAATCCTTTTCTTCCTCCTTCTTCTTCAAAAGGCAGTTCACCAAGGACAGCAGAAAATTAATAATAAAAAAAAAAACACGTACAATGACAACTATGAAAAAGTAAGCACCCTCAAACACAGATTACTTCCACCCAAAAAACAGACAATTCAGAAGTAACCTGTCCTCACTAATATATACTAACTTTTAAATGCTCTTTTCTTTGTTCTACCAGATCAGCAACAAGAAGTGACTTACTAGCATGAAAACTGGTCAAAAGACGACCCGTGGTGGTTTGGACTTCAGTTTCTTATTACCACTAGCACATTTTCATTAGCCTATCATTGTTCACATCTTGCGAAGATCTCAATAGAAAATGATGTCTAGTCACGATCCCCAGCTTCCTCCTTTGACCAGGTGTGGTGTCAATAATATAAACCTTACTTTCCTCGCACACGCAGCCATGGGACAGGCATAAAAAAATTAAAGGACACATACATCCACACAAACTGTCTATAATATCTTGTTAAAACCACCAAATACAACATTTTGGTCAGTTAAAAAATAAAACATTTAGTTTTATCTAATAACAGGCTGAAAAAAAGAAAAGACAAGAAAAAAATAGAATATTTAAATTCCTTGAAGTGGATGGCATTGTAATATATGGTAGTGACTACAGTAACTGTGGACTTGCAGCCCAGTATTAAAATGTATTCCTTGAACCTTTGAAAAACAGATTTGGGCAGTTTAGAGACCTTTTAACCTTCCATAAATACATTAGAAGACAGTCCCAAAACCAACATTATTGAAAGGGGAAAAAGTTTAAGGAGGTAAAGACCTTTATTAAAAAATTCTCCATTATGAAAAAGTGACAGTGACAGCTCTGACCTACATTTGAGGGCATTTTCTATATAATCTGGAAAACTAAAGTAATTCACTTTACAAGGAACTGTCCAAAAGTTCTATAGAATTTGGCTGACTTTTATTAATTTTATACTTAACTAATTAGGCATGGTGAACCTATTTTCACCTTTAGCAACCTCAGTATCTTCGAATAGTTACTTTATATTAAATCTTGTGATTTATGGCTCCCCAGATGAAAAGAGTTCTTGATTTGAATAAGATGTGTGTTATGTCTGACAGAATTGAAGTATGAACCTACAGTATGTTATGGAACAAATAACATATGTTTTGGTAAAAATTAAGTCACAGAGAACTTAGTATACATTCTTATTATATTTAAGCAAAACAACAAACTTATTAAGGATACATATACAATTACATCTAAGATAACACAAGTCTGTGCATAAATTATGTGAAAACAAAAAAGAAAAAAATTGCTTGCTTTGCTTATTAGGTGTTTTACATCATGGGCTGCAACTGCATACTCCACTTTTATAGTATGGTACAATAATTCAAAGTTCATCATTAGTTTTAAGAAGACAATGCAATGTTTAAAAATTCTTAACTTATTGAGAACTAATATATTTTTAATACTGCCCATTATGGAAGACTCATACTGTCACTTTAAATGCAACTGATAGAACTTAATCTTGCTCCGAAACAGCTTTGTTTTGATTTTTTTTTACACATCCTTTCTGGTGACATCCAGGCAGAAATTTATTAAAGTAATTAGCCTTTCATGACAGTACCATCAACTGATTCTGACAAGCTGATGATGGAGATTCTGTCATTTACTATGCTTTTTGAAATGCTTGAGTTTAATCTAATTAGAGTTCTTGGAGAAGCCAACACTGTTCTGAGCTTAAGCAAAACTGCCATGAACCCAGTGCAACACAATATTTTTGTTAATAGTGAAGAAAGCCAGTGACAACTCCTCCATAGCAGACAATGTATAAGGGTATGTTTAGCTTTCAACATGTTAATTGTTATAAATACACTGAAAAGAAATGAAAAGTATTTACTTGAGTAACATTTAAGTTAGAATCCATGAGAAGCAGCAATGGACATGATTTCTCCACCACAGCTAGGTGTTATGAATCAACTGATCAAATACTTAGATTTTAAATGCTTAGATTTTAAGAAATGTGTATTTTATCATGTTTACCTTTTTTCATTTACCTTTCTTCTGTAGGGCTTGCACTCTGTAATGTATCTAAATACTGACAGTAATTGACAAGCACTACAGACACAAGCAAATAACATGAAATGCTAAAGGGGTAAAGTTTCTTCAGTGGAAGTACCTAAGTAAGTGATTCTCAAGTTCAGTTCTAGGGGGATACAATGGCTGGCTGCAAGGAGCTCATTCCAACCAATTTCTGCTTTTAACTGAACTCCACAATTCATTAAACATTTTTTTTTTATTTCTTCTTTCAGTCTCTACCCTTTTTACATCAATCCAGAAATTAACATTTGTTATTGGTTAACTTTTCTATGAATTTCAAACATTATTGTGAATATTTTCCCTTTTCTTCCTTTTTAAAATTTGACTCTTTGTTTTAATGGTCTGGTTATTCAAACTGGAATGAAAATTTACATTTCTCCAAAAAGAGTGATTCTTTCTTTCTGTGAGGCAGTTTATAAGTAAGGAAGAACAACATATAAATGCAGTTGAAAACAGTATTACAGATGCTGTGCCAGACAGTGACAGTGCACACATCCTTTGCTGTTCTTATAGATAGATAGATAGATAGATAGATAGATAGATAGATAGATAGATAGATAGATAGATAGATAGATAGATAGATAGATAGATAGATAGATAGATAGATAGATAGATAGATAGATAGATAGATAGATAGATAGATAGTCTTAAGGACAAATTTAGCTTTAACAGAAGATCAAGAAACACATAAATATAACAACAACCACTTCCTCAAACAAACAATAATTACAAAAAATACGGGAAAAACCTTAACACACTTAGCAACTGAAAACCAAAAAATAAGGCTGCTGTATAGAGTTTTTGGGATCTCTGTCTATGACATTGAAGGACATAGTGGTTTGTGAGAATAACCAAAAACACACAGATGCCTCCTGCCTGTACAGGATGTGAACCAACACTAGGAGAAAGATCCATGACACACACTGAAGCATTAATGTTTTCTCAGTTGGCCTGGAAAATAAAATTCTGGGAAGAATCTGCTAAAATGAGATTCTGGCTCAGAGTTTCTGGGTTCACTTAGGAGTGTGAAGGGCATAGCATGTAACACAGCAATTGGAAAACAGAGACAGATCCATGACAAACTGAAGCAATTACGTTGTTCACGAACCTGGGGATTTTCTGGCCTGTTACCACCACAACACTAATCAGAAGAATCAGATAATAGTCAATGAGTGATTACTTCTTAGAATAAGTAAATATCCAAACAGTAAACTTATTCTTATAAACATACAAGTTTAAATGTTAACAATAAAAAAAGGTTTATCTCAGTGGAGAGCCTTGCTGTGTCTGCTATGGAAAAAACACACAAGACCAGTTGCTTCTCCAAACTCCACAAACTCTTTACTCACTCACGTTTTCTTACAGTGCACATCCTCCAATTGTCACAGGAGCAAGTCAACAAACAATCCCCTCTGGGCATTTTAATGACCTTCCCAACATCACAAGCCTCCTGTGAGAAACAGTCTTCATGTACTTGTATGGGTTTACTCAGGATATCCAGGTTTGTTCCTCGAAGCAATGACATACCTATGACACTAAATTGGTCTGAAGTAAGTATGGATGTATGCATGAGCATGTCTTGCAATATACTTATATTTCCATCAAGAACAAAAACTTAGCTTTCATCTGTTTCTACTGTGCTTAAAAGAGACTTTCACCCTAAATAATTCAGTTTGATACATATATTTTTGAGATCCTAAATCAAAAAATAGTATTAATATACAGTAGGGTGAAGTGTTATTGTTTTTGTAGTGCATTGTTTGTTATGACTAAGGAATTTAAATTTTTCGGAAAGAATGAGATTTTGTGTTATTTGTGGGTTTGGAATGCTAACTGGAAAGAGGTACGTAAACTAACGCTATCCGAGAAACAGAGTCAAACATGCAAAATAAACCTGCTTACAAAGATATTATTTTTAGATGCTAAATTTAAACTACTGATCAGAAATTGAGCTCAGCTCAATTCAAAGGCCACTGACAATAAATCATCCTTGTATACTGTCGGTTATCAAAGCCCATAAGCCAATAAGCAGTCAGCCATTGCTTGAGAACAGAATGCATTTCAAATCCAGAGGATGACAACAACAGGTCTATATTACAAAAAGTGGATTTAAAAATGAATGGGTGATGCATTAAGCATCATTTTAAATGATTTTTTAAAATAAATTAAATAAAACAATATTAGGTGAGTGGGCGGCACGGTGGCGCAGTGGTAGCGCTGCTGCCTTGCAGTTAGGAGACTTGGGTTCGTTTCCCGGGTCCTCCCTGCATAGAGTTTGCATGTTCTCCACGTGTCTGCCTGGTTTCCTCAGGGTGCTCCAGTTTCCTCCCACAGTCCAAAGACATGCAGGTTAGGTGCATTGGCAATCCTAAATTGTCCCTAGTGTGTGCTTGGTGTGTGTGTGTGCCCTGCAGTGGGCTGGCACCCTGCCCAGTGTTTGTTTCCTGCCTTGTGCCCTGTGTTGGCTGGGATTGGCTCCAGCAGACCCCTGTGATCCTGTAGTTACAACATAGTGGGTTGGATAATGGATAGATGGATATTAGGTGAGTATTATTCTAAAATATTCATTTAAAAAAATAAGGTTATCTTAACTCAAAATCTGCCTAAACATTACACCTTTGCCTTGTTTAACATGAATGCTGATTCATACAAAACTGCTAAGTGTTCATTTTTATTTTTTTCTCTTCCCTACTGTGGTAGGAAGCATCACAGCTGAGCTGCAGCAAAGTATTGCGTATGCAGTATCACAAGTAAATTATCATTGAACTAACAGTCTTTCACTTTTCAAAAATACTTTCAGTATTCAAAGGGTTAAAAAATGATCTGGGATATTTTTAATAAAATAATTTTTCTAGGTCAAGAATATTGACTAACATGCACTGACACATGACTCAATATTTTATGTGACATAACCTTTCACACAATTTTTTTCAGTTCATAAGGAAGATGGCACTTGGCTATAAAATCAATATTTTTATGGTGGCTTAAACAAAGTTAAACTACAAATAAAACTGCAAATTACTTTAAATTATATTGATTGTAACAAAAAAATAATAATTGAGAAATAATTTCACAAATAATTGGCTTTGTACCATTTTCACATCTATATTGTAGCAATATATTTACCTTCAGCAAAGGTTATAAAAGACAAATATTACTAGTTAGCTGTCACAGCTGCAAATAAAAACAAGACAAAAAAGAAACATGAAAAAATGGTGGTATATGTTCCAGAAACATTACCAAAAATGGTTTAACAAAAGACATTACAGTAAAGATACATTAGTTTAATACTAACTAACCTAAATCACCACCATACAGTTTCCATGGTAAACAATATTGTAATCTGCCAGATTTTGCAATTCATGTTTTATTAAGTAATTAAATGGATTTTTCTTGGTGTAACCGGTGGCAGTACACAGTGCTATATATGGCCCCCTGCTGCCCATTGAAATATAAAAATGACAGGGTCAACATCATGACAGTTTTCTAACCATTTAGAGTACTGAGATTTACACATGAGATGATATCATTTTATGATGAAATACATTAATGCACTCCAAGGATTATATTTTATAGATAAATTGGGTTGATATACAGCAAGTTTTTTAAATTGTTGATAATAATTGTATATTTTTTAAGTTTTGAAGAATCTGTGATATACGTTTGCAGCTATCTTTACTTTGACAGAGGGGTAAACTTCAACTGTTTTTGGGAAGATGTGCAAAGAACAAGAACTAGCCGTTGGATCCTTTAGTTAGTTAAGTAGTAAAGCTGAAATAAATAAAACTTAAAACTAAAATACTGTTATTTCACACACAGTTGAGAAATAAACAAAGCATGTATCGTTTGAGGAAGTAATGGAATTTGTAATGCATACTGGAATTTATTAATTCACTTTAAGGATTGCACAAAATCAACAGATTATATAAATTAATCATAAGTACAAGAAAAAGTTTACAAATTGATAGGCTGTCCAGGTGGAATTTGTGTTTCTTAACGTACCGGTACCTTATTTTGTTCTGTGTCTCATACAACTTTCATTTATTCTTACTTTTGGAAAGGCTACTGCATGCCTTGGAAAAGCACCAGCATGCTGTTGTTATCATTTAAAAGAACAAACTCTTCTTTAGAAAATGGTTTTTGTTGTTTATAAGGCAGGTGGTGTCTGCCTTTTTTTGTGCAAGTCTTAGAAGCGACATGCATCGCTTTTGTGCTTGTTTACGTGTTTTGCCTTAAATGTTCTTTAAATTATGATGTAATTTTTACTGCATATTACTGTCAGCAACTTTATTTCATCCCATTAAAAGACCAAAAAACCTCAACCTGTAATGAAAGAATTGTCTATAGATTGCTTTTAAACAAATTTTGATGCTATTTTAATAGCAACATCAGGGGCAGGGTTAACAAAGCAGTTTGTTTTCCTCACTTCAAAAGTGGCCGATTAAAAGGGGTTTTGGGAAATGCATTAAAAAATCACTTATATGTTCCCTATGTGTATGTATAAGAAAGTTCATCACTATTTTGTAATTACAATCATTTTTGGGAAATGTATGTAAGAAATACATGGGCTCCTTGATCTACTAGGGTAAGTACCAGGAGAACACCTCTAGAGTTTCCAGAACTTAGTTCTGACACAATAAGCTATCTGTGCTGGTGCAGGTCGGCTCTTTGCTCCCTCTTCATTTTTGGGAGCCACGTGAACTGAACACTGTTGACACTCATGACCGGGATGAGCTGAGCAGATGAGGATAAACAAACCAAGCATGGAGATGGTGAAAAGTGTAAGTGCTTTTATTAAAGCCAATTTACAAAACAAGGTGTCCAAAAAGTGTAGTGCTCCAAAATGTCAATAAATAAATAATCCATAAAATAAAGCGGCACGGTGGGGTTAAAAATGCAAATAAATAAAACCACTAAAATGATGAGGTTAAAAACTAGAGACTATAAAAAACAAACATCGAGCCCCAATGCTCCCCTTTAAAAACTGGCACCACCTCCTCTTATCCCGTTTGAACCTTGCAGTGTAAGGAGGCCCCTATTGACAGGTGCAGTCAACTTCCTTTACTGGGCCCCATTCCCTGACGCACTTCCTTCAACATCTGCAGTGTAACTCCATGAGCCCCACACTTCTCTCCTGCTGCTCACCTTCGGCCCTTGTGGGGAAACGCTGTCACTCAGGCTGCTCCTACTCCCCAAGAAAGTGCTCAGTAAGAGAGCCCCTATCACCACCACCGGTTTCCACTGCCCTGAGGCTCACTACCAACCATCTGCCTCACTCGATAATTATCTAAAATAATAATAATATTAAAAAGTACCTGTACTTTTTCATGTATATGCAAATATGACATTTTTTTTAAATATTAATTCTAAAATTAAAACTAAAAAGCAAAAATTCAGAACATGCGGCTTCTGAAGAGGAAAAGCCTAGATGTAGGACAGCAGCGAGGTTCACCACCTCATTAAGGTTGTCTGACAATACAAACTATGACTTTGAAGAGCCAGCTAGAGAGGCAACATAATATATTAAGTCAAAATGAAATGTATTTATTGAAGTTTCTATTATACAGACTGAAAAATCTGAAATGCAGGTTTAGATCAAATAAAACAAGGCTTTCCAAGGTATCCATAACATTAAACAAAGGCAGAAAGCTAGAAGATGTTGCAATTACTTGTAATCTTCTAATACTAGCAAGTAGCCATTTCAGTGTATTTCCATCTATTAGGTTTCCCAATGACAAACTTGGAAAACTGAAAGTCCTTGCAAATATTCAAATTAAATACTATAAAAAAAATTAAAATACGGAAAACTGAGACAGTCTGCAAACTTAAAAGGGAGTGCCATAAAGCAGAACGTCAATGGACAAAGACCATTATGAAATCCTAAAGGCTCATATAGCTAATATAACTTAGCAGTTCATCAGGAGAGAATGTATTACTTTTCTAAAATTATTAATAACAGCACAGGAAATCCAAGTCTTGTTTTGACATCATTGATCACCTTTTTTAACCAGCTCCATTAACACTGAAAGCATCAGACGCTAAAAGAAAATATTAGTAATATTACTTACTATAAAACAGACTTCAAATAAAAATTTTGTTTAGCCTCGTCGATCTCAGTATTGTAAACTAGGTTGTTTCACTAAACTTAGTTTATCTAAACTTCATAGAATAATTATTTAACTAAAACAGTCCACTTGTGCATTAGACCCCATTCCTATAAGCTTCTTTAAAGATGCTTCTGACCTACTTATCAACAACATTCTTGAGATAGTAAATTGTTCATTAGATTCTGGCATTTTCTCAGATTCTTTCAAAACTACTGTAATTGAGCCCTGGGCCGGTTCTAGACAGGCATATATGAGGGGGCAGACAGAAATGTGAAGGGGGCACATGGTGACGACGGAGGCGGGAAAGGGGTGGGGGTGCTCTGGATAACTGTTTTTGTCATGTAATTTGATTGCACTTTGTCAGGCCTCTATCCTAAGACCGGTCCAACTTGAGTGTCCCACCTGAAGTCTAAGCTTCTGCTGGTGTAGCTCTTAGGGTCACTGAGGCACGCAAACCCCCTGACCACAATAAGGTGGCAATCCCTCAGGAGGAAAACTGAAAAATAAAACAACAAAAAGTAAAATAAAATATTCCTCATCAAATTATAACAACTAAAAACATGACATTTACCTTAATTTTATGGCCTATATCAAATATATTCGAAACCAACAATAACACTTCTCAATACTAACAAAACTAAAAAGGGTAGGCCAAGTTATAAAAAAAAAAGTCTTTAAAAATAAAATAAAGAATAAAATAAAATATCCATCCAGATCTTTACAACCAACAACATAAAAATTATCTTAATTGGATGGCCTAATTCTCAAATAAATTTGCAAAAAAAAGTAATAAAATAAGACCTCTCAATATAGCCAATATTTACAAAACTAAAAAGGGTTGGCATAGTAATTAAAAAAAAAAAGATTCACCATGTCTTTTCCTACAATTCTCAAACTAACAGACAGCACAACAGATTTAGAACAGAACATTTGAACTTTTTTCTTCTTTTTTTGTCTTGTTTTAAGCTTGTTTTGTTTTAAAAGCAACTGAACTCTCCGTTTGTAACTGAACAGCTCTGCTCTCCTTTCTCCTCAATCCACTCTACAACAACAGTCTCCCATTTCCCTTTGCAAACACTCTTACAAATTCATCCATATTCAAGTTATTTGTTATGGACTTCTCATGGGCTAAGATCACCAAATTCCTCTTTCTTTTATGTAACATGGTGTGACGATAGGGGGTTAGGCCCCGTGACAAAGTGGAGAAGGAACTCTCACACGATGCTGAAGACACACCAATTACCAGGGCTGTTACATACAATTTATGCAACTCATGAAAGGCTTCCTTGTACTCCTGCGGGAGTTTACACACAGTGGACAGGTCTGTTTTCTTTAAACATTTTTTTGAGCAGCATCTGTTTTGCAACAAGAACTTCATTTTTCAGACTTACAACATCTGCTACAGTACCAGCCATCACAGCCAGAGGGTGCAACAGGGTGGGATCTAGAAATGCGCTAGATTTGGGTGCAAGACTAGATATGGCTCTCATCAGGTCAATATTCTTGTGTGAAAATCTAGTTTCCATTTCTGAAATGGCCCTGTCAAGGATTTTGATCAAGGATCTTTTCAGAGACTGATGGGGGGAAATGCTAGGGTCACCAGAGTGTGTATGGCCCAAAGTTGAGAGCACAACACTTTGACCCTGGTGTTTGCTCATTGTTCTCCTTCTCTTGTTGGATGTGACTCATCCTCAGCAGGAGATGACACTCCCCAACAGTCATCCTCACAGATGTTTTTTAAGGAGTCCAGTGCTGCACTAACAACCTCAGAAGCACTGCACAGATCGACTGACTGAGACTGTAGAATAGCATTTGCTGGTTTCAAGACACCAAGCACCCGCACTGGGAACTTTCCAATCTCAAAGAAGTGATGCCTCTTAATTTGGCATAGCAGGCCTCATGCCTCGGTGCACAGGTCAACTGCAGCATCGTCATCCTCTGTCATCTCAGATAGGATACTAAGGATTTGTTCTTGATTGTCCACAGTGCACCTTGTCACCTCACCTCATTGTGACTTGTCCATCTGGTCTCAAGCAGCCTTTTTAGACAAGGTGCATCATGTTTATTGAGCACATAGTGGTGGTGAAAAAAGTTGTAGAGTGAACTAGATAGGCTAAAAAATCTTTTTGCACACGGCTCACTCTGCATGGCATGCAGAACCACTAAGTGCAGTTGGTGGTTGTAGCAGTGGATGTATGGGACATATCTGTCAAGCTTCTTTTGGAGCAGAGCTTGTACCCCACCTCTAACCCCATCATAACACTGGTTAAGTATACTGTCAGCACTGTAGCCAGCAACAGAAAGGTGTAACAGGATCTCAGAGGTGATGTACTCTGCATCAAGTTGTTGCAAGTCGAGCAACCCAATAAGATGCTCCTCTGGCATTGAATTTCTGACAAACTGTATTATCACAGACACATTTTCCACATTGCACCTATCCCTGGTCCCATCACTTTTGAGGCAAAACCCTGCAGAATCAGCACTTTCATATTTTTTCCTGACCTTTCCAAGCACCATGTCAGCCAGTGTTTGGATAATTTCATTTTGGATATCCTTAGATGTGTATTTTGCATTTTATAGGACACCCTTAGCAATTCTTGCTAGATTCTCATCCTTCTCTAAGGTATATTCCATCAGTTTTAGAAAAATACCTGAAGCAATGTCATCATCATTACCCCCTGCATCATGTCTCAAGGTTTCTGCAGTCCCACGGAGCCCCAACTCATTTACACAGAGAAACCTTATAGCACTACCAATACTCTTGACATAATAATGTTTTTTTTCCAAGTTCTGCTTTACCAACCAACATTGAATCCACAGTCTCCCCGTGGGCTCTCTGCTTTTATGCTCAGTCCAGATGGTTGAAGCATGCACATGGTTGTGGCTGGACACATGCCTCTGTAGCCCCTTGTCTTGATCAAGTGCTGCTTTCCAGTTGTTAAAACCAGTTAAGGTAAAAAAACTACATCCCTCTCATTAACAGTGCTGACATATTTCCGACATGGGAAACAGAAGCATGCGTCCCACACAACAGAGTACTCCAGCCATGGTGGGTGTGGTACCAGGCAGGATTGAATGATCTTAATGTTGTACCACCAAATACACATTTGGGGTAACTACCCAGTATTGGCTGGGATGGTGTATTACCATTTAACTCACTGGGTAGCTGAGCGGGTTGCTTTGGGGCAGCAATTGTTGGCAGAGGTACAGGAGAAGCAGTGCCTGTTGATTCCATAGGAGTAGACATACTAGCTGCCGTCTCTGATGTACCAGCAGCAGCATCATTGCTACTGCTATTGGTACAGGCAGGAGCAGCGTCACACTTTTTAAAAGCTTGGGAAAAAGGATGCATCTCACAGCATTAACTTTCCCTTTGTGAACTGCTGGAAGCTGGGGAGGAAAGTAATTAAGCTTTACTAAAATCGCTGTGATTTCATCAGTATATGAAACGAGAAAACTGTTGAGTGCAGAGTTGAAAGCTGGGGCGGGCTTTGTGTCGGGGTCTGACAGACAGACACGGGTCCTCCAGTCGGCTCTATGCAGCAGCAGTGGTGCTTGTGGGATCGAGAAAGAAACACTTCTCTACCAGACTGAAACTGTGAGAAGAACAATGGACTAGTCCCCCATTGACTGTACAAATATAGATGTATTTTTTAGTTGTTGTTAATTATCTCACGAGTCGCTATGACTTTGACAACAGAGATTTGCTGCTTCCTCAAAGCCTGCCGCTGTTGCGCAGCCCTGCCTACTGAGAAACCTGAAACCGGTCATTTGCATACTAACAGTGATTGGATGTTTAGCTGGGGGGAGGGTGAGTGGGGAATCTCTGCGGAGTTCTGTGTGAGCTGCGGACAAACAGCGCACGGAGGAAAAGAGCGAACAAGAGGTGAAACCTATCATCTCATTTGTGCCTTTTCCAGTGGATTTTTCAGCGACTGTAGTAAATCTTGTCCATATTCAGTTTGTGGGTAATCTATTATTTTCTCTCTCAGCTTCTAAAAATTTGATTTAAGGGGGCAGGATGTTTGTTTAAGGGGGCATTCCCCCCCCTTGCCCCAGCGTAGAGCCTGTCCCGATTGAGCCACTGATCAATAAAAATAACTCTTGATCGCCTTATTTTAGACAACTACAGGCCAATCTCCAAATGGCCTTACCTCAGTAAAATTCTAGAAAAAATATCTTTTCAAAAGTTAAGTGATTATTTGAATAAAAATTTTATTTTTGATGTTATCAGTCAGGTTTTAGATCAAATCATAGTACTGGAACAGTTTTAGTGAAATTAGTAAATGATATGCAAATTAATGCAGATAACAATATCTGTGCTTGTTCTGCAAGACTTGAGCACAACATTCGATAATGTAGATCATGACATTCTTAAAAACTGCCTTAGCCAGTGGGTAGGACTTTCGGGGACTGCCTTAGGCTGGTTTAAATCATATATAACTAGAAGGAAATTCTTTTTCAGTTATGGCGATTGTGCATCAAAAATACATGACATTCTATATGATGAACCACAGGGATCAATTTTGGAACCATTATTGTTTTAATTCTACATGCTTCCAGAAAATTTCAAAATATAATGTAAATCATCATAGCTATACTAATGACACACAGCTCTATTTATCCATTGCCCCGATGACCCAGAGGCTCTAAACTCTTTACTTCAGAAGGAGAATTAAGGTGTTATTATTGACTGTGGTTTTAATTTCTGACTGCATATTAATAATATTACTAAGACTGCTTTCTTCCATCTAAGGAACATTGCAAAGGTGTGATCTATTATAATATTTAAAGACGCCGAAAAATAAATACATGCATTTGTATTTAGCCGACTGGATTACTGCAATGCTCTCATACATCCTAAGACGGATGTAAATCAACTACAGCTTGTCCAGAATAAAGTAGAAGAAGTTTAACCAAAGGAAGTGGAAAGTCAAGCAAAAGGACACCTTTTACTGGATAACTGAAAAGATTACAATATGCAAGCTTTCAAGGCAACTTAGGCCCCTTCTTCAGGCAAGATGTAATACAGAAACTGGAGTTCCCTGTGTTTATATACACACTAAGACAAGAAACAACATTGGTAAATCTTTAAGTGAGAAATCTTAAATGTAAAAAAGGCTAGGGTTTGTTTAACAAGAGAGAAGAACAATGTATGGTCAAGATCTTTGGATAAGATAACTGTCCAACAAAGTCTTTTGAAGTTTCTAATAAGTTTTTCAATATGATGCGGGTCTGTAGTCAGGTTGTCTGTGTCAGTCTGAGAGATCCAAACAATCCTCATACCTGGCCATAAACCTCTTGTGTCTATTCAAACCATGTTGTGAAAAGTCAAGCAAAATGACACCTTTTATTGGCTAACTAAAAAGATTACAATATGCAAGCCAAGAAGGGGCCTGAGTTGCCTAAAAGATTGCATATTGTAATCTTTTTAGTTAACCAATAAATGGTGTCACTTTGCTTGACTTTTCACTACATTCATAATTCATGTTGTAATGTATTAAATTTTAGCATGAGTTTGACTTCCCATTCTTTTCTGTCTTGCTGTGTTCTGAAGTTGCCCATAAGCACTGTGACTTTAAAGTCCCTCTCACAGTGTCCACAGCTGTTGAAGTGGGCCGCTACATGAACATCTGTGTTGCCACGTTTAATGTGTAACCTGTGTAAATTCATTCTCTGGCAGAGTGTTTGTCCTTTGCCCTCAAGAGGTTTATTTTTCTCCTATAGCAATGATAAGAGTTTTTTGCTTTCCTCTCCTTCATGTCAGCTGGTCAAACAATTACATTCATGAATCAAGGGTGTTGTACCATGTTAGCCATTATGAATGTAGAGAAAAGCCAAGCAAAATGACACCTTTTAATGGCTAACTAAAAAGATTACAATATGCAACCTTTCAAGGCTTGCCTGAAGAAGGGGCCTGAGCTGCCTCGAAAGCTTGCATATTGTAATCTTTTTATTTAGACAATAAAAGGTGTAATTTGTCTTGGCTTTTCTCTACATTCAGGAATCAAGAACTTCATCAACGTCCTAAATCAACAGAAACCACTATGGACTGTTTTATTTGCTTTTGTATCATTTCGTTAACTTTAATAACATCAAACTGCTTCTATGCTGCTATAAACATATGCCCAGGTAAAATGTAGATATATACGTAATTATATATATAAAATGTAGATATATACTGTATATATTTATTTCTTATATACATTAGTTAAATTCTTGTTGTTTTGTTGTCTGCCTTAATGTATAAATATTTTAATTAGTAAAAATGAGTAACGTTTTGTTTTTCACATTAGTGGTTAAATTTTGATTAACATGATTTTGTATTTATTATACTTACATTTATTTGAAGTTATCATAATAATAATGAATGATAATAATCCAAGTAAATGCGGTGTATCTTTGTTTTTGTTGATTAATCTCTGGAAAGCACCTTGAGTTGCATGTAAATGTATGATAATCTTATTTATATAACATCTTATTATTACTATTAATATAAACATGTATATAGCACATTAACCAATTTGTTATTGCTGGTAACATTCATGTAGAGTAAACTTCTCTAATAAACATTTTAACAAGGTCTTATAACTATGCCATTTCTTCAATATTGCTTAGAGTTATGTTACTATAACAATATGCTTTCAAAACCAAAGGAATCTGCTGCACTAATTTTCTTTAAAAGACAGAGGATTTAACTGCAGTATTTCCTAATATACCATCACTGCCAGTTTTGCTGGTCTCTTAGCAATTCCAAAGGTGTTAAATATAGCTAGTATCCTGGTTACCAGTGATATATAAATAGCATAACAGTACAAAGGGTTGACAAGAAGTAAAGGATAAATGAGAAAGCCATTAGTACACTCCTACTTTCTCTTTCTAAGGAGCACTGAGAATCGTTCACTTTCATTACCCAATACTGCTGTCACAGCTCACTGTGGGAATTATTGTTCACCGGCACTAATTATGAAAGGCAAAGAAAGGTGGCACAGATGACAAATGTATAGGGAAAAAAGTTTCTACTCTCAGTCAAAGTAGGACAGAAAAGGGGGCACAGCAAGTCTCCACTGGGTTCTGGCTTATTTTTCAAACAAGTTTTTTAGAAGGGCAGACAACACACTCTAGTCCTTTGTCATGCTGAACAATGTCATAGGCCTTGTATCCTATATTTGCTGCTGTCTCTCTGTTGCGATTTACAAGTGCCTAGGGGAAAAATAGCATTATGTTTCTTGAATGTTGATAATCAAGTAGCTTTTTCATTTTCAGAATTTCTTTTAATTTTATTCTGTGTAAATATATCCCTGGGAAATTTACACCATTGTATTTTATATATCTAAACATAATTATTTCAGTCTGAATGGTATTAAATTAGGAAAACTGAACCTTCAGTAAATTAAAAAAAATGGAAGCTCCCAGCAGCTTCCAATTAAGCTAGCACATTATACTAGCAGACATTTAAAATATTACTAAGAAGTTATTTTAATTAAATAATCTATTTTAAGGCAGTTTTGTTTAGTGTTTTCTTTTTAAGTAACTTTTTTATGAACTCTGATTTCATATTTGGTATTTAAATCTCTGATTTCAGAATTTAAGTGGTCAGAAGAGACAATGATATAAAGAAAGTGCAAATGTCCTGTTTGTTTTAAATAATATCTTAAAACAGAGGTTTTTTTTATTTGGACTTTCTGATCTAGGAGAAGGAATATCAAGAACAAATATGTATTTATTATACCAGAGGTTATCCAGCTGCCAGGTGTGCTAAAAAAAATGAAGTCTAAAAAGAAAGATAACTTCAAAGTTTTCTTAAAGAGTAAAATCCGTGAGTGAGGAAGCAACTAATTTTCAAGATCTGGCATTAATCAAAATAATTAAAACCCCTTAGATACATACTTTTTCAACATGAAACATAATAAATGTTTTCTAATGCAAATGACTAGCCAATTTCCATCTCAAAGAAGTAAAATTTGTACGAAATAGACTTGAGAAATTGACTATCCAGAAACACACACCAGAATCAGAGGGAGTAAAACTAGTAAGGGCACTAGCAACATAGATTGTCTTATATAGAACCTCTACTATCATCCTTTAATGCAAAGCCGGAGAGAGGAGAGGTTAGGAGCACACGCTGATATAGCGCATTGCTGCACCCACCACATGACAAGCCAACTCAGGATCCCAGATTAGGGCCATGCAATGGGTAACACCTCAGCACCACACTAGTTCAAATGTAATGGAACAGTGTGAGGATTTTTATGGTGGCTGGAGTGCCAATTCTGCCACCAACCCCCAGGTCTTTCCCTGTAGGTTAGAGGGGCTACAAGCAGGGCTGGATGTAGATTAACGTTATACCCAGAATGGAGCAATTGCAGGTGCTAAAAAGCAGAACAGAGCAGAAACAAGGTTATGGACAGACAAAAGGTTAGCCAGTGGGTAGGACTTTCAGGGACTGCCTTAGGCTGGTTTAAATCATATACTATAACTGAAAGGAAATTGTTTTTCAGTTATGGCGAAAGTGCATCAAAAATACATGACATTCTATATGATGTTCTGCAGGGATCAATTTTGGGACCATTATTGTTTTAATTGTACATGCTTCCATTAGGCCAGATAATTTCAAAATATAAAGTAAATCATCATAGCTATGCTAATGAAACACATCTTTATTTATCCATTGCCCCTGATGACCCAGAGGCTCGAAACCCTTTACTCCACTGCCTTACTAGTGTAATAGAATGGATGAATATGAATTTCCTTAAATTAAACAGAATTTTTAGTTATTGCAAGCAACAAACAAATGGTCAATATCTTAGAATCAAAATTAATTATATGGCGCTTAAAATCAAACCACAGTTTAAGAATTTGGGTGTTATTATTCACTGTGACCTTAATTTCTGACTGCATATTAATAATATTACTAAGACTGCTTTCTTCCATCTAAGGAACATTCCAAGGGTGCGATCTATTACAACATTTAAAGATGTCAAAAAATAAATACATGCATTTGTATTCAGCCGACTGGATTACTGCAATGTTCTCAGACTACCTAAGAAGGACCTAAAACAGCTTGTCCAGAATACAGTAGAAGAATTTTAACCAAAAGGAAGAAAATATAATAAGCATATATCCATAATATAAAAATCTTTACATTGGCTGCCAGTCTCCTTTAGAATCGATTTTAAAATACTTCTTCTTATATACAAGGTTTTAAACAATCTTGACCCTACCTACATCTCGTAATGCCTGTTTCCTTATGTTGGACAAAATGATATACATTTAGGGCAGGATATAAGTTCTGCAATACAAACTAAAGAGTTAGGTGACAGGCTGAGCAGTAGAACTGACAAAGTACTCTTCTCTAAAGTTCTCCCTGTGCCACGTGCCAGTTCAGGTAATGTCAGAATCATTTGCAGGCATATCAGGAAACCAGAAAGGTCCAATGAACAACAAAAAGTACTGAAATATGACTAAGAGATGACTAAGAAATCAACAGATGTCCTGTAAACAACCAGAATGGACAGTTATATGCATAGAAATTTTAAGGGTGATGGCTCAACTCAAAGGTATAAGAAGAACCAGAATATAATATAAAAGATGCCTATTTTATATAATGTTGAATTAAAATTATTCTCATACAGCTGCCAGTTTGCCTTTCTCTTCTCCTTGCCCCACCTCTTTCCCTGTCTGAATACTACTCATTCCTCCCCCACCGCTTCACTCAGTAAGTCCTGCAGGCAGTGACAGGATGGAGACAGATAAAGACACAAAGGAAGCTGGTTGATAGAAAGAAAAACAATGGCTCAATTTTTTGGAGATGGTTCAGGTTCAAGGTGTCAGATGAGCAGCCGAATAATGTATTCTGTACAGAATGCAGAAAACATTTCCCGACAAAAGCTTCGAGCGCTACTAATCTTTTCCACCATTTACAAAGTGCAGTACGAAGAGTGTGTGAAAATGCGTTCTGTAGCCCAGAGTGTTTTGACATAAGCAATATACAAAATGTAGTGGTGCCTACAAGAAAAACAAACAAAACAGTGCAACAGTGACATCAACATTGTAACAATAAAATATATTGAAGGTTGTATAAACATTCCTTAAAAAAAGTGCAAAAATGATACAGGGGTTCCAAAACTGAGATTACAACAATACTATTCAGCAATGAGATTAAATATACAGTATCCTCATCTTGCATTTATTTCTAGTATGCAATGACAGCTTATTTGTTTAAATCCTGAGAAAAATATTATTTTATGTATGCCAATCACCCTAACAACTGCAACTCTTACATTTACAAAATGATCTAAATAGAATCATTAGCCTGAGTCTGAATATCTTGGTCTATGTTCCTGCTTTTAATTTGAACATTCAACCCTTATTTTTTGTTATTTGGCAGATCTACTATATACCTGAAAAAGATTTACAAATTTTGGGCAAATATTCAAAAGCATCTGATGAAAAAATAAAATTATTGCTGCAGTTTAAAAAAAAAACGTTAGAAACCAAGAAGGTATTGCATCCACTAATTAATAATATTTTATGTGGACTGCAATCTGCAGCAATATGTGAACTAATGAACTCAAAAGAGAAAAAAAAATTAAAAATAAATAATCTAAGTAAAAAAAACTAAAACCTTGAAGGTGTCCTCCTTCCTGCACTGAAATAACATCTTTAACATCAGTGACAGAAATACCACTGATAAATATGGTTACATTTTACACTGGCACACAATAACTGAAACAAAGATCCTTTATAATTAAAGATTAATTACAAAAAAGTGCCAAATCCACTATCCAGAAATCAAAAGAGCAGAAGTTCATTAAATAATAATCAGAAATGACCACTAACAAAATTGAAATTCCAAAGCAAAATAGAAAATCCAAGTACAGCCAAATGAACAAAAACACCAACCAGTGCCCTGAGTGTGGAAGTTAACCCACACAGTCCTATATACAGCCCAGAGGGCAGGCCCTCATCAGCCAAAAGCAACATGCTCTACCTTAAGTGCATATTGTTAACATAATATTAACATAAAATACTTTAAACAGTATATTAAATACAAATGATAGTGCATAAACCAACAAAGGCAAAAACATAATCCATTAAAATACTTGCACAATAAAATTAAAAAAACAATTAAAAAAGAAAAGAAACCTGAACCAGGGATGAAACACTTGATATCCCTCAACCCTAGTCTTCTCTTTCATTTTCCTGCTTACATGCCTTTTTTACTGGAGCAGTATGTGAAAGAAAATATGTGAATAATACCACTTGAATATAAATATGACTTAAGTCTTGGAGACATTATTTAAGAAAATGTGAATGGTAAAAGTCAGGTCATTGTAGTCTTTTACACACTTCTTGCTTGCCTACTTCTTTAATTATCTGTAAGAGGCAAAACTAAAACCAGTTTATGTATAAGATTAATGCGAGACCATACAGACATACCACATATCTTGTGCATATATAAAGTGGCTAGTACTGCACTGTGGAGAAAAGTACTGCTGCCTCATATCTCCAGGTTTTAATACCTAGTCCATTCACTGCACGTTGTCAATTATTTTCCAGGTACCCCATTTTCCTCTTCAAATCCAAAAAGGTTAAAGTGTTAATTGGCACCTTTAAATATTGCCAAGTTTGTTTTGAGTATCCGTGGTTATTTGCATAAATTTAATCCTGCTTTATGCTAGATGACTCTGGAAAGGTGTCTTCACCATGCAACCCTACAATGGAGAAAGTGGGTTACAAACAGCTAGATATTCGAGTATTCCATGAAGCCTACTAACTCAGTTTAGGCATCTTTGAAAACACATTTTTTAATCTTCTGTTCTAAAAAAAAATTCTGCTTTTGCCAAAATATCTGTTTACTTGATGCAGAGAAAGTGGCTATGTATTAAACAATTCAGAAGTTATCATCATTCCGAAAGATGCCACTGTGAACTTTATCAATTAAATAAATAACAGTTATAATTGTCCTGGTTTTTTTAAATTGTGATGTATTTATAGTGTGGAATAAACATGTTCTTTCAAATCAAATAAATTAGTCTATTTAAAATGTATCTCCAGTAATAATCTGTAAATATTATTCTGAAAAAAATAAATAAAATCTGTTGACTGGAGAAGAACAATTAATTACTTCCACTTTTGAAAAAGCTCATCTTTTCTGTTTAGACGTTGAGCAGAATTTTGTATTTACACACAACTCAAAAAAATTAATTACATAATAAAGGTAAGATTTAATATTGAAATGGCTCAAAACAATGTAGTGTAGCATTTTATGCTACTACCTGACAGTTCAAGTGATCTGGTTTTTATATGATGCTTGGTCACAACCCTAATTGAGTTCATTTGCACTCCTATGAATGTGTAGGTTTTCACTGGGTATTCAGCTTTTTGTTCCATAACTCCAAAATGTAAATGTTAGTTTGATTCATGACTCTAAACTGGTCCTGTGTTACTAAGGAGGTAGGAGTAAGAGGGTGCGTTCTGTAACAGGCCAGCTTACTTTCTGGAATTGGTTGAAGACCTGCACGCATGCTTGACAGTGGTTGTTGATGTTCAACTTTCAAATTTAAGGCATTTATTATCCATTACTATTGAGTAGAGCATCATGTCAGAACAACTGCACTTTAGCTTATAATTTCCAAATTGTGTATGTATTCTATAGATATCTTTGTATTTTCACACAACAGTTGTGCAGGATTTGCCTTATGTCTGCCCCATAACAAAACTGGTAATGTACTATTCTCAAACATGCAAAATTTAATTCATGGTCATGGGGGGCCACAGACATTGGGTAGAAGCTGTAGACAAGGTTGTCAGTCCATCACAGTGCCCCATCATGGACACACCATGACGCTCACATTGAACCAATTTAGACTGGCCAACATATGAAACACTCATGCTGGATTGTGGGAGAAAGACTGGAGTAATCGAATAAAAATCTATATAGATACAGGAAGGACATACAGGTACCATATAAACAGCAGCTAAGCATGGGAATCAATCTCAAGATGCTAGATGCCTCCCGCATCTTTCTGTGTCGGGTCAGGTGCCAATATAGCACCTTTCTGTTACAAGAGGTAACATTATAGAAGAGCTTACGGTATGCAATATGTACATCATTTCCACACTACTCCCAAGAAATTGCTTTTCCATGTACTTGGCTAATAAGCCTAATTGTCATCATTGTTTGTTGCCCTGGTTCAGCTCTCAATGGCTGTGTTTCTGTCCCCTATTTTATGAGTTAAAATTCCATTTACTCCCAGTGGTTTCTTCCATTCCTTCCAGCAGAGGGTCCTTGCCCTTGAAACAATTACTGCTAAGAAATGCTTCAGTCTTTTGTTCAATATTTGGTTAATTTCTTTAATTTCCTGTCTGGAAATCTACTTTCTTCAATCTTTTCCTTCTTGAACTCTCAGTACAGACAGTCAATTGGTCACTTGGCTCCTACATTCAGAAGTAGCACTGTTATGTTTAGGCCATAAGGTGCCAGATGACAGGGGACCCCTGGTTATAGTTTTCTCCCTTAGCCCACTCATGCATATAAGTTGTGAGCATATTGGTTCCATCTTTCGGTCCAATTAGGCATCTGTAGTCTGTGTTGTCTTTTGAATTACTTTTTGTGGGAAGGGAGCACTATCCATGGGTTATTCTTTGTCATTTGTTTTGTCTTACACTTAAAATTTTGAAAATGTATTGGTTCTTTATTGAATTTTATTTAAAAAAATGTAATTACCAAAAATAAGTATTTAACATTATGATAGGTATTGGTATACTAGATATCAGCTGTATCTTTAAAATGAGTTTTTCAACACAAACTCAGGGACACGAATGGAAACATGTTACAAGTAAATTCTACATAAATATCAGAAAATGTTTCCTCATACAGCAAACCACAGATTCATGGAATAAATTACCAAGTAATATGATACTCTGGGGATCTTTGAAACTCAATTTTTTATGTTTTTTTCTAGAAATGAAGCAAATAGTATTGACAAGTTTTGTTGGGCCGAATGACCTATTCTTCTCAAAATAGCATGTCAGTTTATCTGTTGACTGAATTCTAAAACATTTGGTATAGGTTTCTCAACAGCATTGCTAATGTTTGCAATGTATGACCTGTTGGAAAGAGAACCCAATGCATTTTATTACTAATACATTACAAAATGCATTCCAATGAATCATCACAAATGCAATGCTGAATGCCAGATGGACAGATAATTAAAAACTGATAATTAATTAAGAGACTGATTAATATCAATCAATTCTTTTACTCACACCCATACAATATTTCTTACATTTATTTGGCATCCCTGGGTAGGCCCAAGTTAAAATTCTCTCATTTTTGTCCAATAGTTTTGCCTCCTTTGTGGGCCTGAGTTAAAATTCTCTTATTTTTGCAACAATACACTGACTCTGTTAGGTGCTACAACATGCCAATTGATCAAAAAAGTATTACATTTATTTTAAAATACTAAGAGAAAAGGCAAAAACGGCAATAGACCAAACAAAACCAGTTTTTGTATTTCCAAACCAAACATGGCACAATATAAACAAGCAATATAATCTGCTCACCTATCAAAAAGGAAGAATGAATAGATGTATCCTTAAACAACTAGTGGGAAAAATAATTTGATGCCTCCAACAGCACCCACATTACCTGAAAATTCGGTATTTTAGTCTTCTTTTGACTACTTGCCACCTTTGTATATAACCTGACTTTGTAGGTTATATATTTGGTATGGACATTAACTTGAAATTTCTTAAGTTTGTTTAGCAAATATAGCAGTTGTCTTTTTAATGCAGGGATTATGAAAACACTGTAATCTTTCAAGTTTCTGTATTCGTTTCCACCTAAGCACAGAAATAATTTTAAAATGATCCTATTCAGATACAACCTTTGTGAATAGCATAAAAACTTGTTGCTGGTTATATTTCACAGTTTAATCATAAGATTAGGGCCTTTCCAAATTTCCAAGAATAAATAAAATTTCTGTGGGAAAACATACAGTATTTAGCAATTGGGCTTCAAAGCTCTATGCTGATTTAGTTGTTAACAGGCACTACCACATCAATCTTTTAAATCACGGATAAACATTTATTGTTTAAGCACAGTATAATTCTAGCATTTTAAAACTGCTGCTAGGTTGTCCCCATTGTCTTTTCAGTAATTATGCAATCACTATCTACTGTTAAAAAGCCCTAGAATATTAAGAATACACTGAACTCCACCAACACAATTTGGCCCACATTACATTCAGGTATGTAATCACAACATAGTAAGCATCATAATATATAACATTCCACCACGTGTTATTCCTTTATTTTGTGTACTTTTTATTTTTTGTACTTTAATCATTTACCATTTTTACTTAGATTTTTATTGCTACTCTAATGACATAATTTAGTTGCCATTTTGTGTATTTCTTTGCATGGACACTGACATTTTCTTTTGTTTGGTTGCTAGATGCTGCGGTAGTAGCAGTAGTGACTTGTGCTGAGTACAGTGAAATTCTTACTCACAAACAATTAAGGAAAGATTATTTTTGATCAAATGAGAATTGCGATTCCGCCCTCACTAACAACACCTTTTCTTTTGTCTTGTCTATTGTCACAAGAATGGGGGAAACATAAAAAAGGTTTAGGGTAGCCACCCGTGTATTATGCCTTGGCTGCAAAAGGTACACAAATTAGATTAAGTGAATTGTGCCTACTGTGAAAAACACTTGCTTCTGTTCTTATGTTTGAATATGCTGTAGCTGAAGCAACTCTGAACTTGGATATACAGTATTTCTCTTTAAAACAGGAAATCCTTATGTTATTTCGCTTGTGTCCGTCCATGTTCGTTCACAGCTACTATATCCCTCCACAATAACAGCGAGGGATCTGTGTTCCTGGAAGAGTTTTGGTTTTAGGCTTACCTTCAAGTCTTCAATTCTTCAATGTGACCAATTATCGACTGTGGTATTTGACTGTTTATTCAGTGCATACTTTGTCACTCACCTAAACTGCATTATGATACTACCATTTTACACCTCCTTTTTTCTTCACTTCAACATAAGCCTCATGATAAAATGAAAAGGCACATACAGCCTAGCTGCAACCAACAGAAATTGTCCTGCTGGCCTACATACTCACACCATCGCACAGAAGCAGAAACATCTTCATCATACCAGACCAACCAGCACAGGCAAGTTGCCTCAGAACAACAAACACAACATATGGCAAACCACACAGCGACCTTATCCGAAGTTCAGCGGCAGCAAGTCTTGCACCTAGACAGTGAATGAAAAATGAATTACACACAGAATCTTTCTGAAGAGCGGCGGCAAACTGCTAGACAACAAGAAGCATTATGATGGAAAAACTATGGGGATTCCATAACACTGACATCTCAAAACAAGATATTCCCTTTATATTATAGCATAGGCAATTCCCTGTTCATTTAGCAAATTGTATGACTATCACCAAATCACAATGACACGTTTAATTATGTCAGAATTTATTTGCCAGGCCTTGCGGGTTACACACAGGTGAATATTTTCACTGACAATAACGTTTATGCAACAAATTTCATTTTCTGACAATTATTACAGACGTCGGTATACTACATTACCTGACGGCCACACTTCACACATACTGACTTACATGTGCTCTACATTTTCCTTCTTATCCAATATGTTCTGTTAACCTGTTCATGTTACACTTTGTATTGCAGATATTCATGAAACAGTCATGCTATTGTAAGTGACTACAATAACATCCCATACTAATTATGTGACTATTCCAATATTGAGTCCTCTCGCAAGTCACTGCTTATTAAAATAATTTCCTTTCTTACTGTAATGTGTGATGTTCTTCTCTCCCTTATCATCATTTCATTAACGCTTTTATTCTTGCAAAATTTTTGCAAGCACAATTTGCTAGTCTTTTGTTAAATTGCTTGGTTTATTAAAAAATCTATTTACAATATTGAGAGCTTTGGTCACACATATACACGCACTTCTGAAACTTTCACACTGAGGAACAAAAGTACATGACTAAATAAGCAAGATGAATAAATTAAAACCTCATTCATTAACAAAAATTAGTGTACTGTAAGAGAAATGTTCTGACTAGAGGAAATCATTGCTTCAAGAAAAGCAATCTTTACTGAATTTATATATTGAATGTTTGTTGCTAAATTTACAAAGTACAGTGAAAACCTTACTTGAATGTCTCACCAACATACATAATCAAAATGCATAATACAAGTCAAACATTAGCCTGACCCAAAACAATAATTTTTTATGGCGAAATCCATATAATCACATTAATAATGGCAAGTTGGCACTATTTACATACATATTTAAAATTTTAGGCAATGCATTTGCCACACAAGCCATGCCACAATACACCGGTAACTCTAGTATTAATGCACCATAATATTTGTACTAATTCTTTGTACAAGATACTTAAGGAAATTAATATATAATACTACTCACAGCAGCATTTCTTCCATGTGAATTCTCCAAAGGAATTTGTGTACATTCAGGAAAGAGTTAATTCGGAACAACATACATTCAGATGAGGATCTTCTCCCTCATCTGGGTTAAAAACTCAACTGAAAAATGTACAGTACAGTCAGAGCCACCATTTATTAATTTTATGTTTAAGGTACAGTGTCTATAAAAAGTATTAACTCAATTGGAAGTTTTCACATTTTATTTTTGCACAACAATGAACACAGATTTAGTTTTGCTTTTCTGACACCAAACAACATAAAAAGGCTCTTTACTGTCAAAGTGAAAACAAATCTTTGTAAAGTTACAAATATAATATACAAAATAATTCACTGTGTAATTATTTGTCTCCTTTAATATGACACAACAAAATCATCACTGGTGCAGCTAATTGGATTTGGAATTCATTAATTAATTAATTCATTCAGTGGAGTCATCTACCATAAATGCTCCTATATCAGGAAGGTCCAGCATGTGTTGACTCAGTATCGTGGCTTAACCTACATGTTGAAGACAAAAAGAGCACTCCAAGTAACTCCCTGAAATTCTACTGAAAAGCACACGTCTGGGGATGGATATAAGCAAATATCTCAGTGCAGAGGAATTGGATAAACCATGGGCAAATCAGAATTACTAGATGCTATAAACTCACTTCAGACTGAGAAATCAGCAGGCCCTGATGGCTACCCTGCTGAATTTAACCTAAAATTCTCAATTAACCTAGCTCCTCTTTTATTAGCAACATTTACAAAAGCTAGAGACAACAAAATTCTTCCACAGACTTTTCGCTAAGCATTAATTATTGTCTTTGGACTTATTGCAATGTGCATCATACAGACCAATTTGACTTCTGGATAATGATGTTAAGATACTCTCCAAAGTCCTAGCTAGAAGTACTGAGAAAGTGCTTCCTTTGGTAATATCACAAGACCAAACTGGATTTATTAAAGGCAGACACTTAGCTTTCAATCTTTGATGCCTTTTTAACGTAATATATTCACCGACAAAGTCTAATACCCCAGAAATAATATTATCGTTGGATGAAGAAAAAGCATTTGATATACTTGAATGGAACTATCTTTTCACTACATTGGAGAAATTTGTTTTTAGCCCAAACATTTGTACATGGCTCAAACTACTGCATACCAGCCCAGAAGCTTTAGTTTGTATTAACAACATTAATTCAGACTACTTCAAACTAGAACGTGGTACTAGACAAGGATACCCCTGGTCACCACTGCTTTTTGCAATCGCCACTGAGCCACTGGCAGTTCACTGTCAAAATGCTTATAAGATAAAGGGGATTACTTCACAAGTAATACTTCACAAGTAAACATAAAGCTCTTTATCAACAAAATATTGCCGCCTGTATGGAAAAAATTAAGCAAGAGTTGCATAGACGATCTATTCTTCATCTCACTTTAGCTGGAAGAATTAACATTGTCAAGATGAATATCCTTCGTGTCTTTTCTATTTCAAAACATTTCAATATACATTAAGAAATCATTTGTAATAAATTAGATTTATCCATAACCTCATGTATTTGGAATACAAAACATGCACATATCCAAAGGTCGACCCTACAAAGATCTAAGGCGGAAGGTGGCATGGCTCTACCTAACTTTCAATTTTATTACTGGGCAGCAAACATAAAAGTTATAAAAACCTGGACATTGACACAAATAGGTGAACATACACAAGCTTGGTCCACAATAGAAATAAAATCCTGCAGTACGTCTTTATATTCCTTACTTTGTACCCCAATAAGCACAAGTCATTGCCAATATATTAACAACCCAATTGTGCTTCACACACTCAAAATGTGGAACCAATGTAAGAAGTATTTTAAGATACAGAAGCTTTTTTCTGTGGCACCTCTGCACGACAACCACCTTTTCCCACCCTCTCAAACATACACAGTTTTTAATGTTCTGCAAAACATTTGTGATTAAATCACTTAGAGATATGTACATAGATAACGTCTTTGCATCCTACAAATAAATACACTCCAAATTTAACTTTCCAGCAACACATTTCTTGCAATACCTTCAAATTGGAAACTTTGTTAAACAAAACCTGCCCAGTTTTCCTCACTTCCCATCTACTTCTAAGCCGGAAAAAATATTGGTCAGTCTAGAGGACTCAGACAGCATCTCTGTAATATATAAAAACATTTTACAGTCCCCCTCAAAGACCCAAGGGTACAGTGGGAAAAGGACCTCTCACTCAACATATCAGAAAAGGAGTGGATGGTAACAATGCACAAAATTCACTCAAGCTCCATATGTGCAAACCATACAATTATTCAACTAAAAATTATATATCAAGCACATCTGTTTCGTGTAAAATTGTCCAGAATGTTTCCAGGGCAAGATCCAACCTGCGAACACTGCAATCAAGTTCTAGCCTCATTGGGCCATATGTTTTGGGCCTGCAACAAATTAACATCATTCTGAACTAAAATCGTAAATGTCTTTCAGACAGACTTGGTGTCACTATCCCTCCTAATCCATTAACAGCTGTGTTTGTTGTACTTCCAGATGGGCTTAAAGTGGAGAAGGACAAATAAACTTTTCTACACTATTGGCACATAGGCTTATCTTGCTCAACTGGAAGAATCCTAACTTACCTATTTTAGGTCAGTGGGTAACTGATGTTATATACTATTTGAAACTGGAAAAAATCTAATTCTCACTTGGAGGATCTGTACAAAACTTTTTCAAAACCTGGCAGGATATAATCAATAACATTTTAGAATATACATTTAAATTGAGGAAGCAGGTTCTATTCACTCTTTTTTATTTTGTTTATTTTTATTAATTTATTAATTATCTATTTACTTATTTTTACTAGTTTAAAGATTTACTCTGCTGGCCTAGCTCTCTTTCTCATGGGTGGGGGTTGATTTGTTTCAAACCTAGTTTTGTTAAACTTGACTTGCTTGTATGGAATGTTATTTGATTTCAATAAAATAGATAGATAGATAGATAGATAGATAGATAGATAGCTAGCTAGCTAGATAGATAGATAGATAGATAGATAGATAGATAGATAGATAGATAGATAGATACTTATACAATGCAAAAACAAAATATCCAAGTTACTAAATATCATTTAGAGCGCAGTAATATTAGTAATAAAGAAATGGAAAGAGTACTGCATAAAAGTAAATCTATCCACAAAAATAGTGATTGTGCAAGAAGAAGACTGGTGAAGGAGGCCACCAAGAAACCTATGATAACTGTGAAGGAGTTACAAGCTGCAGTGGTTCAGTCTGAAAAGATTATGCATGCAAAAACTGTTGCCTAGGTGCTTCATTAGACACAGTTTTATAGGAGAGTGGCAAAGACAAATGTGTTGTTTTAAAAAAAAAACAAAAAAAAAAACAACAACATGACATCTCAGCTACAGATTGACAAAAGGCATAAGAAAGACTCTGAAGTCAGCTGGAAGAAAGTTCTATGGTCTGATGAGACTAAAATTGAGCATTATTGCCACAGGACTAAACACCACCTGTGGAGCACATTTTTAAAAACACACCTCATCCTCACTGTGAAGCAAGGTGGTAGCAGCATCATGCTGTGAGAATGATTCTCTGGAGCAGGCCCTGTAAGGACTGTGAGAGTAGAGCATAAAATGAATGAAGCAAAATACCAGGAAATGCCAGAGGAAAACCTGATGCATTTTGTAAGAATCCTGAACCTTGGGAGAAGATTTGCTTTTCAGCAAGACTAAGACCCCAAGCATAAAGCCAAAAATACACATGAATGGTTTAAAAACAACAATGTTAATGTCCTGGAGTAGCTGAGGACTCCAGATTTCAATCCAATTAAGAATTTGTGGCTGGACTAAAATAAGGCTATTCACTTACCTTTCCCATGAAATCTGACAGAGCTTGACCAGTTTTGTAAACAGGAATGGGAAAAAACTGTAATATCCAGATGATGACAGAAACCTATCCCTAAAGAATAAAGACTGTGGCCATGCTGATACTCAAAGTATAGTTTATTTGTCTGTTCTGAGTTGATTTTATCTAATCAAATCTGCCAAATTCCATTAGGTCTGACAGAAAACTTTCAAATCACTATACAAATGATTTTTGCAGCACCATTACAGAGGAGAATATGTTAAAAACAAAGTCATTTTTACAGTAGCACACAGGAACAAAATCATCTGTAATATAGCATGGTTGTTTGCAGAACATTTCTTTCCTGCTTGAATTGCAACTAAGTACAAGATGTAACTCTTTATGATTTTTCTGAATATAGTATTATAATGTGAAATTGACAGATACCTGCTTTTTATATCATCCTTGTGTACGCACATAGCTCACCCACTGCCCGCCTGCTAGGCCATCATGCTTGACACACCTCTTACTAGAAAAACTCTCTTTAGACAGGATTTTCTGTGTGCACAATTACAAAATATGAAAGGTGAAATTGTCTACTTTTCATTAACGTGTAAGTAGTTAACACTTCCTAACACTATGTTTAGGAAATATAAATCCTAAGCATACCAACAATGCCAAAAATACAAGGTTAAAAATCAAGCAAAATTCCTTCCAGAGGATGTCTTCAAAGGAAAAGTTCCTTTCTGGTAAATGACCTTCTTTAGACTTTTTTTCTTTCCTCGGTTCAGCTGTATTTTTCTGGCTACTGTATATGCAAAATCTGACTAACAGCTTTCAAAAAGCTTCATAGTGTGTAAGTGGAAAGTCCAAAATACTGGATGCAAGCTGTTCCTCACATAACATTCAATGCAGAATTGGAAAAATATTTTATTTCTCTGTGGGTACTGCTGTTTTTAACTACTAATCCCAGAAATTCTTCAGTATGGTATTTTCGTTATAACATGAGATAAATCGGCAGACAATCCTTATATAGAAATGATCTTATATTTTGTCTGTGATTAAAAAATGTCATTGCAGTTATTTTTTCCAATTTACAGAATTCCTCTTAAAGGCAGCTGTTATCAAAAGCATCCCACAGACACATGTGCTCAAGCTGCCACCTGCTAAATGACTTAACAGGAGCACATTCGTGTGCCTAACAGAGCAGGGGTATGTCCCTTGGTTTATCAGGAGAATAATTATACATGGCTGTGAGTTTTCATTTCCATAATATCATTTGCCTCTACAGGAACACATGCATTCATAAATTCTAGCATGTGCAATATTACCTTATTGCTGGGATATAATCCTAAAAATGCAGGATTTTAAGTATTGAAATGCATTTATTGTTAATAAAGTTCTCAATGGCTTCCCTTTCTGTTGCTTTAAATAGTTTATTCATGCTCGTATTATAGTGCATATACTGTTATCATAAGATGGCAGAATAAATAAAATTACAGGAAGTGAGATACTTATAGGGATAATTGAATTTTCTCAAACCATACATGACATGTTTTTTTTAAATTATATGTCAGATCCCAAGCTTCTGTATTACTTGTTTGATTCAACCAGCAGCTAAGTGATTAAATAAAGGTATATAGCAAACCAGAAGGGAAAAAGTTGAGCTATTGCACTGGTTGCACTTCCCATCTGTCCCCCCGCACCCCAGCCCAAAATCTCATTGATGTTAGCTTTAGCTATTTCCAAAGTAATGAAAAGATTGGTTGATTATACAGGATATGCCTTCCAGTATATTTAACATGATAAGAACTATATTAATATAATGTAAATCTCTAAAGGGTGTATGGCAGTATAACGTAATTAAATCAGATAACAGAAAAACATATTTTTAGTATTTATTAACCACATTCATTTTCAGATCAGCACACTTATAAAAACACATTTTCCCTTGTAGAGTAAACAAAAACGATGCCAAGCAGCACGCTGGGAAGCAAATGGATGTTGAAATAGTAACATATAAATAGAAAAAAAAAAATATGAGCTGCCCTAATGGAGTTACAGCGGCTAAGGTTCAGTCCCTGTCTATCAGGTGTGGTAACCTGTGCTACTGTCCAACAAAACACACAGCCTCAAGCAACCAATCTCACTTATATCTCATATTACTCACTTCCTCATTTCCGGCCTCCCTAAAACTCAAACATTTTCCCCAACACACTTCCTGACTCCAATCTCAAGGGGCAGCTAACAGGGAGTAGAATTAAACCCAACATATGGATACTTGTGGTGTCAGCTAATCCTGTTGACTGTTTTTCAGCTGTCACACCAGAACCATTGGACATTCTTGAGCCAGAATTGCCAGGAGAGTGCCAAGTTATCTGCTCTCTTTTTCATGCAGTGGGGACCCACCTGATCCCATTGGAACTACGTGGTGATTTTCAGGAGTATCATCAGTTGGGCACTTTACCCAAAAGAGCAGTTGTCTAGCTATCAGTGGGGGCCATTCTAATGGCCTCTTTCAACCCTGTCAAATATTTTCCAGCTGGACACCATTTTATGGCAGGATTTGTAAGTCTTTCAATGCTGCTAAACATTGCAACAGCTGTAATACAACTGAAGCACGAAATATCATTTAGTAAAATAAAATTAATCAAAGTTATCACCGTGGTAAGATATTAACAGGATAGAAGAACCAAAAGGTGTTCTTTTCTGAAAGGAGACAGGAAAAACATCCAAGAGAGTCAAAAACACAATAAAAAAGAATTCTGACACCACTGAGCACAAATCAGGTACCAGTTCTGGTAGGAATGATTAGTAAATGTGAAGTTTAAGTTAACAAATGAGTAACAACTGATTTAAAAACAAAAGATAAAATAGAAGGAATATAAGCTAAATACTCTAGAAAAATCTTGTATGATGTGTAAAAAGTACAGTACATGGAGGGAATACGGTTTAAAAAAAAAAAGATAGCAGAAAAACATCACAGTAAATTATAAACGTGTATGTAGGGGACTAAGAACCTGAAATGATTACTAGACAATGAAATACTAGAATTCAGTTTGTATTGCTAACAGCTCGAAATGTTGGCAGAAATCCCTAAATAATAATCCCTGCCAGAAGTGTTTTGCAGCATATTCCTTAAAGTAAAACTCAAGAAGCTGCAGAGCTACATTACATGTAAATACAGAGTCAAGTAATGGTTAGCAGTTTAGCCGTCCATCATTGGAAAGCAAAGAGCATAATGCAGGAGCCAAATGATGTGTTTATCTATGCACACACATTTAAGGATGACATATTTTAATCAATTACTTAATTAATTAATATAAAATACATCCATCCATCCATTATCCAACCCACTATATCCTAACTACAGGGTCACAGGAGTCTGCTGGAGCCAATCCCAACCAATACCGGGCAGAAAGCAGGAATATAAAATACAAGTTATTGAAAATGTTGAAAATATTCAGGAGGTCAGGTTATTCTCTACTGGATGCAAAACACTAAGAAATAAATTGAAAAATACTGTATGTTAGTTTCTAAGTAGTAATATATCTGCTTCACTGAATGATTCTGAAAGAAGAGAACCAACACTAGTCACATCAACAAAAGAGTATGACACATGATATAAAATAATAATGGCAGATAACAGCATTAATTGATTAATGACATTACTAAATTTAACTTCTATCCATCCAGCTAAGCATTCTCTGAATGTTTATTATCATATTGAGGGAAACCTGAGCCTATTCAGAAAGCATTGGGCACAAGGTAGGAACCAAGCCTGGGTGGAAAGGCTGTGTATCATGGTGAATCTGAAAAACTATTTGAGCATTATATACAGTATATATATATATCATAAAAATGAAAATATATCATAAAAACTCATAAAACATCAAGATCTCTTATAAATTTAAGTACTTATTTCATGGAAATATATTTTCAGTTTCCCCAGGCTCACATTCATATCATCTCTGACAATGATAGAGTACTGCTATTCACAAACAAAGTTCCACAGGGAGCAATTTGACTTCGTTAATATGCAGCAAAGCAAGATGGGATTCCTCTCAGACTGAAAACACAAATATGATTCAGATTTAAATTTAATTTGCCACTTTAAACATTTGTAGGGTCAGAGGCACAAAGACGACAAACAGTACCATGTCATTCTATTAGTATTTTTTAAAAAGTGAAGCAATGATATTTAATTGATCTGGGGATTTGTTCACAGTCTATTTGATTTATTTTACTGTTACGATTCATTAGAAGAAATCTGACATAGTCAGACACTTTACCAAACCACTGACATGTTTTAGATAAATTTAAAAAGTTTCCAAAACAGCTTAATAAAAAGTATCAATCCACAGTAAAGATTAGATACTAAGACTGTACACCCAGGGGTCTGGGGTATATAAATAATACAATGAAAGGAATCTACCCTTTAGTTCCAAAAAATTAAGTGGGGCCAGAAAGACAATGCTTTAAAAGAAATTAGATACTTAATTTGATTTTAACACAATTTCTATTTTTAATGCCATATTTGAAAATATATAATTGGCTGGTGAAACATTATCCAATGATAGCCTTGAACTGTAAATTAAATATAATTCATTTTTCTGGATTCGTTCATTGACTGAAGATGATGCAAGAAGTTAGCAACAGTTGAAAGTAAGCAAGTGACCAAATGTAAACACATGTTCAAGATTTGTTTTTTGATAAAGCAGGTCAAACCAAGTCAAAGAGAAAAAAAAGCCTGTACAAAATATGAATCAAATAAGCACAGGGCAGGCTCAGAATTAAAATATATCATTGAAGTGCAGGGCGACAATGGTTTTATAATTCAGTGTTGTTGAAAAAAGCAGAATGTCATGAAAATGCACAATAACATATAGATTACCTACAAAAGAACTGTACAGCTGCCGAGTTTGAAACTGCAACCGAAATCCTGTTAGAAAGTTTGAGTAATTGCTGGTCCTACCCTGTCAAAGAAAAATCTGATTATCTTCCCTGATAAAAAGACTATTTAGCCATTTTACGATAATGATTTTATATGATGCCTTTTTGATTTACTATTATTTTCACTCAAAGTAGAACCAAGTTATTAAAGAAATAATAAGGCCTATCCCAACAAAAATGAATGCAAAGCAGGAACCAGCCCAACACATGGCACGTACGTGCTCACGTTCATACACACGCGCGCAGAAACAACGACAGAGTCTAGCTGGGGAAAGACATAGGAATCTGAAGCCGCAAGGCAGTAGTGCGGACCAAAGTGGAAGTTCCTGTCTATATCCGCTAGACTTGAAATGGTAGTTTCATTACTTAGGATAACATTTTTTTTTTATCCTAAAACAACATGCAACACATTTTCAGAAAATTCATAGCAATATGAAAAACTGCACTGGGTTTACTTTATGATTTTATCGATTTTTGTCTGAAAACACTTATTGCAGAAAAGGTCTGAATGAGGAGCAGTAGGCACTAACCAGGAGCTAATCACAGGTGACAGCCAATCCAAACAATGAGACAACATTATGTTATTTTAAACTCTGAAACTTAAACATATAAAAGGAAGAATTTAAGGAAAATAAATTTTCAGCTGAATCCTTTGTTAAGTTGTTCTGAGGCACAGCCTGACATTCCATTCCCTTTCCTGCCAACATACATATGGTGGGATAATGTTCAGTGATTTGAAAAGTTAAACACATGTTCAGATTTGATGTACTTTTTTCCCACACTACCTGAACAATTTAATTAAACAGGTAGTAAAACCTCAGAGGATCAACCTTATCGAAATAGGTTTAAACCTATGATCTAAAAAAATCTCAAAAATGTGTACAAGACTCTACTGTTCTGTGCTAAATCAAAACAAATAAACAAAAAATGATGGATCAGTGACAAAAAAATTAAAACCTCTGGATAATTTCACACTACTTTGCTTTGTGATTTTATTTGACTGAAAAAGTTACAGTTTTATTTTTATGTATGAGAGGTGTGAGGCACCACCCAGTGAAAGAAGCATGGTATGTAACAAGAATTGTGGATTGATTGGAAATTCATAATGTGAATACTTCACATTAGGTCTATAAGAAAATCAAATATATTGTTATTTTGCATATATGTGGATGAGTTTTCCTATAGTTCTTTAGTTTTCCTCAAACCCAAAAGACATGTCAGATAGGGAAACTAGCAATTCCTAACTGGTTCTGTGTGAGTGAGCGTTTGTGCATAATGGTACTCTGTGACAGACTGGTGTCCCGTCCAGGGATAGCAACTGCCTTGCACAAAGTTATGATGGGATTGGCTAGGGTCATTAGCAACTCGGTGTAAGCAGGTTTGAAAATCTATGTATGATTCCACTTATGAATGATATGTTTTATGTTATTACAAACAGGATATTAAGAGCATTATAGGAGAAACTGTTTCAAACATATTTATTATCTTTCAAATGGAAAAGAAAATATGCCGTGTTTTGGATGTGCACTATGGTGTTTACTTTGAGCTTCTAATCTGGTGGAGTTTTACTGAAGTAATATTTGCATAGTATCGACTGGAAAAATAGTATCAACACTTAAAGAACAACACAAAGAAGCAAATGACAGATGTCTAATAACCTTTGTATTAGCCCTTTATAATAAAGAAAACAACTTGAACTGAATGAGACAGGTTTGTGAATTTTCAGTGAGAACTTTTCAAGTGACATTTAAAAGAAACTGTTTTTTTTTTTTAGGAAACTTGCCCTGATATTGCATCTACTGAGTCTGGAGTTTATGTGAATTTTTGTAACATATGTAAAATAAAATGAATATGCCTTATAAGGCAGTAGTACATGTCCTTCTCAAATTCAGTAGCAACTACTGTTTGTGACTAATGATGACATTAGTTGAATGTGTTTGTGTTTATATTGCTACTTTCTACAGTATACAAATGCTTCACTCAAGTTAAACATTTTCATCTGCTATTAACTCATGATAAAAGTTTTCATTTTACTTTGGTGTTAATGTAAGAGAATACATTATGCTGTTCTCAAAAAAATCTTGTAAATAACCATTTTGTATTGTTTCCATGCTGCTTTTTTAATCCAACAGGATTTTTAAATGAATAATTTCTATATTATTCTGAATAATAATTTTATTTAATAAGCACCATTGTAGGAATTTCACAAAGCAAATAAAGTTAATGGTGCAAATCATAAAATTCAATATGTTTACAAATAATAAACAGCTGTAAGACCTTACATACTGCACTACACATTTCTGCATATATAATTCAGCTTAAATTTAACTATCCTTTTGTTACATTTTATTTAATTTTCTAAATATGAAAATGGATACTTAATTTTTGTATTAAGAAATAAATACTCATTGCAAACTATGCCCATTAACTTAGTAAAATAAAAAAGACTTAATTAGTGAACAGATGGTCATTAGCATTATTTTTTGTTTCAGTGTTATTTTCTGACATTTTATTGTACTTTTGTCATTGAACATAGAATTAAATGTTGAAAAGATGGACTAAAATAATTGTTAATTATGATGGATGAGACTAACATATTGAGAGACCTCTGGAAGGATGAAGAGGTTCCTGTCATATATTCATTAAAATGAGAGCTGCAGGCATTAATGAAAATATTAAGTTACAGTTTCATTAAATCACTTTAAAGTAAAGTAAAAGTTTTCAGATATAGATATAACCATTTTATTTGAACGTTGTTCAGTTGGACTTCATCAAGGTACTGTAAGATGACATACAGTATGCTATCTGGTGTCAAGTTATCACCATAATTTCATAACATGCCACACACTTTAGGATGCCACAGTGGGTAGTTCTTTTCCCTACTAGATTTAGCATCCTGGGTTCAAATTACAAGTATGCTCCTGAAAATTGTCCATGTGGAGTTTTTCCTTGTATTTGCAAATTTTCCTTCAATTTTTCTCTCACATTCCCAAACATATTGTTGATATGTTAACTGGCAATTATAAAAGTGTGGGTGTATACATAAGTGAATTCTGTGATGGGCTGGCACTGTATCCAGGGTTGTTTCCTGTCTTCTGCTTAGGGCTGCAGGGATAGTCACTGGGTCCTTAAGAACATGAAGCAGCTTGGAGAATGTTATATAGCACTATATATTGTATTTTTCTCTACACTGAAATCTAAGAGTAGTACTTATTAAACATAAATCAAGAACATCTGAACACAAGCATCATGTCCAGATAAGAGACAATAATAGGAGATACATTAACTGAACTGTACACAGAACATGTAAGGCGGCACATATTTAGGAAAATTAACACAAGAAAATTTGACAGAGATTACCCCCTGACGAAGCATCAAGACATCCTGAAAGGATTGCACCATTTGACTTTAATCATGGGAAAAGGCAACTATTTTGCACCCTTCATGGCTATGGACCAATTTTGGGAAATCTATTATATTACATTCCTTTTATGAATAAATCATGTTGTGGCAGACGGCCGGGGCCCATGCCTGGCCAGGACACCCCTGCAGCATATGTTCTTGGGGAGCAAGGATGGGAGATCAATACCTCCCCCTGGACGCTAGATGGCAGCCTCCCTGGGTTGCAGTGGTGCCTCAGACTCCCGCAGGGCTTCATGGGGGTTGGAGTTTGGTGCAGCCAGGTTGGGTTCCGCAAACGCCGCCAGGGGGTGCTGCAGTGGGAGCTGTTGGGCCCTTCTGGGCAGTTGTTTCGTCACACTTGGGTGCCTGATAAAAGGAGACAGTGACCACTACTCAGGAGACAGAATCTGGAGGAGGAGGAAGAGGTTGCCTGGGAGGAATGCTGGAGGAAGAAGAGGGTGCTTTGCTTTGTGTGTTTGTGCTTGGGACTGTACACTGTCTGTGGGATATGGGGAAGACATGCGCCCACAGCCGAAGAAAAATAAATAGTTTATTTATTTTACGTGTGCCTCCGTGTCCAGTCTGTGTCGGGTCGGGCGCCTATATAGCGCCTTTTCACAATGTTTACAGACACCACAAAGTTTATTAAGGGTGGAAAACTACAAAGAAAAATTCCAATTCCAGGTATAAATAGGAGATGCATGGTCATGGAGAAATATAGGTTAGACAAACAGGAATGCTGTCTTGTGCTTAGCTTTTATCTTTGTCAGCCATATCTCTATTCCGATTCATGCAATGACTGTAAAACTCTTGAGTAGAATTCTCATAATATGGGACACTTGGTTTCAGAAATGTCTCTGTTAAATAGAAGGAAAAAAATAGACCCTTTTGTCTCATTCAGACTAATTAGATAGTACAGTTCATCCAATTTGTTATTCATCAACTGCACATTTGCCACTGTATACTGAGATGTTCCTCTGTGCTTGCTGAATCAGTCCTAATGCCCTGTCCTTTTTGAAGTGATTGCAATTAGGTTTGATACTTGCTACAAAAATAAAATTCTGCTATGCATTTCTTTGCAATAAAGTCCAAGACTATGGTTCTTAAAATCAACAGCAATGGATGATAATAACTAAAAGCCACCACTGAATAATATAAAATGAGAACTCCTTGCCATTGGTTAGTAAAGATAATTCTCATTCTTTTTATTATCACCCAGAGTTCTAGTAGAACTGTAAGAATGTGTATCCTGTGGAGATTTATAATCTGTGCTTTGGTGATGCTTGCCCAAAATCCAGTTTATTCAACAGTGAGAAAAATAGCATCTGTTTTCAACCACATAAACAAATTCTTCCAGGTCCTCTTAACTCCTGCTTACTTTATTTTATCATGTAAAGCACTTTGAGCTACATTATTTGTATGAAAATGTGCTATATAAGGGGCGGTACGGTGGCACAGTGGTAGTGCTGCTTCTTCGCATTTAGGAGACCCGGGTTCGCTTCCCGGGTCCTCCCTGCGTGGATGTGCATGTTCTCCACGTGTCTGCGTGGGTTTCCTCCCACAATCCAAAGACATGCAGGTTAGGTGGATTGGCGACTCTAAATTGGCCCTAGTGTGTGCTTGGTGTGTGGGTGTGTTTGTGTGTGTCCTGCGGTGGGTTGGCACCCTGCCCAGGATTGGTTCCTGCCTTGTGACCTGTGTTGGCTGGGATTGGCTCCAGCAGACCCCGTGACCCTGTGTTCTGATTCAGCGGGTTAGAAATGTGCTATATAAATAAATGTTGTTGTTGTTGTATCCACAATCATGCATGCCTCTCATAGGTACTGCTTAAGATGGCAATGGTGATAATGGTGATTCACTAAGAAGGTTTAAGAAATACTGGTTTATACCATTTGTTTACTGCCATATCACCTTTAATGCAAAGCATGAGAAAACTGGAATAAACCAACATTTGTTGAATAAGAGATGTCAAAAGAATAAAAAGAAAAGCCCCAAAGCCAAATACTGCATCACTTGTGGTGAGTAAAATCACAAAAGGACCTTGCTAGTAATTATCTGATCTTCACATGGAAAAGAATGATGGAGGTTTTCATCCAAGTAAAATGCAGCAAAAGCAAAGAGCAAAATAATGTGTACTGGAGAAAAGAAACCTTAATTTATCTACATATACAGTGGTTTGTTGCTAACTGAAACATAACTTTCATTTCTTGGTTCAGCTGGAGAAGTATATTTTCAGTGTATACAGTATTTGACAACAGCAGTTTTCTCTAGTCTATAGCCACTTTAAATTTAATAAACGATATTTGAGCTTCTGTATTATGAACAGATGTGCTAAAATTCGTTTTACTTCACTTTACAACACAAAACATTTATTTAAAAGATAAAGCCTAACAATGTTGTTAAACAGCTCACTAAAGTTAATACAAATATGATTTGTATTATTTGATTTGTGATTTAAAATTTTGGTTTTTAGTACTGATAGTTCTTCTTTATTACACTATTAAGTTCCAAAATTCTATACAACACTTCTCTGTGGCCGAATCTGGTCTAACTAACTAACTTTCTTTTTTCTTTAATACTAAGTTTCATATTTGTGGCTTTGAAGATACAGACTGCAACTAATTATGAAAGCAGAGTCAAGCCTAAAAACCAGAATTACCAGCAGTCAAGTGAAAACCAGTGAGAAAGTAGCTTAATTCAAGATTAATGAAGAAACCACAAAGGTAAAGCAAGTTAAAGAGACATACAGTCTAATGAACCACATGCAATAACTACGTAATCACGATTAAATGTAAAATCAGGCTACTGAAACTAAAAGAACTTCTCACCAAGTCCTTCAATATGTGCTCAGAATTAATTATTTCAAACTAAATTAAACTTAATTATCAGGCTTTACTCAGTCACCTCTTAAAGAATTTTTTGTTTCCTGAAATTAAACTATTGCTTTTTTTGTGAATTCATCTACTACTGAAACCTTTGGGTAGTTGGATATTTTCTCCATAGATTTCTTATTTTGTTATTATTAACTTCCCAAATGTTCTTTTAAATATTAGTATATTTTGTATGCTGGTAATAAAGTTACATGCAAGGTGTCATTTTATGAAGAAACATAAAATCTGTTTTACATATGAATTTCCCTACAGTTCTGCGCAAATTAAATTTTGTTTCATAGATACATTCATATAGTTATATCTCTTTATATAAATATTAAAGATCTACAAAAGAATTTGCACTATTGTCAGGCAAATACCTGCATATTATTCCAAGATAGGTTCTCAGAACTACCAAAGAATAATTGTTGTCAGCAATTTATAACAGAAAAAGTTTCAGACATAAAATGAGATGCACATTGTTCTATTTCAAACCCTTGAGTTAAGGAGTTGAATTGAAAGCTTTACTGATTTATCTCTATAGGAATACTTTTTATCATTAGAGTTTATTTTCTTCTTTATTATAAATAGTAGTGCAATTATTATACAAATGTCACTTCTATCATACAATAAGCCACATTTTTACTTCTTAAACCTCAAAGAGCATAAACAGGTTAAAAACAACACCCTATTGTGAGCAGTGGAAAACTATCAACAGCACTTCATTTCAGCATTATTTTCAAAATTATACTGGGTTAAAGTATTTTTTGTTCATTACTAATTAATAAAAATACAGTTGCAATTGTTATAGCAATTAAATTTTTAATAGTTTTTTGATGTAGCACTAACACTAAAATAAGTAGGAATTAATTAAAAAAACACTCAGGAAATTAATAGCACTGCATAATGATTTACTATTTAAGTTTTCAAATTGCTTTCAAATATCATTTTCTTTAAATCACAGTAGACATGTTTTACAGATAAATACATTAGAATCAAAAATATACACCTTATTTTTTAACTTGTGTGTTATATTGTAATGAATAAAAGATGAATTAAAAGCAAGTCTTTGTAATATGCAACAATTGGAAATCCCACTGTACAACAGTAACAGCCCTAAAATTAATGATGCCTAAAAACTACATTTTACTCTTATTTCTCTATTATTCTTTCTGAAACAATTATTTCCCAACAACATAAATAGATACATTCAGGATTTTGGTAGAGAGTAAACTGGAGTCTGATATAGATTTGCACGTTAGGGGTTAGATTCCAAAGTTGTTGACTGGAAATATTTTAATCAGGCATCCTTTTTGCTAAAGTAAGAAAGACAGAGTCATAGCTCACAGTGTTTTGTTTTCAGTGAAATGATATTCTGCTCTTAGAAAAGTTTAAATATAAGGGACTCTTCAATGAGAAAAAAATGTAATCACAGCCAAAACATTTCTGCATGAAAAAAAATTAGGCATAATTATCAGATGCATGTTAAGAAATATTAATTTTACTTGGAGAAAAGAAAATAAAAAAGATGAAACATTGCACAATGATGAGGCAAGCTTAGACATTAACTACAAAACAACACACAGTATTACTGTATTACTAAAGCTGGTGCCTCGGCTGTCCATGTGACCTACTGCCTCAAATTCTCTGGAAACAATGAAGAACAACTTAAGAAAACGTATGTCAGGCAGAATGCCAAGTGGGGGTAGGGTGGCCTTTTGGCCTTTGAATCCCAGGAGATTTTTTTTTCCAGCTTAACTGGTGCTTTTTGTGTTCTCCTGGCCAACTGACAGACTCAGCTTTAGAGACTTAGAAGATTATATTATATATAAGGGCTATATCGATTTTATGTGCGCTTATATTGTTTTATTTTTCATTACTTATTCATTATTATTCTTACCTACTTTTTCTTTTCTTGTAACTATTTCTTTCACATCTTCTAAAGCACTTTGATCTATATTTTGTGAATGAAAATGTGCAATAGAAACAAATAATGTTGCACTGAAGGATAACTGCTTACATGTCTCTTGGCAAATTTTACTAACCTCAGAGAAATCCATTAACACACAGAACATAATGTCCGATTAACCCCTGAATAAACAAACTATTTTTAAAAGCTGCTGTAAATTGAACAAATTGAAAACAATTCCCTTAGGTCAGTCACAAATAAGACATAGCAAGCTAAATATTCTCAAAATCAGTTTAACTCATGTAATACTTCAAAAATTCTGACCTACATGTGTGGTATACACAACGAGATTATAGTGTTTAGCTGCAAATCCAAAGATAACCCTTACTAATAAATTTAGGTTTACCTTCAAAGTGAATGGCAATGGTTTCTCAGTACTTGGGCTGACTGGAAGAGAATGGATACTGGTTGCAGGACTCATATCTGCACTCTGTAAAAGAGAAAACAAAATATTTCCTGAAAATGTCTACAAATCAAAGTCAACCAATTTCTCCATAAAACAGTACAAGGGAACAACTTCAGAAAAATTAAATTACACTTTTTTCAAAACAGAGGCTGCAGCTGAACTCTAAAATGTAAACTACAACTGTCATTTAATAAATTGTCATGCCCACCTGGTTATTAAAAAAAAATCAGACACAATAAGATCAGACACTGCAACATCTCTTCATTCTGGAAAACAATGTCTACTAGTGGAAAAGAATCTTAGTATCGACACCAAAGGATTTGAATGTAACTATGTATGCATGTGCAGCAAAGGACTGTAGCAATATCATTTTCCAGAGTTCTTTACTGTATACACTATACTGTACACCTATAATAAAGCAAGAATAAGTTAAAAACTTATACATAAAGTAACTGATGCATATGTTGCCCTTAGTTGGAAAAATACTGAAGAACGTATAAAGAGGGCTGTAAATGTCCCTTTCACCGAGATGTGCTGAAACATATGTTTGTCTTTGAAATTCATATGTATGTTTTATAATTTGACTCATTCTGAGCTTTAAATGCTGTATATTACAACAAATTCATCACTGACGAAGAATAATTGCAGGAGAACTTCTCTGTTTGTTCTGCTTTCTTGCTGGGGTGATTCCAACAATAATTGTCTCCAGTAATGTATGGCAAAGTCAAGTGATGCCTGAAAAGTGTTTTTGTACTGTGACAGTTTTGGTCAATAATGTAATCAAATGGGAGAGAGAAACAGTGAACATGAAAGCAGACTGGCATATATTTATAATCAAAGCTGAAGCATAGCTTTGTTCTCAAATATTCACTGAATGCATCCAAAACTGCTTTCCTGCCACCTATACTTCATATTACTATCATTCAATAATTCATTCATTTATCAGGCTGGGCATACACTCCTCTTCCACTGCACATGAGGCCAATATAGTTGGCAATCTGTCTAACCTAAACTCCCTTATTGTATCTTGCGTAAAAGACACAACTTCAACATCAATCTAAAACCACAACTCTCACCCACCCATACTGCTCTTTGATAACGAATATTAATATGAACACCTTCCAGTCTCTACATTATCATATACTAATAATCATCGATATTACATACTAATATGAATGCACTTTAATCATCATGGTTTCCCCCCTTAATTTCAGTGCCATTATCTCTCCATGTCAATGGATATTATTAGTTGTCAGGGTTAATCTAGACATGAAGATTATTAGAAATCAATCAATATTCATCAGCTGTTTGTATATACATACTTTCCATTTGTTTTTTGTCACACTCATTAGAAAAAATATGGAAAAAGGTTTCGGGAAGTCAAAGATAATTTACTATATACATGAAATGCAGGATGGAAACCTGTTGAATAAACCTTTTTTGCTAAAGAAAAACATGTTAGTCACAGTTGTTTTTATTTGGTTTTTAGTTTTCTCTTTAAAAATGCCATTTTTGGAAAATAACTGCCAAAAGCAAATTTGGCAAACTAATTGAACCCTTTTTTTCATTGCATTGCCTATAAATGTTCATTACAGAGACAGATACTTATCAAATGACATCTTGCACATAATAAAATGCATTTCTTCACATGCTGAAATAAACTGAAACAACAGCATTTTAAAAAACTATTTGATAAATGTTCACAAATTAGAAATGTGCTTCTCAATGTCGCAGGATGGATGAATCATGTTGGCAATGTTGTGCATGGAACACACTAAATTGAGACGTAAAGGTTTGTAAGAATGTGATTGCTTCCTCTGTTATTTCTGGATGATGGTGGTTCTACAGTCTAATGAGTCACTGAGATGTTCTTCTGCATGATTACTTATTTCTTTGCTTAATAAATAAGAGCATGAAAAATCTAGAATGTGAAGTTAGGCTTAACTAATTTTAGGATTTGTTGAGAATTTCTGTTGTTTGAGTCTTTTTATGTATGAATTATAAAAGGAATGATGGTACAACAACCTTTTCTTTTGACAATACTGAATTTGAAAAGAAACTCACTAAGAAAACAGTCCTTCCCAAAAATGACCATGCAAAATTCTTCCATAAAGAATAACCTGAACTGTTAGACTATTAGCATACAGCTTACAGTTTCATGGTACAATAAAGATGTCATTCTCTAGAGATGTCTTAGGTGTTGTGATGAATAATCTGAATGATAAATAATTGATAGTGATAAGTATTGTAGGTTTTTTTAATCAATAATAAATGTTTAGAATGTGTATACTTAGAATAGATGCTGGGGATTTCAATACTGATTGTTTTTGTGTATATGCATATAACTCACCTAGCAAATAATTCTCATTTACCTTTGTCATACAAACAACCCTCATTATACTTTTGTCACTTCGATAGTGTGAAATGCACTGTGCAAATATCAGTTATTATTACTCAACAAATTAATTTTGAAATACAAAATAAGCACATTTTTGGCAAATATGGTGAAGTGATTCTCACTGTTACGTCAAAGCTCCTGGCATCCTGGGACAGGTTTGGAATTCAGCCATACAGTGCATCCGGAAAGTATTCACAGCGCATCACTTTTTCCACATTTTGTTATGTTGCAGCCTTATTCCAAAATGGATTAAATTCATTTATTTCCTCAGAATTCTACACACAACACCCCATAAAGACAACATGAAAAAAATTTACTTGAGGTTTTTGCAAATTTATTAAAAATAAAAAAACTGAGAAATCACATGTACATAAGTATTCACAGCCTTTGCTCAATACTTTGTCGATGCACCTTTGGCAGCAATTACAGCCTCAAGTCTTTTTGAATATGATGCCACAAGCTTGGCACACCTTGGCCAGTTTCGGCCCATTCCTCTTTGCAAAACCTCCATCAGGTTGGATGGGAAGTGTTGGTGCACAGCCATTTTAAGATCTCTCCGAGATGTTCAATCAGATTTAAGTCTGGGCTCTGGCTAGGCCACTCAAGGACATTCACAGAGTTGTCCTGAAGCCACTCCTTTGATATATTGGCTGTGTGCTTATGGTCGTTGTCCTGCTGAAAGATGAACCGTCGCCCCAGTCTGAGGTCAAGAGTGCAATGGAGCAGGTTTTCATCCAGGATGTCTCTGTACATTGCTGCAGTCATCTTTCCCTTTATCCTGACTAGTCTCCCAGTTCCTGTCGCTGAAAAACATCCCCACAGCATGATGCTGCCACCACCATGCTTCACTGTAGGGATGGTATTGGCTTGGTGATGAGCGGTGCCTGGTTTCCTCCAAATGTGACGCCTGGCATTCACACCAAAGAGTTCAATCTTTGTCTCATCAGACCAGAGAATTTTGTTTCTCATGGTCTGAGAGTCCTTCAGGTGCCTTTTGGCAAACTCCAGGCGGGCTGCCATGTGCCTTTACTAAGGAGTGGCTTCCGTCTGGCCACTCTACCATACAGGCCTGATTGGTGGATTGCTGCAGAGATGGTTGTCCTTCTGGAAGGTTCTCCTCTCTTCACAGAGGACCTCTGGAGCTCTGACAGAGTGACCATCAGGTTCTTGCTCACCTCCCTGACAAAGGCCCTTCTCCCCCGATCGCTCAGTTTAGATGGCCGGCTAGCTCTACGAAGAGTCCTAGTGGTTTCGAACTTCTTCCACTTACAGATGATGGAGGCCACTGTGCTCATTGGGACCTTCGAAGCAGCAGACATTTTTCTGTAACCTTCCCCAGATTTGTGCCTCGAGACAATCCTGTCTCGGAGGTCTACAGACAATTCCGTTGACTTTGTGCTTGGTTTGTGCTCTGAAATGAACTGTCAACTGTGGGACCTTATATAGACAGGTGTGTGCCTTTCCAAATCATGTCCAATCAACTGAATTTACCACAGGTGGACTCCAATTAAGCTGCAGAAACATCTCAAGGATGATCAGGGGAAACAGGATGCACCTGAGCTCAATTTGGAGCTTCATGGCAAAGGCTGTTAATACTTATGTAAATGTGCTTTCTCAATTTTTTATTTTTAATAAATTTGCAAAAACCTTAAGTAAACTTTTTTCACGTTGTCATTATAGGGTGTTGTGTGTAGAATTCTGAGGAAAAAAATTAATTTAATCCATTTTGGAATAAGGCTGTAACATAACAAAATGTGGAAAAAGCGATGTGCTGTGAATACTTTCCGGATGCACTGTACATACAATATTTAGTCTATGTATTAATGTCTGCATTAAAATTCTTTCATGCAATCATAATTATGAAAGTTGAATACAAGTTGACCTTCTGCTAGAGTACCGTATATTTTGTGGGCTTTTTCTGTTCTATTGGTACTTCATTCCCTGAGAATGGTCTTCCCTAGCAAACTATGTGTCTCTGTTAAGAGATAATTTACTGACCTGCCCAGCTACTAGGTGGGAAGCAGCAATGAATTGTCCGTAGCCTGTTCTCCATAATTGTGGAAATGATTCTGAGGCATGTCCAGTAATGAATCCAGGAGGTAGTGTAAAGTTGCCTCAGGCTGGAGCTTACTGAGGATACAATTTAATACCAGGAGGAAAAAAGGAAGGGGTTGTTTGTATGAGAAAGGTTAGCTGAAAATTATTTGCTAGGTGACTTAAGTGCATAGCATACCAGAACTGGTCAAAAGGGATGTAGTCTGTATAAAGAGGTCCAGACAGGCAACTGATTTACTTTTTGTCTGTTTTCACTGTAATACTTAATCTACCTCAGAGGTTTGAATTAAATAAATACATTTAATTTGATATTTATAGCTCTATAAATGTTATTCCAAGTTTAGAGAGGTTCCAGGAGGGGATGCCATCACTTGTAGAGATTTATAATAGTTTTTCCACTATATAAGTTAAAAAAAAAAAAAAGAAAGAAAAAAGGAAGGCCAATCACTTACAGCATTCATGTGAATTATTTCTTGTTTGAAAAAAGTCTGCTGCGTCTATTGCAAGAATATATGAATGAGGACATTAACCTCCACTAAGTCAGTGTGATGTATACAAAAATTCATATACAGCGAAGTTGAACATTTCCAATTAAGTGTTGTATTTATAGGCTCATTTCTTTCATGTAACAAGTCCTTTCTGATACAACTTAGAGTTCTGCCACGTGCAAAAGTTCGCTGACAACACTGTTATCATGGGCTGCATCAGGAGTGGGCAAGAGGAGGAGTATAGGAACCTAATCAAGGACTTTGTTAAATGGTGTGACTCAAACCACCTACAACTGAACACCAGAAAAACCAAGGAGCTGGTGGTGGATTTTAGGAGGCCCAGGCCCCTCATAGACCCCGTGATCATCAGAGCTGACTGTGTGCAGAGGGTGCAGATCTATAAATAGCTGGGAGTGCAGCTAGATGATAAATTGGACTGGACTGCCAATACTGATGCTCTGTGCAAGAGAGGACAGAGCCGACTGTACTTCATTAGAAGGCTGGCATCCTTCAACATCTGCAATAAGATGCTGCAGATGTTCCATCAGACAGTTGTGGCGCGCGCCCTCTTCCACACGGTGGTGTGCTGGGGAGGCAGCATAAAGAAGAGGGTCGCCTTACGCCTGGACAAACTGGTGAGGAAGGCAGGCTCTATTATAGGCACGGAGCTGGACAGTTTGACATCTGTGTCGAAGTGACGGGCGCTGAGCAGGCTCCTGTCAAACATGGAGAATCCACAGCATCCACTGAACAGTATCATCTCCAGACTGAGAAGCAGCTTCAGCGACAGACTGCTGTCACTGTCCTGCTCCACTGACAGACTGAGGGGATTGTTCCTCCCCCACACTATGCGACTCTTCAATTCCACCCGGGGGGGGGAAACGTTATACAATGTTATTGTGCCTTACACTCTCCACCCTGCATTTTCTAACTTGTACTGCATTTTTATTTAATTAGTATTGTTTTCATCAGTATGCTGCTGCTGGAGTATGTGAATTTCCCCTTGGGGATTAATAAAGTATCTATCTATCTATCTATCTATCTATCTATCTATCTATCTATCTATCTATCTTTTCAATGCTACTCTTGCTTCACATACCTTTGTGACTCTGTGTCCACTAGTGGTTAACAAGATCAGCTAGATACCAGAAAGTTCAATTTTACTTATTACCTTTCTGTATGTCTTTGACCCAACTGCAAACATACTGATATCAGGAAAGTATAAAAACCTCACAAATTATGTCAAGATGGTATTTGCCACAAATTCAGTCTAGCATATGTTGCTGTAAAAGGAAAGGCACAGTAAATGGCAATTCCAAACAGCTATCCACTTCCTGAGACCTGTTATCAGGCCAAAGAAGCCACCAACCTAAGGAAGGATTAAAGTTCATACTCACAATTGACCTACCAGTTAAAATAAGTGGCACAACTTAATAGGATGAACTGGAGGAGGAAGGTGAAAACCTATCTTTACATGGGAGGAATGTGTAAATAAAAACATCAGACAAGAAAGTGGCCAGAGAGGAAAAAGGACCCAGGATCTTTAAGGCAGGACTGCTCGTCACTGTGTCACCACTCCTAATTAAAGCAAAAAAATGTAAGAAGCTTTCCATATCTAAGTAAATGAAAAGAGGCAAGACGGAATACTCTACATATCACAAGAGACAAATGTATCTAAAAGTAACTTTTATGACACTATATATAATATGTATAGGTGCACAGTAAAAGCATGTAGCAATGCTTCTCTGCAATATGCTGTAGCAAGAAAAGAATATGAAGTTAATATCAAACAGATATTTGATTCTAATTGTACTGTAAAGTTAAAAAGAAGTTGTCCTGAGCTATATCGATTAAGGTGTACTAAAACTCTTGGTATTGGGTAGATAGGTGGATGAAAAGCTCAATCTCTTCCAACTCAAAATATGCTTTCATATATCATCACAATGGTGTATTAACCTCCTTGGCATAGGGCACTATGGAATCCGTTGTATTTTTTCTGAGGTTTAGTTATCACTGTTTTATTTTTCCTTAATTCAGATTTTTGGTTTTTTACCATTTTTTACTGTAGGAAAGTAGCAACAGCTACAACAAAACAACCAATAGTGAAATGGCACTTTACATTCCTTTTAATGAAACAACACACTAGCACAACTGTACCTTATTATACCTAGTGGCTAGAGGTTCAGGGCATACATTAATGAATAAATAAAAGTTCAAGGCATAATTCAAGTATATATTTACAGTATATATATATACACACACACACACATATATACAGTATATATATATATATATAATATATATATATATATATATAATAACTAACAATAAAAATGTCATTTGTATGTTTAAACATCTGAATTCAGAAAACTAAATCATTATATGTAACACACTTAATCAGTACAATTTGTATTAACTTGGAGCTGTGCTAATTTGGTTTATTTCAATCTCTAACACACAACCCCATTGATGTACATGATTGTGAGGCCTTGGTCAGCATAATCTCTTTCATTGACAAGAAGGTTGTCCATCTCCTTTTCCTGGCAGGCCTGTTATGGAAGGCAGACTTTATTTACATCACTAGAGATGCACTGAACTATTTATAGTGCTGCCAGGTCTCCCCCACCAAATTGATGACATGACACAAGCAGGTTGAATGCACACTGTTAGGCATAACCCCTTTTAAAACTTCATGGTATGTTTTCAGACAGTATGATGCATTGTCTGTAACCACTGCTAACATGTCATTAAGATTCAGCTGGTTGTTGTGAAGAGACTGAAGTACTGCCTGTGAAAAGGTGGAAAAGTTGCAGCTCTCCATAAAGATAACATCTGCCAGAAAGTACTGGTCTTCGGTACCTGTAAATGTAATTATGTAAATTATTTCTAATGATTCTTAAACCTTAAATGTTTACAGACTGAAAATGTGCATCATTACATCTATAGCTTTATCTACTGCATATCTTAAAATAATTAATTACAACGCAAAAGCTAACTAATCTGGAAAATGATAAATCCGGGAATAAAACATAAAAAATGAAAGAAAAACCTAAGGTGAAGCCTGATCTTCTGCCCAGGTTTGTAGGTGCTGAGTTCATTATGGAAGAGTCAAACGTGGACCTTGCATGCCACATCACCACAAGGCAAAACATTTATTAAATCCAGAAACATCACTGTTAATTTTCAAAAGGGAGTCCGTTAAAAACCAGTGCTGCTCACTAATAACATCTTTCTATGGAAGGCTATTAATACCGGTTAAATGATTTACAGTAAATATATTCCATACAATTAGAACTGTCTACATAAAATAATTACCATACAGCCAACTGTTTACTCGCCTATCACAATGTTGAGAACACTGTGAACATTGTCCATATGATGTTCAAAGGCACAGGTCAAACGAGTTTGACGAAAACTGCTCTCATTTTCTGGCTGCACGCCTCCCTGTTTACAATGCTTAATAGAGAAATAATGCATCTTCATCATTTTATCGAGCGGTATGTTTGACTCTGCACACATGGCCACAAAGTCCTCCACAAACTGAAGTGTTGCATCTGACGATTTTGTTGTTTCCTATATTGTTACTTGAAGGGGAACACTTATTGATCTTAATTTCTCCTTGTTCTTGAAATCGGTTTTAGATTTGACGTGGCCATTGAAGTATCTTTTTGTGTCCAGTCTAGGGTTATGCTGGCAAAACTTGCAGAAAAGCTGTTGTCCAGATTTGTAAAAATCGCCGGGATATTGTTGTGCCCTCAATTTTGTAGTTAAGCTTGTGTTTCTTAGTTTTCTGGATTTAGTTGGGGTATCTGATACTGCTTTCTTCAACATTTCTGTCTCATGCAGCTAGCTAATTTGCATGCCTTTAAAGAGAAAACATACAGGAAACACATGCACAAACGGTTGAGTCACGACTGAATTTCTATGAAAAACTGCGTTCTCTTGAAAAACAACTAATTAGAAAATAGTATCTGAATGATAGAACTACTGATTATTCAATCATTTAATATATTTGGAAGTTTTGTAACAGTCACTCCTTTAGTCTCTAAATTCTGCATTGTAAGAGCCAGTCTTAGAAAGTAATGCTTTAAGTTAAGATAAATTCATATTACTGCTTGCTTAGTCATGGCCACGGACAATGCTATTGCCTTTTACCCCATGTAAGTTAATAAGAGATAGAACTTTCTTGCTATAGCTAAGATACAGTATGTTAATTGAGTCAGTTGTTGTTTAGAATAGGTCCCAGTGCATAGGGACTTAAAAGACCCATTTTCAACATAGTAGTGGGATAGGAATACAGTTTTCTGACCGTTTTGAAATGGTTCAGAACCATTCTAAAATGATTGTGAAACATTTAGAAGTGATTTGTAATGAAATGAAACAAGATTTAAGCTTTGAAAAAAACTTTTCATAAAAATAACTTTTTTTTTGCTATATCAATTTTCTCTTTTTTGTGTGAACTGTTTTGCTTTGAATTTTTACTAAAGCTTTTAAAAACTAAAATATTTTGTCTGTGGAATCATTTTGATGAATCAGGCCTTTGCTGAATCCCATTTTGTATGCTAGAGCTGCTGAACTTTGGTAATTTTTGGAAAACTCAGCTACACGCACATTTACGTTTTTAAATCTAAAATCAATTTCTATGCATTAATTCTGAGATTTTGTCTGTGTTTTCCAAATCGCGGAAATCAAAGGGCTCTTTTAGCATTGGACCCAAGCATTACTCGTTGTACAAAAACCGTGTTAAAAGTGTTAGTCACAAGTGTCACTCACGCAACTATACTGATGCGTCTTGTGTAATCATTAGAACAGAGAATCACTTGGGCTGTAAAAGTGAAGTCAGTGCTGTCATTCCTTGGAGAAATTATGTCTGACTGTAGGTTTTAACTAATTATGAAATATCTGCACTTTACCAACAATGAAGACTTTGATGAGAATACCTAACCAGCACGCAAAATGCAAATTTGGGAGGTATACCGGGCAATTGTAGTAAAACTTTAGAATGTTTACATTCTGGACATGATGTTAGCATCAATGAAAGTCTCATGGCTTATAAGGGCAGACTGTCATGGATACAGTACACTGCATCAAAAACAGTAAGATTTGGCATAAAGCTTTATGAGCTTTGTGATTCTTAAACAGGATACATTTGGAATTTGGTTCTGTACACAGAGAAAGGGATAATGTTTGATCTGAAATACAATCAGTACGGAATTGCTACGTTATTGGTTCCAACTTTAATAGATTCTCTGCTGGATCAAGGTTACTGTCTAACCATGGACAATTTTTATACTTTGCCAGAGCTATTTGACATCTTGCTGCAAATAAATACTGACGTATATGAAATAGTGTGTCCCAACCTTCAGGTCATGTCTGAAGACTTTGACAGAGCTAAATTACAGCATGGTGTGCTAGTTGCTTGGCAAAATGGTAAAGTGCTTGAATTGAAATGGAAGGACAAAAAATGTGTTTATCTTCTTAGAACTGTACATAATGTAGCTACAGTCACTGTACAAGTAAAAGGCAACAAGCAGGTAATGAAGCCTTGTGCTGTGGTAAAATACAATAGCACAATGAGCCTGTAGAGCTTGTGTGGATCGAGAATTGACTTTATATCCTGTTATGCAAAGGCAACAAAAGAAATACTAGAAAGAGATATTTCATCATCTGGCAGAACGGTGCATTTAGAATGCATTTGTGTTATACAAACAAAAAGCTGGCAAAATTGTATCTCATGCAAACTTTACATGCCAGCTTGTTGAACAAATCATTGTCGCAAATCCACCGTCCACACTACTGATAAAGAGACATAGTCAACCTATCACATCCCAGATCAATCCAATTTGTGTTATTGGTAAACATTTTGTTGATTATATAGCTCCAATAGAAAAAAGAATCCAACTTGTACATGTGCAGTGTACTGTTCAAAAACTGGTAAATATGGAAAGAAAATCCAAAAATAAACACGCTATTATTGTCCCGACTGTGACACTGGATTGTGTCTTCCACTGTACTTTAAGATTTACCACACAAAGGACTTATTTTGAGACTGTTTTGGCATCATTAGTAGTATTATTACCGCTATTTTTGTTTATTACATATTATTATTTTTATTCATCATTATGATTATTATTATACTTTGAGATTTAATAGAAATGTAATTTTTTGTGCTAAAAAAATGTAATGCTTTTTACATGTTTTTTTGGAATACAGTAAAATTCAACGCTATGGAGGCTAAAACTCAGTGTGTCACTTGGAATGAAAAGTAGATTTCATTTCTATTTTCCTGTTCAGTTTCTTACATTGTAAGAGTAAGCATTTTAACCAACTCACAAAAGAAAGCACTGAGACTATTTACAGTATCCTAACATCGAGACGTGATTGACGACACGTTCAGTCAGAAAATCTTACATAACCTGTCACATATCCTTAACAATATGATAGATATGCATGCATTTGTAATATAACCCATTCCTTAAAGATGAATAATAATCTAACACCTTTGCACAGTGGTTGGGATGGTTGCTGCAGCCAAAAGCCTCGGTTCAAGCCCCATGCGTACCTTATGGACATTGTCAAGTTCATTATTTACTAGAAAGGTATTTTATTAAAAAAGTAAAATATCCCATAGAATTGTATTCATTTATATATTTAATAAGCCCATTTTGGAAACTAGAGAGCTGCAGGATGCTGGAGGCTATATTGGCAGCAGCACAAATAAAACAAAATCACACCCTAGAGGAGGCACAAGATCGTCACAGGGAATACTTGTGTGTGAAAGCGCACACACAACACACACTCTCACATATAACAGGATAATTTAGAGTTACCGATCAAAAAAGCAGCTCACTGGAATAAGGGAAGAATTTAGACATGGGAAGAACATGCAAATTCCTTGGAGCAGGGACTCAGACTCAAAACACTTACTAATAGGCAGTTATTCTACATTGACTCCAGAGAGCTTTATAGAAAGTCAATTAGATCAAAAAAGTGATAATAATGGTTTGTAAAAAGATGCCAAAATGACAGTGGCAAAGAGAAGAATGGCATGCTACTATTGCAATTTCTTATAGCCACACACAGTCTTCTAGGTTTAAAACCATTTTTATGATCATAGCATATATGGTAAAGGTGGAGTTGAGGTAAAGTGCTGGTGCTTTATACCACATGGATAGCACTGCGCAATAATGAAGAGAAGACATGATTAAATCAAGATAAAAAAAAACAAAGGAAATGTAGTTTCTAGAAGTGTTACTATTTTAGTCCCACTCATAAAAACTGTTATGGTAGAAGAAACATAATTGTATTTTCCTAATAAAGCATGAAGTTCTTCATTGACATTTCCAGAAACACTGTAGGTGTAGGACTCAAATCAAGTCAATGGACTTTAGCAAAATTAGACCTATCCATGCAAGTCAGAACTTATCATTCAGAAGCATCTGAAAGAATCTTTAAAATACTATAAACAACTGAGTAGGAGTTATCTGCCTTGCTAATGTAAACATTGTATCAAACAGTATACTGTTATTTTGTAGCTGCAAATTAACCATATGTTTGATTAAAAATAGAACAATGTGTAGAAGCAAATTAGAACATCTTTTTAGGATTAATTTACAGATGGCCTTACTTTTTCAGGACACTTGATAGAAGTCATTTACAGTGCAGCTTTGTGCTAAACCATATAATTTTCTTTTAAAACATGAAAAAAAATATATAGCAAAGGTAGGATGAATCATTAAAACTTTTTAAAATTCTGTGTTCCGCAAGAGCAGATTTCTGTGTTATGGAAGTGTGGTTGACTAAGTATTCATTTAAAACTTATCTAAGCTCACTGTGTATGTAATTAGTGAAGCTGTAGACTTGGTCTCCAACACATTGCTTATATTACAATTGAATGATCTTAATAATAAAGCAATATATTTTCTCAGCATACTAGATACTTAAATATAAAAGAAGAAGGCATATAAGAAAAACCTTTTAAATGTGCTGTGCTGAATCCCAGGCGCTGCTGATCACTCAGTTACAACAAAATGTTTTTTTATTCTAACAGCTGTTTATTTAATCCATGTCAAAGTTGGTCAGTCAATAATAAATGAATAACAAACATGACCCTCTGTTCCAGTTCCCATTATGGTAATCCATCTTTTTCAGTATTCAGAGTGCAAACAAAAACAAATTATTACTCTTCTTTTTTCAATACACTGAATCTTTCCAGGACACATTTCATTCATTTTTATTGGAAAAGTGCCAAATGCTTTGAATAACAAGGAATTAAATGCATTTTAATGGCAGATAAAGTATAAATCATGTTCCTGAGATGAATATGAATCAAATTAAAGGAAATTCAGGAAAAAACAATGACAGATGAAACTCAACACTTCATACTTAACTAAGTAGAATAATATTAATGTTTAGACAGATAGTTAGTACCTACTAATATTACAGATATTAACTTCCTTGGTTAATTACATCATGTGCTAGTCATTTTGTTCCTAATTTTGCAAATATTTAGTCTCACTTAATCTGGTAAAATCTCATATTATTTTACTTTAACATAACCACTATAACACCTATTTCAGACACAGCCACTGTGTGACAACAAGCACACAGACTACAGACATGTTGGCTTGATGCCTCACCAATACTTCTCTCACTGTGTAACATACAGTTGGACTCATGCCACTGTGGCTGAAGGTAAAATGGATCAGTGAGAACTTCATGACATTTGACATCTAAGATTTGTGATCACATATGTACTTTACTGTCAAAAGCTCTGCTTTTAAAATAACCACCTTCTCTTCCTCTAGCTTTCTGATAACATGATAAACGTGATGATTAATCAGTCTTTGTGATAACGAATTTCCATTATGACCTGAAGATAATGCCTACGATTCAATGGCTCAATCATATAGCCAATTAGAAAAGAGTGTGCAGTGTGCAATCCAGTAATAGAAACCTATAAACAAAGCTGTTTAGTTTTAACCCAGTTTCCATGAACCTGCAAAGAATCTGCGTTATATATTTAAATATGCTTAAATATACATACAAATCCGCGAAAGACTGATGCCACGAAAGTCGAAGCATGATATAGTGATGGATTACTGTAAACATTTTGTTAAATGAGAAGTATTACTGACACATTTCCAGTATTCAGTGTTAAAACAGGTAATCATATGCAAATATGCGCACTCACTGAAACTAATCAGTCCATATTGTAAAAGTACAAGGAGAACATACAAACCCCATGCAGTCCTTAGTACTGTGAGGCAAGAATACTACCTCTTTTCTACTCTGCTTATACTGTATATTGAAATACCTGTACTAAGCTCTACCTGATTAAAACTAAATGTATACCTATATCTTTTGTTTACTTCTTGTCACTTTATTGCACATTATGTGTGTGCTTAATCTCTCCCTTAGTAGGTGTCACTACACAACTAAAGTGTGTGATATATACAATGTTGCTGTTAGCAGCAAGCAATGTCTTTGTGAAACCCCTGCAGTCATTTTCATTTTTTTAGTGGTGTAAGTAAACTTCTGTACAAAATCCATCCATCCATTATCCAACCCACTATATCCTAACTACAGGGTCATGGGGGTCTGCTGGAGCCAATCCCAGCCAACACAGGGAACAAGGCAGGAAACAAACCCCAAGCAGGGTGCCAGCCCACCTCAGGGCACACACCAAGCACACACTAGGGACAATTTAGAATCACCAATGTACCTAACCTGCATGTCTTTAGGCTGTGGGAGAAAGCCGGAGTACCCGGAGGAAACCCACACAGACACGGGGAAAAATGCAAACTCCACGCAGGGAGGACCTCTGTACAAAATTCTCTGTCAAAAAAAGAACATTACAAAAAGCTAATCTCTGTAACAAACTGTGACCAGCAACATGCCTCTTCACTTTTCAGCCACTGTCCACCAAAAGGTTGGTGCAAATAACTTCCTTCTGGCAAGTAGGCAAGTTGCACATTAAAGAAGATTGTGCTAAACTGTACAGAATTCTTCTTAAGAATGCATGTTACAGCTTTGTGAGCATGCTTACAAAATGACGTAGTTTTGCTTAAATGCATTCATGTTAATTGGGTTGTAAAGTGCCAACTGCTGTAGAAAGGTGTGCAAGTACATCGAAACAACAGAAAAAGGATTGTGTCTTTCATGCCATCGGCATGGTAAGATGGACCACACTAGAAATGTATGCAACTTATCAAAAAAGCTGGCACTGTACTTCCCGAAGCACCTCATTGTGATTAAGAACGCCCTGCAAAGTTATGTTTTATTGCCACTTCACAAATGACTGCATTACACCTTTAAAATGTCACCATTCTTTCAGGGCTCACCTCAAATTAAAATTACCCTGCATGCAAGAAAGTGGTAAATGCTGACGAAATGCTGCAGCTGAACTAATCTGTGCCAAAAAAAGTCACTAAAATAATCTTGAACAAGATATCAGAAAAGAATTATCATTTCCTATTTAATTTGACCAGATGTCTATGAAGAACTGCAAGGTGCATAAATAACATTACCAGTGCATTACACATGCCTAAAAAACAATCCCAAGAAATCAGTCACTGCAGATTTTCTAGACACAAATAGTGCTTGTAGGAGGTAGAATAATTTTTATTATGTAAAAATGTTGCACAACTAATTTCCACTGTAGAGCTATAAAGCTATCCTCTTTTCTTTGGCATGACATTTGAGACTAATGCCATGGTTATAGACCTAAGCTACAACTGTTGATTGCAGCTTAAAATATCAAATCTTCACCTCAACCGAATTTCAAGTGAAATTCCTAAATATGTTAACAATTAGTTTCTTTGTGGGACCCTCTCTAATGCATAACATGTAGATCACTCCTTTTCATACAATATAAAGCACAAATTGACTTAGATTCTTGGAAGCATCTCCCAGGCTTTCTGATATCAGTGATCAATGAGGAAATTAACCATAACTCTATTCCAGCTCTGATAGATAAAACCTTTTCACCAAGTATCAAATACAAGTCTATTTGCTTATGCTTGGGGGCTTGTGTGCACCCAAGAAACCAACAGAAAAAGCGTACTCCTTTCTTTATAATCTAGGTATAGCATTATCTTTCCACTGACTCAGTATCAACTAAATTCCCTAATGCCTTGACTGTTGCCAGCAATAAAGACTTCAGACTGTACCCCAAAAGGAGATCCTCATGCAGTAATGCATCCATTCTTACCAAATGGTAGCAAAGTCTATAAGCAATAGAAAGTCTTTGTGAAGAAAAGACTGATCGAACATCTCTCATTAGATGCACTTCATGCTCACAAAAGGGGATCACTGTCTGAAACCTTGAAGACGGAAACTGCTGTGATTAAAGAAGTGACCTAACTAAGAAAGACATAAAGAATAAAGAAACATAAAGCATGTTCTTCTTCCACATCTACCAGTGAAAATCTTGGCCTCTATCCCACGGGATTATAGGGACTAGACAAGAGACTAAGTATTTTCACTGTCTGTACAAATGTAACTGAAAAGTTTGACACCATCTATTAGCTCCATCTAAAAGATGTACTGGTGCAGTGGCAGATTCAAACTGTCTGTATTATACACATGCACACACATTGTTGTACAAGCAAGTTATGTGTGAGCAAGGACTAGATGCATCCCAGTATACAGGCACATAGAAATTGTCAAACTAGACAAGAATATAGCCATTTAACATATTAGAAGTCTTACCTAAGCATATAAAAACTGAGCTCTGAATGATAATTTAATGATTCTTTGAACAGGAATTAAATAGGGAATCATAATTCATATATCTGTGCCCCATTGTTATTAAATGTAAGAAGAAAAGGCAAATCAACTCAGATTTATGTTTGTGTTGTCCTGTGTCTGTATATAAATGCTGTGGCAGTAGGGGGCACTAGTGCTCCCTTGAACCCTGAGGTAGAATTCCAGACACCAGGTAAAAGTCTAATACTTTTTATTTTTATCCACAGTGCACAAAGCACCCTCCACACTACTCATATACAATAAACCACAATACAACACTATAATCACTCTCCTCCTCGCCCAGACACTTTGCTCCTCCACCTCCCAGCACAGCTCGTTGTCTGGAGCGAGGCACCGCCCTTTTATAGCCCCTGACCCGGAGGTGTTTCTGACCCAACAGTCCACAGTTCCTTATTCCTTCCGGGTCAGGGCAATTAGTCCTTTACTTCAACCCGGGAGCACAACATTTCTTCCTGTCACGTGACCGTGACGTACTCCCGGGTCATACAATACAATACAATACAATACAGTTTATTTTTGTATAGCCCAAAATCACACAGGAAGTGCCGCAATGGGCTTTAACAGGCCCTGCCTTTTGACATCCCCCCAGCCTTGACTCTCTGAGAAGACAAGGAAAAACTCCCAATAAAACCTTGTAGGAAAATGGAAGAAACCTCGGGAAAGGCAGTTCAAAGAGAGACCCCTTTCCAGGTAGGTTGGGCATGCAGTGGGTGTCAAAAGTAGGGGGTCAATACAATACGGCATCACAGAGCCTATAAGCACCCCCACAGCGACTCCTGGTGGTCTCCAAGGTATCCAGCTGTGTATAAACACTACAAAGTCCATAAGGCCCTGCTGGACCTCGGGGCACGATCCTGCTGTCGGGAGAGCTCCTCCTGGCGGCCTGGGGGTGCGGACCGGCATGGGAAGCCGGCTGTCCTCCACAATGCATACTTCATCTTCTATAATCCACGTGCTACAAAGCACAGACTATGTATGACAAAGTGTTTCCTGGTTTAGGGTTTTAATTTAGAAGCTAGTAGGCTGGAAAGTGTCCATCTTGGATAAGTGACACATTTGTCAGTGAAGACAAGAAGAAGCCAAAATAATTCACTTGGAGAAGCCCATGTTCATCTACTCAGTTTTGATAAGCACAATACAAAGAATATAAACCTGGGTGTTCAATATTTAAATTTAAATTTTCCCTGGCAGCCTTCCAGCATCTCAGCAAATGTTCATATTTGCTAATATAGTAAATGCTATGAGGTGATGAATTAATGTAAAATAAAAAGAGTCACCTTAAATGACACAATTCAACATTATAGGTGACTTTGTGTTTCTAACTCTGTAGTACTTCAATCTAATGTGCATCATTTTAAGTAACCTTATAATAATGTTTTGGGCAGAATGAGCTAGATTCCCTTGCATTATGTGAAGACCTCTCTCACAATCATATGGTAGAAAATTTATGTTTGTTGTAAGAAAATGCAGTGAACTCAAGGAGACAGAGCTGAATAACAGGAGCAGATGTAAAAAATGGCCAGGGAATTCAGGTGTAGATAACCAGTTTCAAGCAGCATACACCATTTACCAAGTCTAGACAGATTCTACAGCACCTAACTTTGATTAGACAGATCAAGAGCTGCTTATAACTAACAACAATTCTCAGCTTTAGCCGAGATATAATGACCACCAGAGGATGTCTAAGCTGACTGTCCTATGAACGTTGCTAGCGTTAACTGAGACATCAGGAAGATGTGATGAAGAAAATGTGTGCAAAAGAACATAAATAAAGCCCAATCAAGAACCAAGACAGCTATTAGATATGTAATTGCACAGACAAGCATATTGTGCTGATGTAGAAAAACAGGAAAAGGAGATGTTATAGCAGTTACAGTGCTAACTGAAAAGTTAAACATCCTTCAAATCCACTTTTGCATTAAAACAATTTAAATGAAAATGAATTCTTTGAAAAACTTGATTAAATTATACGAAAATGCAGACATACCGTACTATACAACCTTGAATAATAGCTTCTCTTTTGTACCCTTAGAATGAAATCCTCATCTTTGTTATTTAGCACAGCTTTAATGTCTTTTTGTAATGAATAAAAGAAGTAAAGGCTGGCTATCTACCAAAGCACTAGGCAACCAATAAACATCATTGTATTGAAACACTAACTGACACACAAAACAAATTGCATTTACTCCGCTTAATTTCAAATAAATTGATGCAATATTGAAAGAGAGCATTGCAGATTCCGCCTGTTCCCTTTCTAATAAATCTTACAACAAAGAACACTTCATGTATTTTTTAAACTTTGTGCATGTGAGCTGGCTGAATGTCATTGTTTTTCTAGACAAGGTCAGGTAACTTTTTATATGATAAATAAACTATACTGTATCTAGAAGAGCTAAATGTAACATTTCCTTTGAAAAATGCTGAACTTGTAGTATGTTTATTCAAAGGTTATTTTTGAAGCAATATATTCATTAATGAATTTAACATACAGTGATTAAAGTTTCCTCTCATACATAACACAAACTGCATTTTAATGCTCTATACTGTTGTATGTTAATGGAAACAATACCGAAGACTTAATAAATTAATAAATATTCAAACATACACTTTTTTAATTGAAAGACTAAGATACTGATTAACCAGCCAGCAAAGAGGAAGACACAGACTATTGAACATACAGTATTTAGCTGTTTAAATAATCATTGTTAACTTCTTTTGTGGAGAGGACTTTAAGCTTAGGGTGCATGCTGCACAAAAGAGAATATCTTCACCATCACCTAGACATCTACACCAAAGGCATCAAAAGACTCATTCTGAACATCATCTGTATTCTTACAGAAAAGTATTTTCCTACTTTTTGCTACTGTTTCTTTTACCGTGTTTAAATAATTTTGATTAATTACAATAGCAAGTGGGCGGCACAGTGGTGCAGTGGTAGCGCTGCTGCCTTGCACTAAGGAGACCTGGGTTCGCTTCTGGGTCCTCCCTGCGTGGAGTTTGCATGTTCTCCCCATGTCTGCGTGGGTTTCATCCGGGTGCTCCAGTTGCCTCCCACAGTCCAAAGACATGCAGGTTAGGTGCATTGGCGATTCTAAATTGCCCCTAGTGTGTGTGTGTGTGTGCGTGCCCTGTGGTGGGCTGGCACCCTGCCCAGGGTTTGTTTTCTGCCTTGTGCCCTGTGTTGGCTGGGATTGGGTCCAGCAGACCCCCATGAACCTGTAGTTAGGATATAGCGGGTTGGATAATGGATGGATGGATGGATGGATGGACAATAGCAAGTTTTTATTGTTTGGTGGAGCCAAGGCATCGTGTGAAGAGCACCTAGTGTGGAAGATTGCAATATTCCCACAGGGATTAGGGATTAGAGGCACCTGCTTTGGTAGCGGACACAGGTGTTGACTGATGCTTAAGACAACTGTTTGGTCTCTTATGCTTTGCTGGTAAGTCTCTTTGCTTGAGACAGCTGTCCATGTGTGGGTAAGTTGTACATGTTGGGTGCTAAAAAGCAGATACACAAAATATTTATACAAACACCATAGTTAATTGTAAATACAGATGAACCAAAATAGCTTTGTTTTTCTCAGGAGTAGAGAAACATATCTGACAGAATGCATCCAATCCTTAAATTATGTTTACACTGGCATATTGGGTATAGTTATAGAAATTAAAACGTTTAAATGGCAAAACTTTAAAAAGAGGTTGATATTCATTATTCATGTATTGTTTTCACTTCTTCTAGATGCCACTGTCTTTATTCACTCACTTTGGATCCTGCTCACTTTCATGTGAACAGTTGAAATCTCAATTCCATTAGGGCTGAAGTTTGCCAAATTCCTCACTGCCCAATGCCGTGTATTACTGACAATTCTTCTTTTACTGTCACATTGTTTACTTTAATAATGTGGGTGGCAGCTTTTATTTTGTATTTTTTACATTTACACTGAGGCTATTCTCTAGATGCTCATTGCAGTCAAATTAATACCTACAGAAATTTCCAGCTATAATTTAAAAGTGAGAAAACCTCATAAACCTTTTTTTTTTAATTTGTTTAAAAGCTAATTTAAGAAACAGATACATATATATGAGTGGCTTGCCCTGCAATGGACTGGTACCCCATCCACATTTTGCTCCAGTGACACTGAGCCAGATCAAACAGGTTAAATGATGGATGGCTGGATGGCATGCTCTTAGTTTTAGAAATGTTTTTTCAGTTATCAAAAGTTATCTGTCTATGCCCATATCTCCTGCAACTGTGGCATGCAACCAGAAAAGGCAATATTAATAGTGTAAAGTATGTTGTAGTGCCAGATGATAGATTTAATATTTATTACAGAATAACCTAACTGTAGTAGGAGATACCTCATTAGCACACTTTGAAGATGAGTCACCACTAATCAAAATTATTTAAAGGCTGGGCAGAATGTCCCTAAATTGTGTTGCATTTTCAAAGATCAAAAATGCACAAGTCTATGATTTCATAACACAACATAACACCTTTAAACCTGCTTAATACAGTCTAGGCTTTGCGGCCAGAATCCTTCTGGGTACAAGACACAAATTACTCTTGGCCAAAGGGGCAGTCCATTACTAAGCTTACTCTTACATACATGCAAACTCACTTTGAGTTTGCCCTCAGTATGCCAGATCTGTGTGTGTGCATCTGATCACTTCACCACAATGGTGTCCTCCACAATATCACTTTCAAGTTCAATTAGTTTATTCTTAAAAACCACACTTACCTTTTACAAGCACAAGGAACAACACACTACCATGCAGCATATGATTCTTACACCATCAGAAATTCTAGTTTAATATTGCAGCTGTCTTAGGTCAGCTAAATGGTCAGCTTCAACAAAAGCATTATGTGGCTCTGGCAAACAGTAAACATTCTAGCAGAATATTGTGAAAATCTGAAAATAATTTCATCATTAGAGATGACACATTCAATTCTGATCAAAATGGCATGACATCAGGAACAGAGACCAGAGAACAGACTAGCAAATGATTGCTACATTTATTTATCAAGAGCATCAGTAGTAGCTGAGGTAAAGGGTATGCTACAGTTTAATAATATGTCTTCATCTTTGATTAAACTGCCAAGATGAATGAGGCCTCCCAAGTATTAATATGTAGGTCATTCTATAGTTTTGGGTCCATTGCAAGAGGGTCACACGTCTGCAGTAGTTTAAAGTAGTTTAAATTTGAATAATGAAGGGATAAATCTAATTTTCTTTAATATTAATTTATTAATCTTGTTACCTAATTTATTTTAAAGATGTCTTTGCTACAAATTATAGGTATACTTGAGTTTATCTTTAGACAGAGCATGTGCTGAATTTGCATCACCACATTGGCAAAGAGACTTTTGCCAAATAATCAAATTTTAAAAGCATACAAATGAAATTTTTAAAGTAACACATTTCATGATTATATTGTGTGAAACTATACTTAAAAAAATGTCACTTGTTGCAAAACAGCTTCATTTAAATTCACGGGATTACTTGGTAGATAAACAAAGCGAAAAAAATAACCCAGGAAAAAATGTAAACAATTAGAAAAAAAAAAAGTGTCTGCAAGACAGAAGTATCGGTTATGTAAGAATCCACGCAGCCATTGTTATTTTGGCGGGTTATATTCTCAAGGGTGAACAGCATTATGTATTAGTTTCCAGCTGCTTTACAGGACATGCTATGGAAATAAAGGCGGGACAAAGAGAGAGAGAGAATGTGTGTGTGTCTGCGAAGTAACCATCGGTTTTCTTGTTGCTGGCTAAAATGTATGAAATAGACAAAGTGTTGTCTATTACATAGCCAATGATTTATTTAAACTGTTCCTTTAATGTTCTTTAGCGTTCAATGTTCCGTCAATCTACTGTAATCCTAATGACATCTTCATTTTGTTTAGCAAACTGCAACAAAGCATTGAGAGCTGACAGCCCCACAACCAACATAAAAAAGACATGCCATTTGCAATCAGAACCTGGAGGCTGTGAGGAGAGCTATTTTCTTTCAAAATGAACAATTTCCTCCCTTTACACTACTTTAATTTGTGGTAGTTACCTACTGCAGAACATAGTCCACTTCCTCCTGGTAGAGTTTATTTTTTATTAGCTGCACAAAGAAGCAAATTCCAGCCTTTACCTCTCTTGTTTTGCGTGTAACTGATAAGGCTGTTAGAAAAATGCAGTAACTTTATCTCAGTTTGAACAAGTCTGAAATCTCTGCATTTATTCATCGAACATGTTTGGCCAGATTCGATCTCCCTGACATACTATTTGCAAATCTTGATTGCAGTCTTGCTTTCCTTCTTTTAGATTGTTCATGTGGCACAATGATAGATATAATAAATGGCAAAAGAGATAACTGAAGGGATGTGTTCTACATGTATTTCTTTTTTTTTTTTTTTTTCCTTAAAGCACCGATGACCGATAAACACTTATCTATACTACTACATTGTGCAATTTAAGATGAATACTGCTGAAAGAATTTTTTTACAGCACCTAAAGTTACAATGAATGATTGTTCTCCATTTTCTGTATATCCTTGTATACATAATTATTGTTTATTCATTCTAAAAAATTTTAAGTAACAATTACTAATGTGAAAAATATTAGTATTTCTATCGGTGATTAAAAATACATGTTAACATCTGGCAGGGGTCAGGCCACAAAGGATTTGTCAGTAGCTGCTATACATAGGTGCCACTTGAGGGATTGTACTTTAAGTGATTTATTAGGTATGCATGAGATCGCGTTTCTAGACAATGATTATTATGTACCTGAGTGATGGTTTCTTTTAAGGGATTTAGCTCAGTCTCAGGAGTCTAAAGTTAGAGAGATACAGTGATGATGTGTGTAATGAGGTTAACTGCCAGATTATTCCAAGCACATGTTAGCTGTATCACTCATTAGGAGAGTTACACACATCTGACTGCTAATTGTTTAGTTGTTGCACAATATTGTTAACTGGAATGGCAAGTTGCTGTGTACCAATGAAAGAACAGTGCTGGTAATAACGCCTGGAACGTGCATTGCATTTTGAATGTTGAGGCTTATCATTTTGTCCACTACATTACTTTTAAAAATTAAACACCTTCTCAAGCACAGTCAAGAGAGCTTTACAAATCACATAATAAAAATGTTTTCTAAAAGGAATTAGTAAATGCATTTAAAGAAACAGAAAATTAACATTTTATCTGACAGATGTCAAGGAAAGATAGCAGGGTAATATGTGCAGAGAGATTTACTCAAATAACACTAGGAAAATGGTAGCTTCTGAAACAAATGTTATAATAGAAGCATCCTTATTTCTATACGCTGACAAAAAGCTGCAGTGACTATGATGATGAGCATTCACACTTTGCAGAAAAAAGAAGAGGAGTGGGGGTCTGGAGAGAAACAAAGAGGCACATTCATTAATTTAAAACAAAACAAGATAATGGTGGCAAACCTCTCCTAAAGCAGTTAAAATCAACATTCATTTTAAATTGTATGTTAAATCAAAAATAAAGGAATACTAGTATTGTCAGAGACTCACTGTTTTGAAAAAATGAATTACCATCATAATAATGTACTCTCAGAAATGCAGGATCTCATAACACCACTCTTTGAAAAAAAATGTAAATCTCTAATGCTCTCTTAAATGTTCCAAAAAGCTTAATTTAATATGCCATAAGGCTATGACATCAATGTGTATCATAGCTGAGAAACAGCAAAGTATTCTATTTGAATTAAAACATAAAAAATTTGCCTTTGAAGTACAATCTAAATTGGTACTTTATCTTCCTTTATATATTTATATATTATATTTATATATTATATATATATATTATATATATATATATATATATATATATATAAAATCCAATGTCTGTGCATCTGTCTATCTGCTTTTCTCTTAACGGATTTAGATCGGGTTTTTTCTATAATTTGCTTGAATATTCTGTTTGATTTTGCGACTTCTCTCATCGCACTAAGCATCATAGTTCGCTTGCAGGAGAGATTTATTTGTGTTATTCTGAGACAAAGGCTGCAGGGTGAAGGGAAGGGGAAGCGTGATGTCAGGAGTGGTGGGCGGGGCCATCCTCAGTCATATACCAGTCACCGTTCAAGTCGGTCTACCTCTCGCGAGCGATACCTATTTGCTTATTGAATTGTAAAGTTTGTCCTGTATCAGTACTGTGCGGGTGGAGCCACGGAAGACCGCTAGTATACATTATATACGAAAAGAAAAGAAAATATGCTGACATACTCATAGTCACTTAATGAGGCCACTTTCACTGTAAGTGAATATATGATATTTTGTGAATCTATGATCGTTAAGGAATAAACAGTAAAGAATGGATCACTAAAGAGGTTAAAGCATTACTATTGGCAAAACAAAATGCTGTTCAAGAAAATAAGATGGAAGAAAAACAAATTTTACAGCAAAAGTTTAACAGGTTAATTTACCAAAATAAAAAGATGTACGGGAAAATAACAAGAGGTGGTTTAATGATAACAATCCAAAGTAGGTTTGGAAAGGCCTACAAACAATCACAAGACTATAGGTTCCAAAAAATCTTTTCAAGACAACCATCAATTTGCTTACTGTGCAACCAGAGGTATTGAAGATGCTCTGCTTGTTGTCTTACATCAAATCTATACTTTTCTTGATCAGGATGGTACATATGTCAGAGCACTATATCTGGATTTCCTTTAGCATCCAATACCATACGGCCTCACATACTGATTGAAAATGTGAACAGTATGAATGTAAACCCATTTACCACATTATGGATTCAGGACTTTCTTTTAAATTGTTCACAGACAGTCAAGGTACAGGACGCTTTTTCAAAAGTCATTCATTCAAACACAGGATGTCTGCAGTGTTGTGTCTTATCACCATTACTATTTACTCTGTACACAAGTAACCTGAGACAGAACAATGACCACTGTTCCATTATCAAATATGTGGATAACTCCATGCTTAAAGGATTCATAGTCCGGGGACTGTAAGGTAAACTGGTGTAATAAAAACTGAATAAAATCTGTATTTTCCCATTTTTCCAATTGTTGCCTTTGGGGGAGGAGGCAGAAATAGTGAATGAATGAATATACATACTTAGGAACTAATTTAGATAACAATCTTACCTGGAATGCAAATACAAAAAAAAAACTTTAAATACAATCAGTGTTTATTTCTCCTCCATAAAATCAAACTATTTAAAGTAGACAATGACATCATGCTGTCCTTTTATCTCAGTTATGATTCAGTCTGTTATCAGTTTCAGTTTTATTGCCTGGTTTAGTGGTCTAAGAAATCAAAATTTAAAAAAGCTCCAGCAGATTACTAAGCATGTAGCTAAAGTATTTGAGACTGATGTAGATGATCTGGCAAGTGTGCGTCAGATGACAATGTTAAAGAAACTAGAAGCAATCTCAACTGACGACAGACATCCATTACATGTAGAACTAAATTTCACTAAATCAGGAAGGAGAGTCATTTTGAAAACCAAAATCAAACTGCCCTACCTTAACCTTCTTGTCTCTATTTGATTTGTTGAATTTATTTCTGTCTTGTTATTAGATGTAACTGAAAAGGCAAATTTTCATATTTTCTTGTGTAAACATGACTAAATATGATTGAACCTTGAACCTACTACTATCAAAGGTATTACTCTGGCTGTTGGCCTTCCTCTCTTTCTTATGGGTGGGGGTTGAAATGACTGTAGTTTTGTTAAGTTTGACTTGATTGTATGGAATTTTACATGCTTTAAATAAATTCAATAAAAGTTTTTTAAAAAATGACTGCTGTGTTAGAGATATAAGGCATGCACTGTTTTAAAATAGTCATATAAAATTATATAAATATGGTTTCACCCTAATGTGGAATTGATCATGGATATAAAAGTAACTAGTCACAAAATGGTGCTTATGCTGAGACATCTTTTATAATTTTCTAAGAAATTATAGACCAGGGGCCTCATGCATAAACGGTGCGTACGCACCGAAATGTTGCGTAAGAATGTTTCCACGTTCAAATTGCGGTGTATAAAACCTACACTTGGCGTAAAGCCACGCACTTTTCCACAGTACGCAAGTTCTCCACTCGGTTTTGCAGACTGGCGGCACCCAGCGTCAAAGCAGTGCTACTGTTCCTGTGTGGTTACTCTTTATTTTCCTGACACAGCTTTATAAATACACTGAAACTAACCGCATATTGTTTATTAGTGTAATGCATCTGATTGTAATTAACTTGTAACAATATAATGATCCAGGGAAAAGCCATAGTATTCCAAATACCATAACTGCTTTAGCATTGTTACTCTCACTGCACCATCTTCTTCTTCTTTTTTCTTCTTTCAGCTGCTCATCTTTTTCCATATTACTCTCACTGCACCACTCAGAGTATTTATATGACTGTATCTGAGTGGGGAATCACAGCAGCAGCTGATCGGAAAGAGAATTATCGGTATACAGCATCAAGCCCACGCTGCCTCAGCCACGGCAAAACGTTTCAAAGCCTTTCCTGTACGGACCTTGTGGTTCAGAAACAGTTTCATCCCAAGAACTATAAACACACTCAATCAATTGCTCCTTGTTAGAATTGTTTGTACTTATAAGTACAATTACCCCACTGTAAACTTGCACTACAGTTATAATATTGCACAACCTGCGCCACTTTATAAAGCGAGTATTTACATATGATGACGGCATCATTTGTAAGAAGAAATGCAGCAAAATATGTTGATTATATTATACAGATAAAACTTTAACTTCATTTAAATAATCCGTATTGTTAATTAAACTTGTGAGGACACGGTGCCGCTGCGCTAGCAAGTTCACGTATTGTTCCTGCCTCACGCTGTATATTTGCTGAGGCTGGCGCAACACTGGAAGGATAGACGAATAGAATACTTAAACATGTACTATGAAGATATTTCAATGTTCCTTAAAAGTTTTGAAGAATCGTCGTTGTAAGCTTACAGATGGCTTAACGTCTTTTACAGAGCTGATTGTGTGACGATTGGGTATTTGGGGGAAGAAAAGTAAGGACAGGAATTGGAGGTTAGTACGTTTGAAAGAGACAGTACTGCTACAATAAATTATTTCATTGAAGGTCGCGCATGGCGCAGCAGCATCTTGTGTGAGACATGAACAATCACTGCACCATCGTGTTCTTAATAACATGCTTTCATTCCAATCATTATGAAAATGATACCACGTATACATCTCAGTATTTTAATTATTCAGAGAGCTGTATGACGAATGTAATGGATTCTGTGTCCTCTCGGAGAAAGAGAAAGAACGGAAGCACATAGTGATTCACACACAGAGCACATTGAAGATCAAATACAAAACTAAGCATTTAACATGCTACTTTAGTTACGATGGGATTTGAGAAACTAGTAAATTAAATGATTTTAAGACGAAGTTTATGATGTTCTACTTTAATGACAAAATAAACTACGTGATTAAACTGGAAATTTCAAGATTAAAGTTGACATTTTGTGCTTTTTTCCCCACTGTGTGCCTATTTTTTTTTGTCTGTACCCTAATAAGCTCAGACGGTGGGCTACAACTTGCCTTTTCACTGCGACTTTGATATGTGACTTCTTTATTATTTTGGCACTGTGCAATTTTGTGAACTTGACCTTTTGAGTTTCTCTGACACACTATGTCACTCAATCAACTTCCTTTTGTTGATTATAACACTATTTAAATCAACAAATAGTATGCTTTTCCTTTGCATCCACTTGGCATTCGCTGAAATTCTTATATTTTCCCCTGTGCTTTTCCCATTAACTTTTCAAAAAAGGGCTGAGCTTAAGGGCGATTTATATTGATTTGCATTTTCAAGGAGGCGTAATTCTGGGAGGAGTTGGGGCAGGACAAAAGGCGCGTGCACAAGCATTACTTTTCACACTGACCGAGATTTATGGAGTGGAAGAACGTGGAAGTTGGAGTACGCACAGATTCCTGCATCTAGATTTTTCTGTGCGTAAGCACATTTCGGCTTTTGTGCTTACGTCATGTTATAGTGCGAATTCTATGCACGCCGTTATGCATGAGGCCCCTGGGGTATCATTTAAAAATATTAAGGATGTAGACCTTAAAAAGTTGTTAAGTTGTTTAAAAGTTGTTCAGTTGTTGGACTTCTGTGCTGGTCATGGATTGTCCATAACAAACACCATGTTTGAGCATAAGGGTGTCCATAAGTGCACTTGGCGCCCGGATGCCCAAGGTCGTGGGTTGATGATCGACTTTCTAATCCTGTCATCAGATCTGGAACCTTATGTCTTAGGCACTCAGGTGAAGACAGGGGCTGAGCTGTCAACTGATCACCACCTGGTGGTAAATTGGATCAGATGAAGGGAGAGGCTGCCGGACAGATCAGGTAGACCCAAATGAATAATGAGTGTCTGCTGGGAACATCTGGTGGAGGAACCGGTCAGAAAGATCTTTAACTGCCACCTCCGGCAGAACTTCAACCTCATTCCGAGGGTAGCGAAGGACATTGAGTCTGAATGGGCCATGTTCTGAGCCTCCATTGTCGAAGCAGCAGAACGGAGCTGTGGTGGCAATCCACGAATCCGGAGGTGGACACCTAAGGTTCGAGAGGCCTCAAGTTGAAGAAAGAGTCCTATCGGGTCTGGTTGACCAGGGGACTCCAGAGGCAGCTGAGGGGTACCAACGGGCCAAGCGTGTGGCGGCTGTTGCAGAGGCAAAAACTCGGGCATGGGAGGAGTTCGGGGAAGCCTTGGAAATTGACTTTCGATCGGCACCGAGAAGGTTCTGGCAAACCGGCAGGAGTCTCAGGAGGGGAAAGCGGTGCTCCACTAACACTGTGTACAGTGGAGATGGGGCCCTGCTGACTTCAACCACAGACATTATTGACCGGTGGAAGGAATACTTCGAGGTTCTTCTCAATCCCACCAGCATGTCTTCCTTAGAGGAAGCAGAGCTAGAGGACTCCGGTGGGGGGCCCGTCCATATCAGTGGCCGAGGTAGTTAAAAAGCTCCGAGATGGCAGGGCCCCTGGGGTAGACGAGGTTCATCCTGGGTTCCTCAAGGCTCTGGATGTTGTGGGGCTGTCCTGGTTGACACATCTCTGCAACATCGCATGGACATCGGAGGCAGTGCCTCTGGATTGGCAAACCGGGGTGGTGGTGGTCCCCCTTTTTAAGAAGAGTGACCGGAGGATGTGCTCCAACTATAGGTGAATCACACTCCTCAGCCTCCCTGGTAAGGTCTATTCAGGTGTACTGGAGAAGAGAGTTTGGTCGACGGCTGAATCTCGGATTCAAGAGGAACAATGTGGATTCCGTCCCGGCCGTGGAACACTGGACCAGCTCTACACCCTGGCAAGGATCCTGGAGGGGGCATGGGAGTTTTCCCAACCAGTCCACATGTGTTTTGTGAATTTGGGGTGTGCTCCAATAGTACGGGGTACAAGGCTTGTTGTTACAAGACATTCAGTCCCTGTACAGGAGGAGCAGGAGCTTGGTCTGAATTGCCGGTAATAAGTCGGACTCATTTCCTGTTGAGGTTGGACTCCACCAGGGCTGCCCTCTGCCACCGATTCTGTTCATAAGTTTTATGGACAGAATTTCTAGGCGCAGCCAAGGAGCGAAGGGGGTCTGGTTCAGTGACCTCAGAATCTCATCTCTGCTATTTGCAGATGATGTGGTTCTGTTGGCTTCATCGGGCAGTGACCACCAACTCTCACTGGAGCAGTTCGCAGCCGAGTGTGAAGTGGCGGGGATGAGAGTCAGCACCTCTAAATCCGAGCCAGAAAAGGGTGGCATGCTCTCTCCAGGCTGGGAACACATTACTGCCTCAAGTGGAGTTCATATATCTCGGGGTCTTGTTCACAAGTGAGGGAAGAATGGAGCAGGAGGTTGACGGATGGACGGATCGGTGCAGCATCCGCAGTAATGCAGGCTCTGCAACAGTCCATCATGGTGAAGAGAGAGCAGAATCAAAAGGTGAGGCTGTCAATTTACCAGTCAATCTATGATACTACCCTCACCTATGGCCACGAGCTTGTGACTGAAAGAGCAAGATCGTGGATACAAGTGACCAAAATGAGTTTTCTCCGCAGGGTGGCTGGACTTTCTTAGACTGGACTTAGAGATAGTGTGAAGAGTTCAGTTATCTTGGAGTAGAGCCGCTGCTCCTCCGCATTGAGAGGAGTCAGTTGAGGTGGATCGGGCATCTGGTCAGGATGCCCCCTGAATGCCTCCCTGGTGGGGTGCTCCAGGCATGCCCCACTGGGAGAAGGCCAAAGGGTAGACCCAAGACACACTGGAGGGATTATATCTTCCGGTAGGCCTGGGAACAGCTCGAGGTCCTCCCAGAGGAGCTGGAGGAGGTGGCCAGGGAGAGGGAGGTCTGGACTTCCCTGCTTAGGCTGCTGCCCCGCGACCCAACCTCGGATAAGCATTGGATAATTGATGGATAGATGGAAAGTGAAATGAATAGTTAAAAATTATTAATCTGCATTTACATTTTCTGTTTCAATTTACTATTCCTTAAACTGAATGGAAAAAATAATAATGACGGCCTGAGGAAATCCAAGAATATAAAACATTTTTCCAATTGTGTTCTGAATAGTAAATGTTTTAATAGTAGACTTATCACTTTATATAGGAAAGGCACCAGGCCTGCATTACATCTAGAAATATAGTTTGGTCAAATTGCATCATATTTGAGGTGAGAAAAAAAATCTATTTTTTTAAATGGAGTTGAATCTTTCATTACTGTATGAATCCAGTTATTTATAGGTACATGTAAAATATCAAATAGAGGATTTTGGTTCATATGAACTATAACATGAGCAAGTGGTGTATGAAGTGGATCAGTAACAAATTCCGTTGAATCAAAATCTTTATCTAGTCCTTTCAAAGACTTTGCAATAGTTGCCAGCCGTTACTTACCACAAAATATAATACAATTAAAAAAATAAACAATACAATTCACTTTAGAGCTGAAGAGAAGAAGCATCTGAGCTTAGAAGTATTTCTTTGTCAATGACAGCTTAAAAATATAATACTGAGCTCCATTTCTGGATAACAATAACTATTTTTGTGTCACAATTGTAAGTGGTGTCTAAGGCATCAGAGAAAAGTCTAATTAACGAGAAAACAGAAAAGTCTCTTTGCTTGGCATGTTATCAGAAAGGATTCAGCAGGCAATCATTATAACAGGGGATTCTCTGTTCATAGTAAAAGCACTTGGATTATAAAAAAAAAAGATGTTTTTTGTGTTCAAGAGTCTGTCTTAATGGGTAAAAAATAAAAAGGATGGCACTAAGTAAACAAAATTGTGAAGAAAACCTTTAAAAGTGTTTCAGACTGAAGGTCAGTGGGAAACAAAATAAAGTAGAATGGATATAAGAAAGCAGGGGAACTGCTCCCCTTGATAAAATGACAGCCCTGTTTGTATCAACTAAGCGCAAGAGATTTTTTCGTTTTACTTATGTGTCATTTTCTCTGAATCAGAGGACTTTCTTTTTGCTTATTTCTTAGTTGTCATTTTTATTCTTTGCATATCAACTCCTTGTTTGTCTGTGAACAGCTATTTTAACTTCAGAGAACCAGACCTTCAAAGCCCACAGTAATACAATTGCCTGAAAACCTAGCCATTTGTAAGAATCAACTTTCCATTTCTAGTCATTTTGGAGTTCTCCAAGAGCAAAACAAAATCCACTGGTAAAGTGACAGACTTCTACCCACTTTTTAAATTTTGAACAAATAACTCAAAAGATTCTACATTTTGAACAGGTGAACTGCCCTTGAGGTTTTGTGAGAGTGGAGACAAAAACCTAACTTCTTTGACAGTACATGAGTCCACCTAGCTGACATTAAAAATAAAGGACATCACTATGTTTAGAAGGTACACACTGACATATTTTAAGAAATGAAAAAACTCCCAGAATGAAAAATTCAAGGACAGAAAAGTATTTCAATTGACTGTAGAGATCAATCTTGATTGTGTTTATATATTTTGTTTAAATCTGTTGTATAGGTTAATATGTTAGAAACAATAGATAATATTATTAACACCAAAGCAGCTGAAACTGATTAACATCCCCCTCTGCTACTTAACTGACCAGGTCAATATCCCAGAAGTTTCATTGACTTGATACTATACTCTGATTAAAAAATGTTCCTTTAATTTTTTGAGCAGTATATATTATCAGTTAAAAGATTCAGAACACCCAGATTTTTCCAGTTTTTACTGAAATTTAAATAGTTCATGTGCAGTAAATAACCTCAAATGATATAAAGTTAAGCCACAAACTGTCAAAGCATAAAAAAGAAAGTTTAACTTATCAAAAACTGAAAAATGTAATGTAATTTTAGAGGTATACAAAAACGCCCTTTTCAGGGAAGAAGTAATGGGTTAACAAGCTTTTCAGCAGCAATTAAACCCTTAAGTTTATCGTCTATCAAATGCTGCTGCATTCTTTAGTTGTAATATTGCTGAAAATAATTTAAGATGTTAGTTACAAAACACTAAAACATCAAAAGCTATAGTTTCTATTGGAAATGATTAGAATTACACTGCACAACAAAGTTTTTGCTACTTGAACACTGTTGGGTGTTTCTTATAGATTTCTGGGTGCTGATCACGAATATCACGTCAAATTTAGCCATCACATACTGTTTCAGTCTTGTCATGATTTTTTCTTATATTTGTATCCAAACATTTTTTCTCCCATAAGTGACTTATCAACAATGGTTTGTGCAGCCTGGGCATGTCCAGGCATGGTATCAGGCTAGGTTGGAAGCTGTTCTGTGGAAGTTGCCATCCTGGGCAGGTGTAAACGAGCTTGACGCAGTCTCAGCATGCTATAAAGGTGGCTTGCATATACCGATCCTGCTCATTTGGTTTTTATAGATAGTCAGTGGGTATATATTGTATCAGTATAGTAAAGTATAGTATCAGCAGCAATATAACAGTAAGTAAGCTTGATGCTATAGATGCTTTGGTGTCGGGTGATATGTCTCGTCAATGTCGTAACAGCCGCGATACATTCTGCTATATCTGTGGCAAATATACACTTGCGCCTCAGAGACATAGGATGACTGCTCTTGTGAAGAAAGCTTATCATCTGTATTTCGGCGGCAAAATTGGTGATCAAGACAAGGAATGGGCGCCTCAGATTTGCTGTGTGACATGTGCTGTCAGTCTGAGAGCCTGGCTCAGAGGCACTTGATAGACGATGCCGTTTGCTGTTCCGATGATATGGTGTGAACAGAAAGACCATGTGACGAACTGTTGCTTCTGTTTGACTAATGTGTCTGGTTTCTCTGCCAAAAACAAGAAGTCAATTGAATATCCTAATCTGCCTTCAGCAATGAGACCCGTGCCACATGACGACAATCTTCCAATTCTGAAACCACCAGAGGATTGGACCTTAGACGGACCAGATGAAGAAACTGCAATGCAGGGTACTGATGGTGATATTGACCCGGATTTTGAACCATACTCATCAGGCGATCCACATCTGATAACACAGTCTGAATTGAATGATTTGGTGAGAGATTTGGGTCTGTCAAAAGCAAAAGCTGAGCTGCTGGGTTCAAGACTACAGGAATGGTGTTTGCTATCACCAGGTGCGAAAATATATGTGTTTCGAGGCCGAGATCATGATATAACCAAAAGGTTTTCGTTATTTAAGACAGATGTTCCCAAGAATATCTGACGCCAAGATCAAAGAGGGCATTTTTGTTGGCCCCCAGATCAGACATGTTATGACTGACAAGCGGTTAGAAGATCTGTTATTTGGGCCAGATAGAATTGCCTGGAAAGCCTTCAAAGACATTGATGACGATTTTCTGGGCAATTACAGAGCCCCAAACTACATACAGCTGGTAGACAAACTTCTCAAAGCATACAAGACAATGAAGTGAAATATGTCATTCAAGATTCAGTTTCTCCACTCATACTTGGATTTCTTCCCCGCAAATCTCGGTGTTGTCAGTGACGAACACGGTGAAAGGTTTCACTAGGACATTGCTATGATAGAGAAACGATACCAGGGCAACTGGAATCCGTCAATACTTGCTGACTACTGTTTGACACTGCAACGTGATGCACCAGACATTGAATACAAAAGAAAATCAGGTGCAAAATACTTTTAATTCTGTTGAATTTAATAGCTTATGCGAAACATAAACGTGGCTAAATACGTTATTGTCAATAAACATATGTGTCTATTTCTCAGAGTTGCAGTTTTTACTTTTTTTTTTTTTCTGATGCAGTTAAACCAAAACTATATTTGTGCATACCCAGCAGGTACCTGTCACAATCAGTAAAAACTTTTCAGGAAGCAAGACTTTCAAAAAAATTGTTGTGCAGTGTTAACACTAGAATTACCAGAGCCTACGAGAAAACTCGTAAATCCGGCTCACCTTAAATCTGTTCTCACCTCTCCGTCAGCGTCTTTTGTCCTGTAAACGTGCCAATTAAGACAGGCAGCAAGCAGCCAGCTATTCCATCCCCTACCATCGCAGAACGTTCACTAAGTTTTCCCAGCTCATGCCTTGTTTGATTATCTGGGAGTGAGTGAACTACTGAAATTTTATAGTGGAAACAATAGATCGTTATTTGGAACACATGCATTTCATGTGTGTTCCATTTCTGCAGTAATCTGTGTAAACACATTGTTAAAACATAAACTTTTTCATATTTTAGTAATAAATGTTACAAAATTTAGGCATAAACTATAGAATGTATGAAGCCTGAAGTCCAATGATCAAATAAACACTTTCACAAAAGGTTCAAGGATGATAGAACAGCTTCCGGGGCGTAGCGGTAAGATTTGCCGACTTGTAATCAAGAGTCCACTGTTTGATCCTGGCTATCTCCTGTATTTGCTGTTTTCAGTAGTGTTAATATTATACAGTACACACATACATTTGGTTTGCATCTGTAACAGACCGTGTACATTTATAGTACTGTACTCGTAAAAGTTACCTTTTTTTTTTCACTTTTATTGTCTCAGTCACGATCACCATACATACATCGCCCTCGGGATCTGATGTTGAGAGTTTTTATTTGAAACTGGGAATAACTGTGGATGTGAGTAGTGTTTTGAGGCAATGGAACTGGACATTCTCTGATCTGGAGGGATAAAACCTGACACACAAACACTGCTGAATCTGCCTTCTTTGCATCTCATCGTCACTTTATTTTTTTTTTTATTCAGTTTTATTGAGTATTCCTGCTGCACTGAATAAGCTCACGCCTTCTGGTGTACAATGTCAACACAGCACGGTGAAAAAAAGAAAGTGACAAATATATGGGACATTGGGTATAAAATGAATCTGAAAACATCATGCAATATTATTTGAAAACGAACAGCGTCAGATCGGTTTTCAATATACGCTGGCGCTGTTACAGAAGGCGTGAACTTATTCAGTGCAGCAGGATCAACGCACAGTACATGCAATATTATTTGGAAACGAGTAGCGTCAGATCAGGTTTGAATATACGCCCGATCTGACACTGTTCGTTTTCAAATAATATTGCATTAGTGCAATGATGTTTTCACATATATTGTCTCTTTCTTTCATCTTGCGGTTTGTAATCAGTAACCATTTGTGTTTTTTTTTTCCCTGATCTTGCCAGTCCCCACATTTTGCTGTATGCTGTTGCTTTTGTACTCCAGGACATGCAGAGGACAGAATAGTACAGAGCAGCAAGTTCAACGCTATGTGCAATCATCAGATTCAAATGTTAACAGTTCATACGCAAGGATCGTCCTTCCTACATTTATAACGTGTGTACCTGTTACAATGTACACACTTCTCTCTATGCTGTGGTTTCTATTACACACCTGAAAGAAAGACAATATATGTGAAAACATTATCGCACTAATGCAATATTACTTGAAAACGAACAGCATCAGATCGGGTGTGAATGTATCCTGGAGCTGTTACTTAGAGTCAGATCAGGAGCTTATTCAGTGCGCGCAAGCAAGAACATGCAGGTGGCCAGTTGCTGTGTGCTACAACATGCTGCCAGTGATCAACACACATGTACTGCGCAAGGCATGCACGGGGCCACTGAGAAAAGAAGAGTGTTCATGGCTCAGCTTGCAGAGGAACTTCACGGTCACATCTTACTAGAAAAGGCGATGGAAAAAGAAAAGCAGGATTCAATATCAACAAGCTTCTGTTCCAGACGGCCGCTTTCCCCAGGAAAGTAAACTGAGTCAGGACGACCCTTGTGTGTGAGTGAACTGTTAACATTTGAATCTGATGATTGCACATAGCGTTGAACTTGCTGCTCTGTACTATTCTGTCCTCTGCATGTCCTGGAGTACAAAAGCAACAGCATACAGCAACATGTGGGGACTGGCAAGATCGGGAAAAAAAAAAAACACATGGTCACTGATTACAAACCTCAAGATGTTATGCGAATGAATATGAATAATATGAATAATGTTGCATCCGTTCCATTGTCTCAAAACACCACTCACAGTTATTCCCAGTTTCAAATAAAAACTAACAGCATCAGATCCCTGGAGGGGTGGCCTCAGTATGTATCGTGATCGTGATTTAGAGAGAATATAAGTGAAAAAAACTGTAACCTTTACAAGTCCAATAAATGTACACGTGTGTTACACACACAAACCAAGTATATGTGTATACTGTATAATAATAACAATAGGAGCAGCTCACTACTGAAAACAGCAAATATAGGAGTGAGTCGGAATCGAACCGAGGACTCTTGATTACAAGTCGCTATGCCATGGAAGCTGTTGTCTTTTGCTTGAACCCGTTGTGAAAGTGTTTAATGATCTTTGGACTACAGGGTTCATACATTATATAGTATATGCCTACATTTTGTCATTTATTACTAAAATATGAAAAACATTTCTGTTTTAAAAATGTGTTTACACAGATTACTGTAGAAACCAGAATGTGTTCCAAATAACGATCTGTTATTTTCACTCTAAAACTCCACTTCACACCCAGATAATCAATCAAGGCATGAGCTGGGAGAAATTCGTGCACGTTCTAAGTTGGTGGGAGGATGGAATAGCCAGCTGCTTGCAGCTTGTCTTTATCGGCACATTTAAAGGACAAAGGACGCTGGCGGAGAGGTGTAAATGGATTTAAGGTGGGCTCTGGTAATTCTAGTGTTAATACACTATATCTCATTTAAATTATAATGCTATTTGTCTTCATCACTCTTTTTGTCAGAAACTATAGGTGTGTTATACAGTATATATATATATGTGTATTATATATATATATATTTATATATGTGTTTATATATAAATGGCATAATGTGTGTGTATTATATAATAATAAAGAGTAACATATACTGTAAAATACTGTAGATTAATTTGCAGACTTTAACAATTAATTCCATTTTATCTCTTTATTAATTTTCTAATTGTTCCTTTTTAGTTTTATTTACTAGTGTTTTGCAGTTGAGGATCTGACAGAAAAATAGAAACACTCAAAAAAAGTGGCAAGTATGGACTGGTACTCATAATGAATTTGATTTTCATGTAGATGTTTGTGGCCACATTCAATGCAAAGAAGTTAGTATGCTTTCAACCGTCCTGTAGGAACATCTGTGATGTGTTCATTCCTTCAAAACAAATCTGATGAATGAGGGAACTTGGATCGATCATGAAACATATTGTTACACGACAGCAAAGACCCATTTGCATTTCCTGATAACTAGAGATTTGTAAAAAAAAAATAATGTTATATGCAATTATTTGAACCCATACATTGCAAAGTCATCTTAATGCAGAAAATGTGTGAGCATTTTGGATCAATTTTTTTTTTTGGTTGATGAATCTATAATTAGTATATTTACAATAAGCCTGAGTAATTCGAAGGATTATTCTTTTAATTTAAACAGTGCAATTAATATTTAATTTTGCAATACAAAAATTCAGAGCCATAATGTAACTGGAAATTGATCTGCTATAGATTGTCACTCATCCTCTCCTGCTTTCTCAATAGTAGATACATTTCTTTTTTGTGTTGTTATTAATCATTGCATTTTGCATACATTTTGCACTGCCGCCACCTGACCAAGGAACTGTGCACCCACCAATGATGCTTGAGCGAATGCCCCAACTGTCCAGGAAAGCCACTGTGTCAGATTCCTCTATGACAAAGTATGGAAAAGATGAGGAATGACTTTAGAATACTAATGTTAGGTAGAATGCCCAGTTGGGATGGGTGGTCTTTTACACCAAGCATACCATCAACTTCACATTTAACGTCACAGGTGCTCCAATAAGTAGCTACTTAACTCTTCCCAGTGCTTTTTGAACTCAGATAGCTTTTCCCGACTATCGTTTTTCAGGGCTGCTTTACATGCACCAATTTGCATTTATGGAACCAATTGATTTCAACTGTAAAATGAAGTATACTTATGAAACACCTATTCAACTAAGTCTTGATTTCATAAGCATGTTTTATGTTTTACCCCCTGTACTGACTAAAATGAAAACAGCTACCTTAACTCTACAGTCAGGAGATTATCAGGAAGGACAGTGATTGGATACCTCTCAGGGTGTTTAATATCCCTGTTCACAGTATACCATGGCTAAAAAGGCAATAACAGAACTGCACTGATTTCTGCTATTACCAATAGAATCCCTGAAGCCTACAAAAAACTCATAATGCCGGGCCGCTTTAAATTCCCTCGCACCTCCTCATCAGCATCTTTTGTTTTGCAAATGTGTCAATCAGCACCGACAGGCAGCCTGCTTTCACATCCCCTACCGATGCAGCTTTAATCATACACAAAGTTATCCCAGCTCAAGTCTGTTTATCTGGGTGTGAGGTGCCTTGAACTGTATAGGGTAAATAACATATTGTTATTTGGAACACATACATTTCATGTGTGTTCCTCATCTACAATGGTCTGTGTAAATGTAGGATGACAGGAGATGTGAGGCAAGAAATGCTGAAGACATAACTAGAACAGAAACTTTTTTCATGTCCTACTAAGAATTAGCAAAATGCTGATGTGAAGTGTATAATGTGTGAAGACTAAAGTCAAAATATCAAATAAACACTAACACAAAAGACAGAAATAACAAAATATGTGTGCTTTGTTTCTAGAATTGAACCAAAATAAAAGAAATTGGGATATGAAACACACACACATATATGTCTGCTTGGCTGGAGCAGAGGTAAGAACTGTTGTCTCCAAGTTGAGAGGTTGTAGGTTCAATCCCAGGTCCTTCAGGCATTAACTGTTTTGAGTAGTGAACGGGTATTATTATTACTATTATAGAATAAAAACATGCATTTAATTCATTTAAGTCTGTAAAAGACGGTGTAGATTTATGGTACTTGTAAAAGTTATTATTCACTTTTATTCTCTCAGTCATGTTCATGCTCCCCTGATCTAACACTGTTAGTTTTCAAATAAGACGTGCTATAACAGAGGTGAACTCAGATGAGTGTTCTACATCAAAGAAAAAGAACAGAAGCCCTCTGCACAAGAAATGTCCACTCACACATAAGAACATCGAAGGTAACCTGGCATAAAGGTGAAAGATGGCACCACTTGAATGCAGCAAGAGGTTGGGTGCCATCCTGCCAGTGAATCTACCGTGTCAATCGTACATTTACACAGATCATCATGGACGCGGAACACAAATGAAATGTATATGTTCCAAAAAATAATATATTATTTACCCTATAAAATTCAAGGCACCTCACACCCAGATAAACAGACGAGCTGGGATAACTTTGTGTGCGACTAAAGCTGCGTCTGTGCCGGAGGAATAGCAGGTTGCCTGCTGTTGGTGCTGATCGACACATTTGCAAAACAAAAGATGCTGATGAAGAGGTGCGAGGGAATTTAAGGTGACCCGGCATTATGAGTTTTTTCGTAGGCTTCAGGGATTCTAGTGTTACATTATTACTATTCTCCTTTTTATTTTTATTTTTTGTACATGATAAAGTCCCTATTTCTCTTGTTAGGCAAACAGTGAATTATGATTGTAATCCACATATAAAGGGTGCTTCATAAGGACAGTGTTAATTAAGTGCTTTCATTTCAAGTAAGACAGTACACCTGGTTCCCACTGCAGTATAATGTGCGGGCTGGAATTCTTACAAATAAACATAATGAGACTACAAGCTAATGCACAGCTTGGAGTTCCATATGGAACTTCTCTGAAGAGGTCTATTAAAGGGGATGTAAGATAATGTCAAAGGTGTTCATTGAAAAGTCCAAAATATTAATATAGCAGGATTTAAGGGGAGGAACATATGACCAATAGAAAGAGTGCTTAAAGGCACCTTTTGCAAATGGAGCTTAATTTTGAGTATTTTTGACAGTCGGAGTTTAGATTGACATGCTCAATTTGCAGTTCTGAAAGGAAATGTTCATCTTGTAATAAACTGAAGAACAGTGGAATCTGTTAAATTTAACTTCCATTCGGTGTATGAAAATCTGATTGTGAGATTTGTTCCCAGCAAAATGGTTCAGACAATCTCTGTCAGTGTTGTAGAAGCAGTAGAGTAGTTCTGACAAAACTTTCTTTTAACCTGTACAAGCTTGTCTTGCATGTAATGACCTGGGAGTTTCTATGAGAGTTTATATATTTATTGAATTGTTCATAAGATACAGTACAAAGACATTTGTAATACAGCCATTGAAAGGCTTAAAACCATGCATTGGTATATTTTAGTAATGGAAGAAATATATGGTTGATTTGTAAAGGTGCAATAGACAACAGTTATTCTAATCTAAGGTACCAGTAGCACTGATGCCACATTCCTTTTTTTTATCTTTTTATATAAGAAACAAAACAAAACATTACTTAATCAAATGAAAATAACATAGAAATTACAATAGCATGTTCCAAAGGCAATTTATTAAACATCAATGGCAGACAAGCAATCTCAATGCACGTAGAAAACCTAGGAAATACGGCATAAACTCCAATAATCTAATTAAAATCACTATTTTAGAGGAACAATGTATTAAAACTATAAAAACAGATCGCAGATTAAACAAAAAATATACGCAGAGCGGCGCTAATAATAATAATCTAGTTCCTATTCCAAATAACAATAACGCACATAGTACTCATCTCTGCACCTCCGAAACATTAAATATGGCACTATTAAATGTCAGAGCTTTAACTAACAAAACGTTTTTATCAACGATCTTATTAGTGATAAAAAAATAGATCTTATTGCACTAAATGAAACATGGCTGAATTCAGATGCCGCGTCAGTTTTAATCGAATCTGCCTCCGGATTACAGTTTTACTCATTCAAACCGCCAGGGAAAAAGGGGGGGCGGATTGGCTAACATTTACTCGAGCCGATTAAAATGTAAAGATGTCAGTTTTGGTAAGTTCAAGTCCTTTGAGTATCTCGCCGTTGTTATTCATGGAGATTCTCAAGTTCTAATACTATCCGTGTATAGACCTCCTAAATATAACGCGTCGTTTTTTGAGGAATTCTCTGACTTAATGTCAATTTTAATTACTAATTATGACACACTCCTAATAGTTGGCGACTTTAATTTTCATATAGATAATCAGTGTGATCTAAAAGTAAAAGAATTTATGAACCTCCTGGATTCTTTTGATTTGAGACAACTCATAAATCAGCCTACACATAAAGCAGGTCATACATTAGACTTAGTGATTACTAAAGGACTGAAAGTTGATATAAAACAGATCATTGATATTGGTCTATCAGACCATTTTCTTCTACTTTTAATATAGAAATAATGATAAAAACACTCATGAGAAGCATATTGTTAAAAACGCTTCTTTGATTCGCAGCAGCTTTAAAACTTACAAACATTTTAAGCAATCAGTCCGTTTATAGTGCCAGCTATAATAGCGAGGACAATGTAAATAGTAAGGTGGAAAGATTTAATTCTAAAGTGAGAGCTGCTGTTGACATAGTTGCACCTGAAAAGACAGTGAAAAAATCTTCTAGCATTGGTATACCATGGAAGACCCAAAGAGTGTCTGATTTAAAGAGAACATGCCGTAGAGCTGAGCGTCAATGGAGGAAGAGTAAACTTACTATCCACCACGAAATATTAAAAGTCAAAATAACAGAATACAATAACACTGTCCGTCTTGAGAGACGCTGCTATTTCTCTAATATTATAAATAACAATGCTAGTAATCCTAGAGTCTTATTTTCAACAATTGATCACCTACTAAACCCAGGTAGCTCAAAGGAATGCCTCCTAAGTGCTTCCAGTGAAACCTGTGAGGCTGTCGCTGTATTCTTCAATCAAAAAATTAATGATATTAGAAATAACATAGTATATCTCCCCAACACTAAGGATCCCCTAAACCCCAACATCCTGTTATAAACAAATTAAACTCTTTCACTAGGATAGATTTACCTGATTTACAAAAATAATATCTCAATTAAAACCCTCCACCTCGTCCTTGACCCGATACCAACAAGGTTTTTCAAAGAAGTATCAGGCGTGCTAATTGATAATGTTCTTGACATAGTAAATTCGTCACTAGATACTGGGGTCTTCCCAGACTGTCTTAAGACTGCTGTAGTTAAACCCCTACTTAAGAAACATAATCTTGACCCTCGCTCTTGAAAATTTTAGACCCATCTCTAACTTGCCCTTCTTAAGTAAAGTTCTAGAGAAGGCAGTCATTATGCAGTTAAATGACCACCTAAATAAACATGCTATTCTTGATAAATTTCAGTCAGGTTTTAGAACAAATCACAGCACAGAAACTGCACTCGTTAAAGTAGTAAATGACTTGCGGGTAAATGCAGACAGAGGCCATTTATCTGTTCTCATCCTCTTAGATCTGAGTGCTGCATTTGACACCATTGATCACAACATTCTTAGAAATCGCCTTAGTCAATGGGTGGGCCTCTCTGGCAGTGTCTTAAATTGGTTTGAATCCTACCTGACAGGGAGAAAATATTTTGTTAGTTGTGGGAATTACAACTCGAAGACACATGATATCCAATATGGTGTTCCACAAGGCTCTATCCTGGGTCCGCTGTTATTCTCAATCTACATGCTTCCGTTAGGTCAGATTATCTCAGGGCACAACGTGAGCTACCACAGCTATGCTGATGACACACAGCTGTACTTATCAATAGCACCTGATGACCCGATTCTATTGATTCACTAACACAATGTCTGACTAGTATCTCAGAATGGATGAATAGTAATTTTCTCAAGTTAAATAAAGAAAACTGAAATTTTAGTGATCAGCAATAATGGATACAATGAGGCTATTAGAAATAAACTGGATACATTAGGATTAAAAGTCAAGACGGAGGTAAAAAGCTTAGGGGTGATTGTTGACTGTAATCTGAATTTTAAATCACATATTAATCAGATCATTAGGACAGCATTTTTCACTTAAGAAACATAAGTAAAGTTAGACCTCTTTATCACTGAAAGATGCTGAGAAATTAGTTCACGCGTTTGTTTTCAGTCGACTAGATTACTGTAACGCACTCCTCTCAGGACTACCCAAAAAGATATAAATCGTTTGCAACTAGTGCAGAATGCAGCTGCTAGAATCCTAACTAGGAAAAGAAAATCAGAACACATTACTCCAGTTTTGATGTCACTACACTGGTTACCTGTGTCATTCAGAATTGACTTTAAAATTCTGCTTATGGTTTATAAAGCCTTAAATAATCTCGCCCCATCTTATATATCGGAATGTCTGACACCTTATATTCCAAATCGTAACCTCAGATCCTCAAATGAGTGTCTCCTTAGAATTCCAAGAACAAAACTTAAAAGAAGTGGTGAGGCGGCCTTCTGCTGTTATGCACCTAAAATCTGGAATAGCCTGCCAATAGGAATTCGCCAGGCTGATACAGTAGAGCACTTTAAAACACTGCTGAAAACACATTACTTTAACATGGCCTTTTTATAACTTCATTTTAATCGTAATTTAACTTAATCCTGATACTCTGTATGTTCAATTCATCATAACAACTATTCATGGTGGCTCTAAAATCGGTACTGACCCCTACTCTCTTTTCTGTTTCTTTTTCCGGTTTCTTTGTGGTGGTGGCCTGCGCCACCTCCACCTACTCAAAGCTTCATGATGCTCCAACAATGATGGACGGATTAAAAGGAAGAAGTCTACGTGACCATCATCATCATCAAGCCCTTCCGTGAGAACCCTAAATCCAAAGAGGACTGTTTCATTTATGTTAGGTAGAATGCCCAGAGGGACTGGGCGGTATCATGGTCTGGAATCCCTACAGATTTTATTTTTTCTCCAGCCGTCTGGAGTTTTTGTTTTTCTGTCCCCTGGCCATTGAACCTTACTCTTATTCGATGTTAATGTTGATTTATTTTTTATAATTATGTCTTTCATTTTTCTATTCTTTAATATGTAAAGCACTTTGAGCTACTGTTTGTATGAAAATGTGCTATATAAATAAATGTTGTTGTTGTTGTTGTTGATTCCTATTGTTTTCTGTACCACTATGTTCATTGAATTTGTGGCAGTTTGTGTATATCATCATCATTCAGAATGTGACATATAGACAAAAACAATGGCAAGCTTCCTCTCAGTATCAAGCCATGCTAGTAAATCTTCACAGCTCTTTGAATTATTCCACAGTCTGAATGTTCTCTGCTTATTAGTAAAATATAATATAAAGTAGGTCAAGGCCCCCTTCAGAGGTCTCTAAAATAGTGCACTTTTCAGGTGGCTATTTTTCCATATAAATGGACCTTAAAAGCAGTTTTAGATTTGTTAAATTTTATATATATATATATATATATATATATATATATATATATATATATATATATTTATATATTTAATAAATTTTATATATATTCATTGATTCTCCCAACTAACATCAACCGAATTTTAGCCTTATTAAGAAGACTGCAAAGAAAAACAATAATTATATTGTTTTATTTTTGTCAAATATTCCAACATGTCACACTCCCATTTGAAAATTGTCTAATCTTTTATCATAAAACTGAAATTAACTTTACACATGAGCTACAAACATGGTCTTGCTCACCTGAAAATTGCTTGGTGCCAACATTTATCCTACATTTAATATGTTCTAAATAAATGATTTCTAAAGGCACTTAAAAACAGATTTCTTAAGCCAAAGTGGTGAATATTTGTTGTTGGAACTAGACTGAAAAAGGAACAGTTAGCATATTGAGCACAATTATTTTTGTGTGTTACTTGGGGTTGGTAAAAAAAAGGCCCTGCAATGAAATGTATGTGAAAATACTGATATAGTGACTGTATTGTATATTCAATGACGTGGAAAAGATATATTCTTGTTCACTGGAAGCTGAAAGTTCAATTATAAAATGAAGGAGGTGTGGGTACATGGACAGTGGTCTTTTTCTGCTGTTCAGTATACCATAAAACACATACAGAAAATAAACATCAAATGCAAGATGCTGGCCACAGGAATGGCAATTGTTCTAGGAAAGAATGAACTGATATTTTACAATACAATTAAAGATTAAGTATAATATTGGAATGACAAATCCTACATTTTTACATATAATAAAATAAACGTTTTTCCTCTTAAAACTGGCACCTAGGAGTATTAAATCTTTAATGATTGGTAGAAATAAAGGGTTTTAAAAAATCCAGATATAAGCCTGTAGAATTTAAAAGGGATTTGATTTCTTTTGCAAGCAGAGTTCTGTTTTTTCCTGTATACAGGCAATCATAAAGGTATTAGAAGTGACATTTCTTCAGTATCAGTCTGGGAATAGGTGCACTGATATATCCAAAAATGTTGCAGTCAGTCAGAAAAGGAAAGTATGAATTATAGGCTTAAAAGCTTGTCCTTGCCTGAACTGCTTTTCAAGATGTATCCTTCATAAATTATTTCCAGCAACTACATGACATAAAAAGTTATTTTGACTATTTTTCCAAATAGCACTCATCTTGTAAGCAGATAAAAATTTCAAATTATACAGTAAGGGTTTACAATACAACAAAGTTATTTCACAAATGCAAAAAGTGTGTTTGGTATTTTGTATAGTTTTTCTCATTATTGAGTTAACTTATTGAAGCTTGTAAATGTTTTGTTTAAGAAACTGTTGTATTTGTATAGTGGTTGCACAGTGTTAGGTTAATGATGGGTTGTAACTGTGCTGTTTTGTGTTGGTAATGTCTTGTACTTCATGTTTACACCTAACAAAAGTTAATTCTGGTATGTTTCACATACTACCAATAAAGTGATTCTGATTCTGATAGAAAAGTTGTGTAACAAAGTGTATAATAAATATTTATACTACAAAAAGCAAAAACTAATGAAACAACAGACAACACTATTATTTCAATAGACCAAAGAAACTGGCTCAAAAGGTTACCCCATATCCAATTTCATCTTTTATACCATGGCATTACAATATCTATATTAATAGAAAATAATTTATTAATATCTCTTTCCCCTTATAGTTCAGAATTTTAAATTATAAACAATCCATCTATGGTACTTCAGAAGGCTGTTCTGAAACCCATGTCCAGACCCTTTTTATTTACTGCTGAAGAGAAAACTGCAATTATGCTTAAAGAACAGAGTTTCTATACCTAAATAGGGAACAATAAAATCAATCAGCATTACAGGTTAACTAATGTGGTTATAAGCTACATAAAAAACAGTGAAATGTATTACATTACAATGTCCATATGCAGTCGACTTATTGCACTGTTATAACTTGCAGAGTTTTCTTTGACACAAGTAAGAAAAACACATAATTATACATTGTAATGGATAGCTGGCATGGGCTGACGTCCCAACCAAAATGGTGCATGACACATTACCTGACTGAGAAGCTGCCATACTGAATGGCTGAGAAGAAAGACTGTCTGTGGCAACCTCGGACTGAATATGCTGGCATCCCGGCAGGGATGAACCAAAGTTCCTTACCTAGCCAAGAGACCAGTGTAACTGAAGGACAGGGGGAGAAAACCTGTCAGGATAGGCTCCCCCGATGCAATAGATGGAGCATCCCTGGTACAGGATTCTCACATGGACACCCAGGGAGCATGCTGGGACTTATAGTTTATGGGGCTTCCAGGTGACTCAGAAGTGCTTCCAACGGGCTATGCCTTGGCACCAGAAGTACTCCCGGGTCCAAGATAAAAGAAGCTGCGCAACCTCATCCAGGTAAGCTGGACTCAGGGGGAAGAGGACAAAGTTTGCCTGGGAGGAGTGGAGGAATAGAAGAAGGGATTGGAGTGTGTTTGTGTTTATTAACAAACCTTTATTTGCACCTGTCAATCCATGTTGCTGACATTAATTTTCATGATCTTTAAATATCACCATAATCACCAATCTTTTGGGGTACAATCTACTTGGTGATTCTAAAGAAAAGTCACTATGGTAAAAAAAAAGAGTTGAAAAATCAATACCAGCTGCACCTGACTCTACAGTCTACTGAGGCTACATTCAGAATGTAGTAAAAGGCATATCTGATATGGCCATGTACCATTATCTATTCTGAACCTGCAAAGTAAATAAAAACTAATTCATCAGACAGAAGCAACCTAAAAAACATTTATGAATACCAACTACTTGCTGGCTTCAATTTTTTACAGTGCAGGACACTGATTGTCTCATGATAGCTAGTAATCAGAACTGTGCTTTCTGAGTAAATGTTACTGACAAATCTGTCTTCAGGACTCTCTTAGAAAAGTGCATGTTTGAGGCATGACATTGCAGAACAAATACAGTAATTATTTTTGTTTCTCACTTTTGTAAAAAGATCAAATACAACTCATTTGAATGAAAAAGTAAATTATCTTTGAATGACAATATAAATAAAAATTTCATCAGAGTAGCTCTGTTTTTAACTTTACAGCAAGTCAGTTAGCTTACAGCAATGGTGATATAGTTTATGTCTACATTTTGTAATTTATTACTAAACATTGAAAAATGTTTCTGTTTTAACAATGTGTTAACACAGATTATTGTAGAAACAGAACACACATGAGATGCATGTGTTCCAAATAATGATCTATTATCTCCATTCTAAAATTCCAGCACTTCACTCCCAGATAATGAAGGCTGGAACTAGGTGAACTTTGTGCCCGTTCTGCGGCAGTGGGGGGATAGAATAGTAGGCTGCTTACTGCTTGTCTTGATCTGCACATTTACAAGACAAACAATGCTGAAGGAGGGCCAGATTTATGAGTTTTTTCGTAGGCTAATTCTAGTGTTAAACTGTTTAAACTGAAACTGTGTGGTAACTGTGAGTCTTCAGGAATTTTAGAATTACATATTTTTGAGTGTGTCAGATTAATTTTGGTTTGGTCACTTCTAATTCTTTTACCTTAGGTACACAACAGAACTTGCATCGCTTTTTCACATCAAAATGACTGCTTTAATATAAAATTCATTTGTAAATGTGTACATTGCTCATTTTAGAACATCATCCTCCCAGTAATGAAACACCTTCCTTGCCCTCTAACACAACTATTGTAATGTGTGCTTCCATCCCTATACAGGCAAAGAAATGGAGTCACAAGAACAGTGGTGAATACCTTCTTTACTTTTTAAAGATCAACAACTAACGCCACACATACACAGGCAAGTCTAATCAAAAATAAATATGAGCAGCAGACATCACTAACAGATTCCAATTGCAGATGCAGATAAATAGATTCATTGCCACAAATACCTTATACAGGTTTCTTTCTTTACACCGTCACCAACTCCAGTGATACAACTCTTCCCTACTCCTCTCCTCCCAGGTAAGCTTCATCCGACTAATGGGAGAAGTGGAGCAGCTTCCTTTATACTGGATCTGGGAGTACTTCTGGTGCCGTCACATTGCATTCAGGAAGCACTTTCAGCACATTTTTGTGGGTCAGGCGGAACTTTTCTCTGACAGGACAATCTGCCTCGAGCAGCTCCCCCAGCAGCACCTGAGGAACCCAACAGTGCTGCCTACCAAAACTATAACTCCTATGCAGCCCTGCAGAGACCCACCAAATCAAAGGCATGTCTAATCCAATACCACAAATGGGGGGCTGGGGGTTTTGGAGTGGGGAGTCAGACATCATTTATAGACAGAAATCTACATAAGAAATCTCATTGTTTTAATAACTATTCCTTGCAATTTTCATCCATTCATACCAATCTAGTGCAGGATCACAGGCAGCTTGAGCTTTTCTCGGTACCTATCAGGTACAATACAGGAACAACACCTGGACAGGGTGCAGCTCATCACAGAACAAACACATAGACATAAATATTTTTAGGTTGATTGGCTGCACAATGAATGGAGGTTTGAAAGAAGAAGTATTTTCTGAAAAAGAGGGAGAAGGATGTCCTAAACAGAAAACAGAAAACTTGAACTTAAATGGGTCTCATCTGTCATCTTCTGCAAAAGCAGATTGACAAGTTTCAGCATATTTTCACTTTTAGCATAATGTACTCTAAATATTTTGGTTCAGTATAGTGTTCAACTAAAAATATTTTTAAAAAGTCTCTTTCTTTTAAGTGTGGAGTCTCATATGTATATTTCCAGATCAAGTATCTAGTTCATATTCCAGAATATGCTTACTAATTTAATTTCCTTTACTTTACATATATACAATACAGTATCTAAATTAAAAAATCACCAACATGAGAACTAATATGAAGCAATAAAGTGGTAGAAATATACATAAACACAAGATTTTTCAAGAGCAATAACATTATTAGTAATAGTACCCATCCATTAATTTTCTAAATGCCATTTTTGCATTATGTGGGAATGTGGTGTATCAGGCCCTACCCTGGCAAAGAAAGGTGCAAGGCAAGAACTATCCTTGATGGCACCTCAGGCCTTTGGAGGGAATCTTACTTATTCCAATTCACGGTCATAAGGGGTGAGTTTCTAATTTTAGCAGAATTTTATACAATGGAGAAAACCATTATTGTTAAGCATACTTCAAGGAAAACTGACAACTTGGTCTAAAATCTGAGTGTTTTAAGGAGTAATTAAATATAAGAAAATCTCATGGGTATATGTAAAGTTTGTTCTAAAGAAAAAAGATACTTTTTTTTTTTTTTCTGTTACTCCACGTGTATTTCAATAGTATGTAATTATGGAATACTGTTTTTTAGTTTACTCAGAAGATATATATTATAATAGAGAAATAAATTGTTTAATATTCAACTTTAACCTTATAGGAAAATAATATAAGTATAAATCTATATCTTCATATTATATAGAATATAACATTTTGATTCCATTCCATTTAACCATCAAATGTTATTCTTAAAAAAGTACTGTACAAGGTATAACATCAGGAATATTAAAAATAATTTGAATGCATAAGATAGATTTTCATTTCATTTTCAGAATTACACTATCATTACTTATTATTATCCATTCAAGCTAATAATAAATTTCAATGAAATAACACATTACATCATTTTGTATGCAAGTGATAGCAAACTGTTGACATACTGCTAGATTTGTGCTCAAGAGACTGGCAGATGAATAACTCAATTACTATTGTAGTCATTTATATCATGGTACATTTAATAAGTCATGCATATAAGAGGACTGGGAATAATTTGCAGCCAGTTGCCTCTTGCCCCATCACTGTTTAAATGGTTTATTAAACATAATGTGCCTAAGGCTGCAGGGTTTGCAGTTTAAGGAAAGGTCCAAAGGGAGGATAAGTAAAACATCAATCCCTTTGGTTTTCTTTGGAGCTTAAAAAAATAATTTTCTACTTTAAGTATGACTATCAAAATATATGAAAATTCAGTTCTACAGAAAATTAGTTTTAAACAAAAAAAAAGAATAAAGAAAGTCTTTTGATATTACATAAGATTTACAACTGAAATCAGTTTTACTCTATATTCATCTGTCCTTTTTCAAAGGTGATCTGCTTAATCCAGGGTTGGACAGAGCCCTGTCTTGTGCCAGCCCAGCAGAAACTGGCACATGATAGGACATTTTAAAACAAAATATTCTACAGAGTGTCTTTTACAAAATAAATATTGAGCTAATCCAGAATTGACAAAACTGCTATTGTAGAATGCTCAAGAGTGCATGTGAGGTTCTGGTTTTAAGAAAACCTAAATAAAAAACTAAACTGAAATAAGTAAACAATCAGTCTTGTTGTTCCCAACTTTCCAAAACATAGACATACTGTTAAATTTAGATGGTATATATGCCGTAGAGCACCATACAGGTTTTGTTTCTGCCCTGTACATAATGATGACTAATATATAATGGTTTCCCATGTATGTAAACTGGATAAATAGAGTTAGATGAATGATACATAAAATACTTTGTACATAATACTGTAAAATGTATAAAATAATTAAAATCCAGGACTTTTTAAGGAGTAGGGCCACCCTTTGTCTTCAGGGCAGTTTCAGCACTTCTTGGAATACTTTCACCCACCTGTGTATTGTGGAATACTGCCTGAAATATTCAGAAGAAAAACCTGCTCTGTGAAATACAAAGGAAGATGTACTTTAGTGGATTTTAGTAACTATGCTGTGACGTATCTACCTTTTCCTTTTGGTGAGCTTTAACTTTAGACTTCCACTGTTTTTCATCAATGAAGCATGTTTGGCATCTGTGGTCAATGATTTTCAGACTGCTCTTCTTGAAAAATGAAATAATTTTGCAGCTTTCGTGACTGTAGAATCAGCAATTTAGTCACAGACTATTTGGCATTATGGGGACTCTATTATCTTCCTTGTGCTACTTACTGAATGTGCCAATTGTGAGAGTACCTATATACAGTAGCTGATGCAAATTGCTAATTGACAAAACAACCAACATTTGCAACTGCATTTGTAATTGTGATTTAGTTAGTTCCAAACTTTATTTTTCTTTATTTTGTACACTCTCTGAAAATGGCTATGTGTTTATGGCAATAACATGCCTATTGCTATCTAAATCTCTGACTCTCTTTACTGGCTGACACCATTATCCATGCTAACTTACAGGATTAGCATACATTACCACTATTTATACGTATATATATATATATATATATATATTATGCTCTTTTCAAAGGTTCAATGAAAAAAACACCTGTAACGGACAGCCGGGTCCCATGCCCGGCAGGGATGCCCCTGCTGCTTATGTTCCGGGGGAGCCACCATGGGCACTCCAGTACCTCCCCCGGGACGCTTGGTGGCAGCCTCCATGGCTGACAGTGATTCCCCAACCACTCGCAGGGCTCCATGGGAGATGGAGTCCTCCACAGCCTGGTTGGGGGCTCGGATGGCTGCTAGGGGGAGCTGCATGGACTCAGCAGCCTGGCTGGACGAATCTTCAGCCCCACCCGGAGGTGCAATTAGGACCAGGTGGTCAGGCACCTGGAACACTTCCGGGTGGGTTATAAAAAGGGCCAGCCACCACCACTCAGAGAGCCAGGGTTGGGAGGAGGAGGACTAAGCTTGAGGAGGAGTGGTGGAAGAGAAGAAGGATTGTTGGTTGGGTTTTCAGTGTGTGCTTTGGGACTGTGTTTGAGCTTTGTGGCATGGGGAAGACGTGTCCCACAGCTGAAGAAAAATAAAATTCTTTTGTACTTTTTATACGTGCCTCTGTGTCTTTCTGTGTCGGGTCAGGCGCATATATAGCGCCTTTGTTACACACCTTAAATCCAATAATTACAAAGGTAGGAATATTATTGGAAATGAACAACAACTAAAATGTCTACTACAGTATTGTTTAATTGTTCATAACATGGAAACTAAGGGCAAGAATGCATGGCAATGAAAAAAAGAAAAGAAAACCACTACCAAAGTGACCAACATCATGTAAAATTCTAATAAAGGAGTGCTGGAGAGCACATATTTTTACTAAGGATTACTTAAAAGTGCCCTCATACAAAGCAGTAAATGTAGAAGATTTTGTGATTCCTTGAGAAAAAAAGCAATAACAAGAAAAATTTCACTCAGTTTGTTTCACTAGAGCTTATGAAAAACAAAACTGAAAAGTAAAAAAAAAAATTTACTAGATAGAGTGAAGAGATAATTATTAGAAAAATGATAAACTACTGTAATTAAGAATGACAACTTTAATTATTGGTAGCAGCAAAGAAAAGCTGCATCTTCAGTGGTATTTTAAATAAAGAAATATAAAATGACTCATCCAAAGGCACAAAAAGGAACTGGGTCTAAATTACATAACAACAAATAGCATAATTAAAATTATTATTATTACCTTTCTTTACATACTGTAAATTTTTGTTTTTCAATTTTTAAGTGAACATTTGTACTAGTAACCACTGGTGATAACAGTGCATTCAAGACATGTAGGCCAACCCAAGGTCAATGTGCATTTCAATTTGTGCATAAAGCATTTCCATGTTTTGCCGAGAGGCTGGAATGCATCTGATATAATTCATCAGTGAAGATTTTAGTCTTCCAAGGAGACCAATGAAGAATACAACAAGCTCACAATAACTGGATTGAGTGGGAACAAAAAAAACTCAGTAACCAAACTGTTATCTAAGGCTTGGTGAGAAAAGCAATATCAGGCTTTGTATTGCATTGTATCTTTAATATGAAAATAAAGCACCAAAATATTTTTTTAATGTTGACAATTTTAAAAGTGCAAGAATTTTTCAACAAGCTGTACATTTTGTTGAAAACATCACAGATATACTTATTTTTATGGATATTTATCAACGGATTACTTATATAATTATAATCACCAGTTGGTTTTAATTTACTTTCTTAGACTGGTGAGACTTTACATTTAGAAAAAGTGGCAGTAGTATATGCAAACAGGATAGTACTAGGGACAAAAATCCCAATTCTTAATGAAAACAAACATTCTTTACCAAGCATACTCAAAAGAGCTACACTATTTAGCAAAATATGCACTTCCTACTAAAAAAGAAACTTAAAAATATACCTGCCAAAATTAAAATATATGTGTAATAACATAGCTAAAAGTGTTGTGTATTTAACAAGTACTTTTAGATATTAGTAGTCTTCTTTAATTTGCAGATTAATGATTATCACCCACATATCCACTGTCAAAGTCCACTTAATATACTTAGTGCAAGTGATAGAGCCCATTGTATCAGTACTGGGTGAAGACAGGACAGATCAGGGAGGTACACAATAAGTCACACTCATGCAGACTCACACTCTTGTAACAGGGTTGCTAATTAGTCTAACTTAGACTTTATTGGCATGAGGGATTAAAATTAAATACCTTGGGAAAAATCTAGACAGACCTGGCGAAAACATACTGTACATACTCAATACAAAAGTGAATGCACTTCTAAACTACTAACTACTCTACCACCAAGGTTCTCATGATTATTACTGAAATATTGATCTTGAGTTCATAGTGACTATTCTACAGGATGATTTCTTCACATCATGATCAGTGGAAATTATATTCTTTAAATTTGTAATAGGATGGTGTTATACAGTGAAGAAAGTAGTAGTAGTTGTATTTAAACAAATCAACTAAACACATATCTAGATCTCATAAGGCTGGAAATCATGTCTTGGTATGCTACTGTATGTGCAGTCAATACCAGCATGTAGACTACTACATCCAGAGAATATCATCCGAAATTTCACAATTTCTGCCACATAACACAGCACAACACATTCCATTAATGAAACAAATTTGCAGTGTTGTACACATTTTTAAAATGTTAAAAGTAATGCAAGTTATATATTAAAATGATTGTAATCCTTATATATATATATATATATATATATATATATATATAAAATATATATTAACATTGTAAATGTAAAAACAATAAATGCATTGCACCCTTTTGAAATGGAACTCAAATATCCATATATCCATCCATCCTCTTCCGCTTATCCGAGGTCGGGTCGCGGGGGCAGCAGCTTAAGCAGAGAGGCCCAGACTTCTCTCTGTCCGGCCACTTCTTCCAGCTCTTCCAGGAGAATCCCAAGGCGTTCCCAGGCCAGTCGGGAGACATAGTCCCTCCAGCGTGTCCTGGGTCTTCCCCGGGGCCTCCTCCCGGTTGGACGTGCCCGGAACACCTCACCAGGGAGGTGTCCAGGAGGCATCCTGATCAGATGCCCGAGCCACCTCATCTGACTCCTCTCGATGCGGAGGAGCAGTGGCTCTACTCTGAGCCCCTCCCGGATGACTGAGCTTCTCACCCTATCTTTAAGGGATATTAACTCAAATATGGTGCCAAATTCTATTCCCAAGTGTACAATAGACAAATTTTGGCATATTAAGTTTATTTAATTGAGGAAAGCTGATAAGTAAGTTGATTAGCTTTCTTTGCAGCATAAATGGAAATAATTGTTTTGCTCTTGTCACAAATGACTGTAACAAGGTTAATGTTATGGCATTTAAGGTAAAAATTAATAATGTATATTAATATTAGAACATACTTAAATAATATAAATCTAAATTATTTATTAGAAGTACTGTACTTAAAGTTGCATTATCACACATGCAAGTGTAATAGATTACTACAAAGTATTTTTGTACATTACAAATGATGACTAATCATATGAAGGCAATATTTAGCCTATTTTTTAGCTTAAGAAATTAAAATGTCTATACTACAAAATACATATAGTAAACCAGCTTTTAAAGGCTAAGCTTTCCTATTATTCTAGTCAGGTCAAGCATGTTAGTCTTCCTTAAAAGTAAAATTCTTTGTGTAGAAATACAACTTTCATTTATTTGCACAATATACACAATATTTACAGATAAAAAAGGTCAAGAAATGCATTTGAGAGCAATAACCTGTTTATTTGAATGTCATATGTGATCTGCATTGCGTGAGTAAACAAATCAAGTATTTGATTTAACAAAATACCAACTGAGAAAGATCTGTGGATCAGAACTGTGAAGATATGCTAATGAAAGCTTGAAACACATGAGAAACTGGAAATTTACTTTGATAAGTTCTTCTGAAAAATTACCAATAAACATATTGAAACAACAGAAAAGTGGGTAGAAATGGGACAGGATATTGTTTTACCTGTAAGCAATACAGTAATATGTGGCAAAAAGGCTTAGATTTTGATGTCATATTATAATATTAATGTTTGATGACGTAAAAATAAAATACAAACAGCTTTATTTAAACAATTATACATTTTGAATACATTTTGGATGCTCAAGGGAAACAAGAGGCAAATATTACTGTGCAGCTGACATTATCACTTTGCAAGTGACATCTGTTATACAAGAAATTAATCAATATAAACCGGAGTGGAATTAATTTTTAGTTTACAAAGCTGACACCTTATTCTTAATAAATAAATGAATGTAGTCTACAAGAACTGAGGCTCACCAGTACTTTCACTTTTACAGTAGGCTGAAAATACTTTATAAGTCTTGTTATATCCTTACTAATTTGTACAGACTTAGAGTGGAATGCACACTGACTGGCTGAGCTATAGCAAACAGCAAGGCCGTGTAGCGGGTGGTAAAATTGGCCATGTTCATTAATAGACCAAAACTTCCAACATTAATTTCCTCCTAATAGTCTGATAGACAAAAGTTTATTATATAGGCAACTACTACATAATAACAATCCTATTGACTGTCTGTAGTTCAGTTAATTGCAATGCTTAAATTTTTATTATTTTTTTGTTAAACACATGTTGCATGATTTTATCTTATATTTATTTGTTTATTTTGAAGGCAGGAACACCTTGATGCAGTTTGTGTTCATGTTTTAATTGTAATATCTGTCTTAGTGCCAGTCATACTGCCTAAAACAGCAAGGTGTAGCTTGAAATAATGATATAGTTACTACTAATACAATGATGCAACAACTGAAAAAAAATGAAATTTTTCAGATCTAAAATTATTTTAATTTTGCAGTTTTATTACTTGGCTGTCTGTCTTTTCACGAATATAGCATCCTTGGTCCAAATTCCATACCAGATAATTGTCTATAAGAAGTCTGCACATTCTCCACACATTTGCATGTTGTCTCTCTCCCACCCCATATCCCCAAAGATATGCAGTCTATGTTACTCCGAGACACCAAATGTTGTGAGTGTTGGTGTACACCTGTGTAGCCCTGTTCAGTGTTGATTCCTGCTTTACACCTACTGCTTGCTTGATGGGTTATGGCACCCTGATATGGATCAAAGAAGACGTACATAGTTATGTTATTCATTTATTTTAGTTATGTTTTTCACTTGACATTTATGAATTACTATTGCTTTAATACAGTCTATCTGATCTGCAGTTGTGCCATTTTCTATATTGTTGCTACATATTTTGTCACCAAAAAATCCTTTTCCATTCTACAGTCAGGTATTCAGGCAGTTACAATAAATTGATTAAGTCTGTGAACTTCAACTTGGAATGTGTTACCTTAGAATGCACTGTATAATTTTTAAATTAATTAAGAGGACTGCAGTCCAGTGTGGAAGTCGCTATCAATCAGAGAGAGCGACTTCCTACACCATGCATGCAGTCGCTTGGTTGTTCATTAACCTGTATTGGGGATCTATTTGCTGTCAGTAGTGTCTGTCGGAGGTGAAGAAGAGGGAAATAAACAAGTTGGTGTAACTGCTGTTAAGGTAAAACTGAAACAGCAATTTGTAGTTGAAGTTGCATGGAACATTTCTCCATTTTAAGTCAGATAAATTCACAGATTTGCCAATGATTTTCAATGGGAGATTTTTGTAGTATTAGGGTGTTGTACCGTGTTACCCATTATGAATGTAGAGAAAAGTAAAACAAAATGACACCTTTTATTGGCTAACTAAAAAGATTACAAAATGCAAGCTTTCGAGGCAACTCAGGACCCTTCTGAAGAAGGGGCTTGAGTTGCCTCGAAAGCTTGCATATTGTAATCTTTTTAGTTAAGCAATAATGGGAGATTTTGAAATTTTGAAACTGTGTACAGCAGTTCAAGATATTTCAATGAAAATGGAACTGTCTTGAGGCATTTCCTGGAAGAATAAGTATGTCACATTTCAACAAAGTTGTTTCATGCAGACAGACAGACAAACAGACAGACAGGGCTATCAAGTATTCTTACTCTTAGGAAATGTAATGCTTAAACTTCTTTCATATATTATGCATACTGTATTAATACCTATTAATATCCATCCATCCATTATCCAACCAGCTATATCCTAACTACAGGGTCACGGGGGTCTGCTGAAGCCAATCCCATCCAACACAGGGCGCAAGGCAGAAAACAAACCCCGGGCAGGGTGCCAGCCCACCACAGCCTATTAATATCTTTAAAATAAATTAGAAAATAGTGGGTACTTAATACAGTGCAAAGTAACAACGGTTTATTAAGTAAATTAATGATAGTTAAGTAAGAGAGGTAAGTCATTTTTATTGAACTCAATGGAATTGGACTAAATGATTCTAAATAAATATCCTCTTTTGCCTGGCATAGTCTTCCTATTAATCTTAGCAGATTAAATATTCAATCAAACTGTGCTTTATGATGCTCACTGCAGTGTAATTTATTTTGAGATAGTTCTCAATATAAAATATCCATTTATTCATCCACATCAGTCCAGTGTAATAAACACATACTAATTTAGGCTTAGCAATAAATCTTACATGCAAATCATTTGGTTGTATAAAGAAGGCACCATGCAAAAAATAAATAAATAAATAAACACACAAACAAAACGAAAAGGATTGCCATTTTAATTAATGTTTTAACACTTTAGCTTTGGAAGTATATTGTACATATACACAATATTTAAAGATGGTGGATCAAGAACTGTGGCCTTAGCAATTATGATGTGCACTCAGTAAAAAACATTTCAAAAACTGGTTAGTCTGGACAACAAAGTGCAGTGATAAACACTAATTTAATATTTTATGCAACTCCTTTACCATTTATAAAAATGATAATTTCAGTATGAATCATTGAGTTGTGTTTTAAAAATGGAAAATAATGACATTGATGGTGTGCTAAATCTTAAATGACTTGAAGACTTAACTTCACAATGACTGAAAAAATCTTTAGCACAGAAGAATGGGAAAGAAAGAACCTCACTAGAAATGTTACTTTAAAACATTGTTCCTTAATTTGTTCAGGTTTAGCCTTTTACCATACTGCACAAACTTGGTACTAGACACAACTATGTAACTCTGTAAGGCTTTTAAGTTAACAGTTTGGAAAAGTAAACAAAAGTAATTTAATATATCAGTACATGAGAGTAGGAAGGTGCAGAAGCAGCGATTGAGTGTTAAGTGAGGGAACAAAAAAAATTTAAAAAGGTGAAAAGTGGAACTTAAAATTAAAGGCAGTAGATGAACACAAATCTCTCATGAGAAGGCAGCACAGTGAGTCTGTGTGTGAGTGTGAGTGTCTTTTTGTCTGTGTAAGGTATGGTCTGGCAACATTACAAGATTTTTTAATGTAACTTGTTTTTTGCACCATCACTTTTAGAGACGTTTTAGAAATGATCTGATTGACGCAATTATATGCCATAAAAACACATTTTATCAATTATTGTTCATAAAATATACATAGGCTAACATATCATTAGTATTATTAATATTAATCAACAGAGGAAGGCTACTGTTTCAGATAGAGATGCCTATGTTATGGGAACCTTCATCTTTCCTTTAAAAATAAATGCAGGAAAAGGCTGAAGTTTAAACTGTGCTTAAAGTTATCAAAACTGGAACCTGACATTGACAATAATGATAGTATAAAACATAAAACACTCAGCCTTCACAGCTGATTTTGAGTCATTTTCTGCTTTTCATGTCCTTGTGTTATATGTAACTTGAGTGATTTTTCTGCTTCTTCTGATCTGAATTCACTGTAAAACTGTTACTGTAAACTGTAAAATTTTTGTAAATTAAAAATATTTAAATTTTAGGGTTCCTCATTTTTATTACTTATCAAACCATGCTATTGTTTAACTGATTAAAAAAAGTATTTGATGTGCATAAGAAAAATAAAAAGACATGCACAACCACATAAAAAACTCTCCGTAATCAATAATAAATCTCCCTAAACACATTATTAGTAGGAGAGGTGGGACTTAAGAAATTTCACTTTTAGCATCTAGTAAGTCTTACTAGGTGCTAAAAGGGACACTTAAGGAACACTTAAAAATATGCCAATTCCTGGAAGTGGTACACCAAGAAATAATGCAGAAAATCACCCTAGCCTACAGATACTATGTGGTATGTAATAACATGCATGTCAACATTTGCTTTGATGAACGGGACTATTGTACAAAATCATGCTGCAAGACTACTGTTATTAGTAACCAACATCTAAGAATCATGCTTTGACTCTTCCTGTAAGGTTTATATTAATGGGGCCCCTAACCAGATGGTAAAATAACCATTGATCTAAGCCATTCCATTAACAATGGCTGAGAAAGAAATTTGTGATGCTTGCTTTGATTTAAAACACTCCCCACCATGCATGTTGGAGGATCTCCTCACGGGCTCAATCGATGTATGGTGTGGCAGACGGCGGGGGGTGGTACCTAGCCAAGACGCCCAGGAGGACCGGAGGAAGGCTTGTGCCTCCTCCAGACCATGAGGGTGCGACTGCCCTGGTTGTTTTGGGGGCCATGGGTAGAGGGATTGGAAGCCCAAACCTGTAGGGGTCCGTGGTCACCGCCAGGGGGCGCCCCAATGCCTTGGGAGCCCTGGACCTCAGCACTTCCGCCACACCAGGAAGTGCTGAGGGGAAGAGAAGCAGGGACACCCGGAGTGCTTCCGGGAGTACAGCCGGCACTTCCGCCACACTGGGCCGTGTCGGCGGGTGATTTCCGGGGAGCACCTGGAGCACATCCGGGTGTGGATAAAAGGGGCCGCCTCCCTTCATTCGAGGCTGGAGTTGGGTGAGGAGAGAACAAAGCAGGAGAAGCGAGAGTGGAGGTGGCCTGAAGAAAGGCAGATTGTGTGAGAGGCCTGGGCTTTTGGGGAACTTGTGGGGGTTTGTGTGCACTTTTGAACTGTAAATATCTATACTAATAAAAGGCAAAGCCCTCACTGACTGACTGACTGACTCAGTCACTGACTCATCACTAATTCTCCAACTTCCCATGTAGGTAGAAAGCTGAAATTTGGCAGGCTTATTCCTTACAGCTTACTTACAAAAGTTAAGCAGGTTTCATTTAGAAATTGTACACGTAACGGTCATAACGGTCGATAACGGTCGACAACGTCCGCCATGTTGAACTTTCTTATTTATGGCACCATCTTCACGAAATTTGGTAGGCGGCTTCCCTACGCTAACCGATGTACTCATTTATTTCGATGGTAAGACGCCACTGTCAGCCGCCATATTGAACTTTCCAATGTCGCAAATTTTCCAACTTCCTGTGTAGGTAGAAGGCTGACCCCATCTTCATGAAATTTGGTAGGTGGCTTCCCTGCGCTAACCAAAACCAATGTACGTACTTATTTCGGTGGTATGACGCCACTGTCAGCCGCCATATTGAATTTTCCAAACGTTACTAATTCTCCAACTTCCCGTGTAGGTAGAAGGCTGAAATTTGGCAGGCTCATTCCTTACAGCTTACTTACAAAAGTTGGGCAGGTTTCATTTCGATATTCTACGCGTAACGGTCATAACGGTCAACAACGTCCGCAATGTTGAACTTTCTTATTTATGACCCGATCTTCTCGAAATTTGGTAGGCGGCTTCCCTGCACTAACCAAAACCAATGTACATACTTATTTCGGTGGTATGATGCCACTGTCGGCCACCATATTGAACTTTTCAACAGTCTTTGTTACTTATGGGCCCAACTTGAAGAAATTTGGTACACGGGTTCACAACGCTAACTGAATCCTACTTACGTACATATATACGTCCATAGCCTGCAGCTCGGTCACCGTGTGAGGTGGCGTTGGGTCCCCCATCCCAACGCCTCCCGCGTTGTTGGCTGCCTGCCTATATAAGACCGTCCGTCGCTCCGGTCTCTACATTCCCTTCCTTGCTTCGCCACGGGGTTCACGTCTCCGTACTGATAACTATAGCCTTTTTGTTTAATCCACGGCTTCTCCGCTGTTTTATTGTTTGTTTATTACAATTATAGTTATTGTATAGGTATTTTAGACTTACTTTACATTGCTCAGGTACCCATTTCCTTTATCATTCCAACCTCCATTACCATGTCTATCGAGGTGATCACTATCGATCAAAGAACTGTCACTTAACGAGTGGTTTCCATGCCCGGAGATGGCACCTACCTTTTCCATTCTCTTTGTTACATATTGCACGACCATATCAGGCTCACTCTTGATATCCAGAGGAACATTGTGTCTTATGTATTGAATGACTGGGACAGGTTTAAGGTGTGTTCAAGGTGTTCAAGCTGGATGTGATTTTATCAATGAAACTGGTTGTGTGCTTGCAACGCTTGACAGATGCCGAATATCACTTCAACACAACAAATCCTGCAAATACTGTCGTAATTGAAACAAACCATGAAACTCAAACCGATTATGACAGCAGCAATCCAAGCTGTGAGATTTGAGACAAGATTACTGTTCACATGGCCAACTGTAAGTTGCATGCTCAAGAGTAAGCTCAGCGCACAGGTTGGTCATATTACAACTCGGAGGGCCGAACTGACAACGTGGTATACAAAGAGATCCTTAACAAATAATTATTGGCATATTTTCACTCAGTTTAAAAAGGTTTAATTTTCTTCTTAATAAAAATTTTAAGGCAGTACCTTGCCGCTGCGAATCACGGGTATTTTGCTAGTTGTAAATAAACGTGTGGTGGTGGAATTGCAATGTGATAACCAGCCAGAGCAAGAGGGAGCACTGTTACTAACATTCTCTTCTCCTTCTATCACGCAGCCCCAAAAAACTGCCCAGTGAGGAAACTTAGCCCCGCCCCTTCCAATTTGTTTAATATCAGAAACGCGGATGCCTGGAAGGAGGTGTCAAATTTCTTGTGTTGTATATTTTTCTGAGCAGGCTGCTTTATTGAGGCCAAGAGGTGTATTTTTGTTGGCCTTCCTCTTATAAAATGGGATGACTAGTTACACAAGGGCGACACGGTGGCGCAGTGGGTAGCGCTGCTGCCTCGCAGTTAGGAGACCCGGGTTTTCTTCCTGGGTCCACCCTGCGTGGAGTTTCCATGTTCTCCCCGTGAGGGTTTCCTCCGGGTACTCCGATTTCCTCCCACAGTCCAAAGACATGCAGGTTAGGTACATTGGCAATTCTAAATTGTCCCTAGTGTGTGCTTGGTGTGTGTGTACCCTGTGGTGGGCTGGCACCTGCCCGGGGATTTTTTCCTTCCTTGCGCCCTGTATTGGCTGGGATTTGCTTCAGCAGACCCCCGTGACTCTGTAGTTAGGATATAGCGGGTTGGATAATAGATGGATATTTACAAACTTGAATATCACAGAAGTACAACATCTCTTACTTAACACATAAGAGAAAAAATACATGATGCTACTTTTAAAAACTTTAGTGTTAGGCAGCAAAATCTGCAGGAGACTATAATCCATGAAAATACAACTTGACTTACAGTGGTGTGAAAAAACTATTTGCCCCCTTCCTGATTTCTTATTCTTTTGCATGTTTGTCACACAAAATGTTTCTGATCATCAAGCACATTTAAACATTAGTCAAATATAACACAAGTAAACACAAAACGCAGTTTTTAAAAGATGGTTTTTATTATTTAGGGAGAAAAAAAAAATTCAAACCTACATGGCCCTGTGTGAAAAAGTAATTGCCCCCTGAACCTAATAACTGGTTGGGCCACCCTTAGCAGCAATAACTGCAATCAAGCGTTTGCGACAACTTGCAATGAGTCTTTTACAGCGCTCTGCAGGAATTTTGGCCCACTAATCTTTGCAGAATTGTTGTAATTCAGCTTTATTTGAGGGTTTTCTAGCTTGAACCACCTTTTTAAGGTCATGCCATAGCATCTCAATTGGATTCAGGTCAGGACTTTGACTAGGCCACTCCAAAGTCTTCATTTTGTTTTTCTTCAGCCATTCAGAGGTGGATTTGCTGGTGTGTTTTGGGTCATTATCCTGTTGCAGCACCCAAGATCGCTTCAGCTTGAGTTGACGAACAGATGGCCGGACATTCTCCTTCAGGATTTTTTGTTAGACAGTAGAATTCATGGTTCCATCTATCACAGCAAGCCTTCCAGGTCCTGAAGCAGCAAAACAACCCCAGACCATCACACTACCACCACCATATTTTACTGTTGGTATGATGTTCTTTTTCTGAAATGCTGTGTTCCTTTAACGCCAGATGTAACGGGACATTTGCCTTCCAAAAAGTTCAACTTTTGTCTCATCAGTCCACTAGGTATTTTCCCAAAAGTCTTGGCAATCATTGAGATGTTTCTTAGCAAAATTGAGACGAGCCCTAATGTTCTTTTTGCTTAACAGTGGTTTCGCGTCTTGGAAATCTGCCATGCCGGCCGTTTTTGCCCAGTCTCTTTCTTATGGTGGAGTTGTGAACACTGACCTTAATTGAGGCAAGTGAGGCCTGCAGTTCTTTAGATGTTGTCCTGGGGTCTTTTGTGACCTCTCGGATGAGTCGTGTCTGCGCTCTTGGGGTAATTTTGGTTGGCCGGCCACTCCTGGGAAGGTTCACCACTGTTCCATGTTTTTGCCATTTGTGGATAATGGCTCTCACTGTGGTTCGCTGGAGTACCAAAGCTTTAGAAATGGCTTTATAACCTTTACCAGACTGATAGATCTCAATTACTTCTGTTCTCATTTGTTCCTGAATTTCTTTGGATCTTGGCATGATGTCTAGCTTTTGAGGTGCTTTTGGTCTACTTCTCTGTGTCAGGCAGCTCCTATTTAAGTGATTTCTTGATTGAAACAGGTGTGGCAGTAATCAGGCCTGGGGGTGGCTATGGAAATTGAACTCAGGTGTGATACACCACAGTTAGGTTATTTTTTAACAAGGGGGCAATTACTTTTTCACACAGACCCATGTAGGTTTGGATTTTTTTTCTCCCTAAATAATAAAAACCATCATTTACTTGTGTTATATTTGACTAATGGTTAAATGTGTTTGATGATCAGAAACATTTTGTGTGACAAACATGCAAAAGAATAAGAAATCAGGAAGGGGGCAAATAGTTTTTCACACCACTGTATGTCAATAAATAAAACACAATCTAAAGCATTACGAATGTAATAGATGGTTGATTTGACCACTCCTGGTGTTTCTGCTCTGTCTCTGATGGGTTTGTTTTGTTTTCCCTGCCTAGTGATGGATTTTTATTACTTGCATGGACAGCTCTTTGGACCTTATATTGAAAGTTGACAGCAACAGCTTAAGAATGCACGTTCCACATTTGGAATCAACTCCAGACCTTCTACCTTCCTTAACAGTTAATGAAATAATGAGGGATCTGCTCACACTTGACTATGCGACAGCTTGTCAGTCAATTATCCAAATTCTTTTGGGCCCCTATAAATGGGCGACCATGTGTAAAAGAGGCTGTTATTCCTAAATGGCTCATACAATATTTCTGTTAAACCCTCTGAGTTAATGCTGAAAATTGTGTCATTGTCCAAATACTTAAGCGCCTAACTATATGTTTTGTGAATTTGAAGAATGTAAAAATAAATACTTAAACTACTAAACTAAAAACGTATTAGATCATTGTAATGCAAGCTTACAAATACAGGTAAAATTCCATTACAACAAACTCCCAGGGACCTAAAAAAATTTAGTTGTAACGAAATTTTCATTGTAATGAGATTCTATATTTGTTACTATAGTTCTTTCTTCAACTTGCGCCCAGGCATTTGCAATCATTTCAATAGGTTCTTTTGCATTAATTTTAATCTCCTCCTGCCTACAAGTTATGCTGACAAGAATTATTTACAGCATTTCCTTCCGATAATACACTTTCATGGTGCGAATGATGCCCAGAGCCAATGGCTGAAGCACTGCTGTGCAATTGGGTGGGAGGAATTCAACACAAACATTATCTAAATGTGGAAGCATGTTGTGGGCAGCACAGTTATCAATCAGGAGCCGAATCATAATTTTCTTCTTTATATTGTGAGGTTTCAGAACTCTTTTGAGACCCACCCCCCCCTCCAACCAGAATGACATGCTGTAGTGTGTCCTGAAGCGTGATTGCAGCGTCTGTGGAAGATTGTTTGTCCGTTGCCCAGGCAGGGCAAAAACAGGCTCATAGCGCTGCAGTGACGTGACACAGAAGCAAATCATAAAAGATCGGGGTTGCGCTATAAGTCCCTGTCTTGCACCCCAAAACACAAGGCAGAGTCTCAGTACTTTAACAAAACCAGCTTTATTCAGCTTGAAACAGGAAAGGCACTCTTATTTATTGTAGTGTGATCTGCCACTCTGCTATACACAGACACAGCACTCAGACAGGGTTGTGGCCAGATCAGTGATCAAGTAATCCTGTTACCTGAATTTACATTGTTCCTTGCATCACCCATCGATATCTTTTCTGTTTGCTTTGGCAGAGAGACACAGCACAGCTTTTAGCCTGCTGTTGCCCCGGCAATAGATAAACAGTCTTCCATAGACGCAGAGATCAGACTTCGCAACGCTCTTCGGCGTGTCATCCAGTTAGGGCAGGTTCCAAGAGAGTTTACAAACCTCACATTTTATTGAATGAGTGCCGCATTAATAGGAATGTTTCTTGAGCGAGCATCACTGAATCACATAAAAACTGCTTTTTCGATGTCCTCAAATGCAGCAGTTCACATACGTTTGCAACCTGAGATTTTTTCTTTTTTTGCTCGGTCTTTCAAGAAAGTTGACAGCATCGATGACGAAATTCTGAAATCACTAACGTCTTTTTTCTTTTAGCCGCAATCAAGAGCAGCAAAAATGTAAAGTTTTTTTAACAAAGTTAGTGTTTTTTCATGTCTGCCATTTCGATAGGAGGGTGACAATGAGTTAAATTCCAATGGATGGTTTTCAAATGTTGACGAGCAATTAGCAAAAAGTATCACTGAAAATCGCAAGAAACAAAAATGTCAAAAAAAAAAAAAAGATGTTTCTGTTTGGGGATCGTTGTGCACAACTGAGCTGTGGCTACAGAACTAGCTGCTTTGTGGATGATTCATTCAGGCATTTCAAGGTCTTTTGGGCACTTCGTTGTAATGAAAGTATCTGCTGAATGTACTTTGTAGTAACGCAATTTCTATAGACTCACGTCATATGGGGAAACTGTCGCGACCATAAAAATACTTGGTTGTAATGAAAATTTTGTTGTAAGGATATTCATTGTAATGGAATTTTACCTGTAACTGTTTAGAAGGCAGGATATGTTTAAGTTTTCATTTTTGTTCTGATTTCCTCACAGAGAATATTCTCTCTTGAGTACTACAAGAACCACAGGACTCAACCTAATACTTTGCTGTATGACACTTTAAAAAAAATACAGTCTCACACTGCCCCATAACTTCAAGATAAAGACTGACTGGAGTCAGAAATTGGTCAACACTTTCAGTATGTGAGCAGAGCAGGAATTGAAACCTTTAGAGAGATGCCAGAAGTGATACTGAAACATCAGAATTGATCTCTGTCTTATTTAGGGCTCTGCACGGAGTTGCCTCTTACATCTCTGCTTTATCCCACAGAATGTTTTTCATTATGATAAACCTAATCAAAGGACTAATCTTTTGTATAGCGTATTTTTTCACTACTAGTATGAAAAAGCTACCACCTTGTTGTCTTTTTTTACCTTTCTTTAGAACATGTAACAGTAGGCATCTTTAACACTAGAATTACCAGAGTCTACGAAAAAACTCGCAGAGCCGACCAACCTTAAAACCGTTCGCATCTCTCAGCCAATGTCTTTTGTAATCTAAATGTGCTGATAAAGACAAGCTGCAAGCAGCCAGCTATTCCATCCCCCTACTGACTTAGAACGTGCATGAACTTCTCCTAGCTCATGCCTTGATTGATTATCTTTGAGTGAAGTGGAGTTTTAGAGTGGAAATAATAGATCGTTATTTGGAACACACTCATTTCATGTGTGTTCCGTTTCTCCAGTAATCTGTGTAAACACATTGTTAAAACACAAAACTTTTTCATATTTTAGTAATAAATGTTACAAAATGTAGGCATAAACTATAAAATGTGTGAAACCTGAAGTCCAAAGATCAAATAAACACTTTCACAAAAGGTTCAAGAATGACAACAACAGCTTCTGTGGTGTACCGGTAAGAATTGCTGACTCGGAGCGCAACAGGCTTGCTATGCCTCAGAGACCCAAGTTCGGTTCCCCATTAGGGAGAAAATATTTTTTTTTTTCTTTTTAACCTTCACCGCTCTGCCTGCGTGCCTGAACTCCCTGTCTATCTATATAGTAATAACAGTAATTTTATTATAAAGCAGCTTCCCTGTCTGTCTATCATATGGTGCCTTTCCTTCCTATCTATCTATATATCTATCCCCTTAGCTGTTTTTTTATATATTTATTATACAGTGCCTATAGGGTGCCAAACAGGCAATTAATATGATTTTCAGAATATAAAAAGTCATTCCTGAATATATAAATTCAAAACTTGAATATATAAAGTAATTCCTGAATATATAAAGTCAGCGTCGGATTATATAAAGTCACTCCCGAATATATAAAGTCAAAGCCTGATTATATAAAGTCAGCGTCGGAATATATAAACTAATTTTTGAATATATAAAGTCAGCACTGGAATACAGAAAATCATTCCAGAATATATAAAATTTCCGTGCTTGTCATTTCACTCGTACTAGTGAAAGGTAAATTTTGACAGAGGCCACTCAGAGTCTATCGGGCTTGTGAGGTTTGTCCAAAAATGAGTCCATACAAAAAAAATAAATAAATATAGTGTTCAAAATGCCGGGCACATACATCATGTTAAATAAATGAACTGAACAGTGTTTTTTTTTTTTTTTTTTTATATATTTTTCTGAAGATGTTTTTGTTAACTTAGTTCATTACGTTGTACTAGGAACTCATTGAGTTTACTAAAAATTTGCCAGAGTCATTTCAATCAATATCAATATAATCTGACTTTAACTTTAAATATTCAGGAATGAGGTTATATATTCCGACACAAACTTTATATATATTCGGTAATGACTTTATATATTCAGGAATGATTTTATATATTCCAACGATCACTTTATATATTCAGTAATGACTTTATATATTCTATCTCTGACTTTATATATTCAAGAATGACTTTATATATTCTGATGCTGACTTTATATATTCAGGAATGACTTTATATATTCCAAAAATCATTGTAATTGCCTGTTTGGCACCCCATAGGCACTGCATAATGGATATATAAAAAAAACAGCTAAGGGGATAGATATATAGATAGATAGAAAGGAAAGGCACTATATGATAGGCAGACAGGGAAGCTGGTATATAATAATAAAATTACTGTTTTTACTATATAGATAAGCAGGGAGTTCAGGCAGAGCAGCAAAGGTTAAAAGGAAAAAAAATAACATTTTCTCACTAATGGGGAACCGAACTCAGGTCTCTGAGGCACGGCAAGCCTGCTGCACTCTGAGTCTTGTGAAAGTGTTTATTTGATCTTTGGACTACAGGCTTCACATATTTTATAGTTCATGCCTACATTTTGTAACATTTATTACTAAAATATGAAAAAGTTTATGTTTTAACAATGTGTTTACACAGATTACTGTAGAAACGGAACACACATGAAATGCGTGTGTTCCAAATAACGATCTGTTATTTACACTCTAAAACTCCACTTCACTCCCAGATAATCAATCAAGGCATGAGCTGGGAGAAGTTTGTGCACGTTCTAAGTCGGTGGGGGGATGGAATAGCTGACTGCTTGCAGTTTTTCTTTATCAGCACATTTAGATGACAAAAGACACTGGCGGAGAGGTATGAACGGATTTAAGGTGGGTCGGATCTACAAGTTTTTTCGTAGGCTCTGGTAATTCTAGTGTTAAGCCAGATATTGATTTCACAAACCTGATTCTTTCAAGACAATACATAACCATTTCTGACTGATAAGGTATAAAAGGTGCGCCTAATACTTATAGAACAAAAATAGTTATAACTGTGATGTCAAATAAAAGTTTTAACATGAAACAAATATTTATTATTTCAGTTTTATTGTGGATATTTATTTAATAGTAATCCACATATGTTACATATTTGGCTTTTTCATCACTACAACAACAATACATTAAGCGTCTTACATGATACAGTTAGAAAAAGAACAGTAGCTTACTTTTTTAGGGTAAGCATTTTTTTTTTTTACATATTAGTCAAATGACTGCTAAGCATTCAAGCATAATTGCTGGGAGAGAACTTAAAAATGCTGCATAGGTGAAAAATGTCACAAAACAATGTGGATGAAAATGTGCTTTTACAAAATCATTATATTGTGTATTTTACACAACACTTTTCATTAATGAGTACACGTGGTGTATTTTATATTAACAATAAGAGGGAATTGTCATTATTTAATTATATATTTAAATATAAAATAAAGATTTCTAAATTGAAGGAAATGGATATGTCAGGAAATACTAGGTATTTTATTTTATATGAAATGTTTTCTGCCTTGACTACTGTGTCACCTTTACTTCTCTAAAGCTTTTTAAATTAATATGGAAGTTATACTACTATTTTAATTAGGGCGCATTACCATTAGAAGTGTAACTTAAATTAACCAGTCATCCATATGTGAGATCATTACGAGAACCTCAGCACCAGGTTTGATAAAAATCTGCTAACGCACAAGGCTGTAATGCTGATAGAATGGTTATGATAAGTAATTAGGACAATAAGGTTACTTCTCTATTGTATTAAGCAGCAGCCCACAAAATTTGTCCAGTGTATCATTGTCATTATGTAAAAAATGTAAAATGTAATAATGTGTTTCAGGCATTTTAAAGCTTTCATTTATACTCAGAGAAGAAAATTAATTTAGGGTAATACTTGAAGAGAAATGCTGTACTGTATGTATAATCTCCAAATAATGAAATTTTAATTTAAATTCATTATTTTAAAAAGTAAGATAAATGTAGGCCGAATCTATAACAGCATCACATGTACAGATAATTTATAGTAGTAACATACCATCAGATAATGTGTGTAAGCACATCGAGAGGAGAAATGGGCCACGTAACATTTTAAAGTGTCTTTGAACTCATCATGGTAATGGGCACTAGATGTACTGATTCATGGTAGTGTCTTGTGCTAGTTCCTATGTTGTATAAAAAATAAATAATAATGCTCAGTTAAGGCATATTTAATTAAATACATATTGTTAACAAAAGTTACTAATTGTACAAATCTATTATATTATAATTTTTGATAAACCAATAATGATAAAGTTTCAAACTTTTATGGCACATTCAAATACAGACACCCAAAATATGAATTGAAAATACAAATTAAACTTAAAAAATGTATATATAAAGTATTTCTAATTAAAGACTACCTAGAGATTAATTGAAACATCAATTAACTGCAAATATATTGCTTAATAAAATAACAAAATATAGATAAATATAATATAGATAAAACATAATATGGATATTATGCAGTAGATAGCATAGTTTTCTCAAACACACTGGTACAGTGCATTACCGCACCCACTACATGACGAAACAACTCGGGATCCCGGTTTGCAACCCCCCAGGCAGACACGTGGTCCAATCCCACCCCTAGGGAAATGGCCGCAGTCAGGTGTTACGTGGGGGGCCCCTTGGTCTGGTCCAGCCACTCAGGACCCCAACAATGAGGATCTCACAAGCCGGATCACCCTCGGGAAAACGCACCACATGGCTGTAGTGCCATAACTGACGCTCCTTCACAATGCAGGTAATTTGTCTCATTCGGTACTCCATGAGCAACCGCTCATTCGACACAAAGTCAAACCAACGGTACGCAAGGATTTTCCGAAAGTGACACAGTACCAAAGAAGTCCAGTCTTCGTCTCAGGTCACTGGATAGCGTCCATGTCTTTCAACCGTTTAGCAAGACAGGAAGCACCAGGACTTTAAAGTCTTGGACCTTATCGGGAGCGCCACACACCCCTTTCCAGCGACCTCATGACCCCCCATGCTCTCCCAATCCGTCTACTAACTTCATTGGAACAGTCACCAGAGACATGAATGTCACTGCTTAGGTAAGTAAACCTCTCGACAGTCAAATTAAGGCATTAAATAAAAAAAAGCTCATGATACCAGTATGAGTGTTTTAGTAAGCTATAGTCTTGCATGGGTTCATGCATAACAGTGCCTCATGTGTCACAACAAATCCAGGCATTGGCAAAGCTATGGCTAGAAAAAGATCATTTATAAAAGGAGGCTGAAAAAGCTTATGCAAAGTCACTGACATCACTGATATGCCATAGTCAGTCACAACAGACTGTACAACAGAGGAATACTGCATCATAAAACACTTCTTGTCACATATTAATACAACTTTAGTAACTTAATGAAAGCCTACGCTAGCCTATTTCTACATAATGAAAAGATTTAATTTCAACAACTGCAAAACAGTTCTGTTTTATAATTGATAATAACTACACAGCAAATTTAGATTTTTTTAAATAACTGAATATAATTATATTTACAGTACTTAAGAGACATATATAATGGGACACATTTCCACAGTGGTTAACAGTCCTGCTTAAACAGCTCAATAGTTTTGGGATAAAATCCTGCTCCAGTGTGTGAGTGTGCCTAGCAATGGACTGACACCCTGTGCAAATTTGTTTTTTACCTAATGCAGCATACATGGTTAGAGCAATATAACACACTATTCTGCTGCTTTACCTTTTTCAATGCAGATTTTTTTTTCCTTTAAAACTTGTCAGCAGGGCCTTTAGAAAAGTTCATGTGTTGAGTTTGTTACAAACTAGTTCAGTAACATTATTGTTTGCAATCAAATAACTTACAAAGTAATTTAAAATAAAGGAATGTTCAGTTCTAATAACTAATAACTTGTTTTTTCACACTGATTGTGGGAAGAGGTCATTAGTAGGATTGATATTTCAGGTTGTATGAGATTCAACTGATTTCACAACATACAAGAACTGTAGTCATATAGTAGGATTCTATGTGAATCATACAATATCATTCATATGTGATCACATCATCAGGTATTTTTGTTCTTTTTATTTGCGTGAGAGTTGACATCCCAAACTTGGCATCACCCATATTTCAGTAGGTTTTTATGTCAAACATCCCCTTGACCATTTGGTTAACTCGGCAATATGTGAATCTTGGATAAAAGTTATATTTTACTGGTGTAGAAAATGTAATAATGATTTAAATCAGCCCATGCAAAAAAATGAAATGAGCATAACATCCTCAGAAATACCCACATTTTAATATCTTACGAGAGATATATTGCTTGAAGTCACCATAATGAAATTTTAATATCACTATAATTGCTGAAGTCAAAAACCTAATAGATGGTGTAAACCTACTGGACCTTGTATCAAGTCTTCTGACTTTCAACTGAAGTGTTAAAGAGTTAATAAGACTTTAATGTCAGAACTTTGAATCTTTTCTATAATTATCCTGCAATTTGATTTAAAAAGAGAAAAAGGAAATAATATTAGTCAATATGCGTTGATTACAATATCTCCAAATAAATAATATTAATTAGACTGGGGACATCTGTCACTCTTAAAGAAGTGCTTATTTTGCAAGATTAATTAATTAATTAATTAATTAATGCATGTCAATTGTGAGCAAGGATAAGAAGTATTTTTACAGACAGTAAAGCAAAAACAAAAACCTTATTTATCTAATTATAATTGGTGCCTCCAACAGTGACCACGATAATATTATGAACCATATCATTATAATGTTTTTGTGTTACTGGAGTATAGCAAAAAAATCAATACAAGCACAGATACATCTCCAGTTTACATGATAGTTCCATGCTTGTTGGAACAATGTAGAGTCACTAATTACCCTGAACATCTTTGCCAATTAGGGAGGAAAACCAATGCCCAAACGATGACTAACTATGATATTCAAACCCAGGATACTGGATCTGTGAAGCAACAGTACTAACTATTATGTTTACAGACCACCCAAGGATACAAACATCCTTTCATATTTTGCAGTTCATTAAAAAATTGTAACGTTCAGATATTTACATATGTTAGCTTCTTTGTTAAAGGAAATCAATACTATACTCATGATCTTAAAAAAATAAGTTACCTTACTTTAATAATCAAATGGACTGTGCCTTCAACACTAATGAGGATTCAAAACAGTGATCAGTCATACAACACCCCCTTCACATGCCCCATCCAAACACTACAATGTCATAATGAAATCCAAGAACACAAAGAAAGTGTTGTTGTTGGATGGAGTAGAATCCTTATAAATTACTCTTATACAGTTGCAGATGGTCAGAGGAGTGTTTTGTGCTCCTTAGCAACTTGAATTTTTTCACTTAAGAAACATAGCAAAAGTTAGATCTCTTATATCATCGAAAGATGCTGAGAAATGAGTTCACGCTTTTGTTTTCAGTCGTCGAGATTACTGTAACGCACTCCTCTCAGGACTACCCAAAAAAGACATAAATCGTTTGCAACTAGTGCAGAATGCAGCTGCTAGAATCCTAACTAGGAAAAGAAAATCCGAGCACATTTCTCCAGTTTTGATGTCACTACACTGGTTACCTGTGTCATTCAGAATTGACTTTAAAATACTGCTTATGGTTTACAAAGCCTTAAATAATCTCGTTCCATCTTATATATTGGAATGTCTTACACCTTATATTCCAAATCGTAACCTTAGATCCTCAAATGAGTGTCTGCTTAGAATTCCAAGAGCAAAACTGAAAAGAAATGGTGAGGCGGCCTTCTGCTGTTATGCACCTAAATCTGGAATAGCCTGCCAATAGGAATTCGCCAGGCTAATACAGTGGATCACTTTAAAAAACTGCTGAAAACACATTATTTTAACATGGCTTTTTCATAACTTCACCTTAATTTAATCCTGATACTCTGTATATTCAATTCATTATAATAACTTTTCACGGTGGCTCTAAAATCCCTACTAACCCCTACTCTCTCTTCTGTTTCTTTTCCCGGTTTTCTATGGTGGCGATCTGCGCCACCACCACCTAATCAAAGCATCATGATGTTCCTACATTGATGGATTAAAAGCCAGAAGTCTACATGACCATCATCATCAAGTCCTTCCATGAGAACCCTAAATACAAAGAGGACTGTTCATTTATGTTAGGTAGAATGTCCAGAGGGAGCTCTGAGGTCTCATGGCCTAGAACCCCTGCAGATTTTTTTTTTTTCTCTCCAGCCGTCTGGAGTTTTTTTTTTGTTTTTTCTGTCCTCCCTGGCCATCGGACCTTACTCTTATTCTATGTTAATTAGTGTTGTCTTATTTTATTTCTTACTTTGTCTTTTATTTATCTTTTCTTCATCATGTAAAGCACTTTGAGCTACATTATTTGTATGAAAATGTGCTATATAAATAAATGTTGTTGTTGTCATAAGGTTTTATTATGTACTCACAACATCCAGAAGCTGTATTAAATAATGTCTTACACTCACCTACTTCCTTGATTCTGATTAAATTACAAGAACATAAATACCATAGAAAGACTTATTTGATTCGGAACAGATGGACACAATGGAAAAGGGTAATTGTTTTTGATGGTAATTTTGCTTAATTTCCTTCAATCAATACATGGTCATTTTAGAAAGCCATCTCTTCCATAAAGAACAGCCTATCTCCTATTACGCCATTAGATGGTTTAATAAGACCAATGTTTAATTGTCAGTAGCTATACTTTGTGGCTTTGGGAGTATAAATATATAAAACACATTGTAAGAGCCATTTTCCTAGTTATAAAAGATTCATAAATATTTTACTAGATGACAATGCATAAACTAGAGAAGGTTCCTAAAACCCCCATAAGTAAAATTGTATTGGTATATTCTTGCCATTTCTAATAGCTTTGAGTAAACATTATTCTTCAGTTAGTGACAACCTTGCCATGTGTAAGGTGTAGAGGCATGCTGTTTTAAACCGTGACCGTTCCTGAGGGCCTACGGGCTCTTTGAGTGTGTGAAATAACTCTAAGAAAACAATGCTTATTTGAATACTGTACCGTACGCTTAAGGCGTACAGAAGAAGAAATTAAGAACATTTAAGTATAGAAATAACTAAAGTTCCTCAAGAAAAGCTTAGACAAGATACATTTTTCTTTTTTTTTTCGTTTTATTCTACGCGTGTAACTATTTTTTTTTTAATCTTGTATGGATTATTTGCTTTTAACTTTCACTGAATAATTTTAAAACAAACTTTTGGACTTAGAGTTGTTTCGACACGAGTTTTACCTTTACTTTACACTTCGGCGGCTACACATATAATTAAGCATAAATCATCCAAGTTTGGTTCAATAATGTAGCTTCCTTAAATTTAATTATTGCAGGTTTTACTTCAATATGGCCTCAATTTTGAAAATCGTTTGTAATTAACAATGGAACTTTTCCAAACAGCACATTTCCTAATGGTCATTTTAATGCTAGTGCTACTTATTTCGGAATGCCTTTTTTAATGATAGTTTCATCATTTGTCAGTCAAGATCAACTAGCTGCATCTACTTCTATGTTTTTAATCATTTGCTGTGAATAAACAGTATGATACCAAAGATCTGTAGTTCCCTTTAAACTGGTGACAACATTAAAGCTGTGACAATTGCAATAGATTAGTTTGCCAAATGAAATACAGAATTTGTTAAAATATTGTGACATGTACTGAGCAATGGGTGCATTTATTAAATTATAATAAACTGAACTTTAAAAGCCTAAGGGTCAAACTTTCCCATTGTTATGATCCATGGGAAATACCTCATACAATAAATATAAAATACAAAGGAATTTAATAGGAAATTAACTAATTTAGGTTATCTGTATTTTTAATCATGTACTTAGAGCTAGATTAGTTCCCTTTCCAGTGCTCTTCCTTGCCTTGTATTCATTGCTGCCAGAAGAGCACAATAATACAAAAATACACATTTTTATGATCACTAAGCAGTGACACTCTAAACAGTGAGGCTTTTGTAAAATCTTACTTTGATTTAAAAATATTAATTGATATTATCATGTTTTATACTCTAAAATCATCAACCTCATCAATAAGACAAAGCACAATGGACCTTCACGGCACAAATACTTCAGATTCTTGTAGCTAATGAGTACGTTCAGTCACACAAAATACACATTTAAAAGGACAACACAGAGAAGAATGCAACATATAACCTAAATGTTATATCATATTTTCACAAGGTCAGCCTAATAAGTTTCTATATTATATGGACAAAACTAGCAAAATCTGTTATTCTAAGTCGTATCACATATTACGGAAGAAACAGAGCAGCATTTGATGCCATACCAGTAATCTCATAGTTTTTACCCATGGGCCACTGAAGCCATAACTTTAAATCATCAACTTTTCCTTTCTGAGGGGTGCCATTTATCAAAGTTTAACGGGCATGCACACTAGATACTAAGGGAGACCTCCCTGGATATCAAACTCTGATGATACTAATTGGCCGACATGACCTGCTGGGCAGCATTTATGAAAGTAAAAGCATATATGCTTTATACACCATGAGGCAAACACTCGTTAAAGTCTGCTGTATTTACACAAAGGGGTACTGTTTGTGCTGCTGAAGGGACACCCGCTCCAAACACCAAGGGGAACCCCTACTTCAGGTAGTCGAAGTCTAATAATATTGAATTACCAACTATGGATGAAGGGAGACTATATCAATCCACCCTGCCTAGAGTTCCAGATGGGCTTTAATCAGCACTGGTTGTGACCAAGAATCCCTTATGTGGGGACCAGCACTACCGGTTCAGGTAACTATTGTACATAGCTCCAAATATTATTTGCTCTTTCTAATATATGTTTCCTACTTTTTTCTAATTGCATTTATGCTACCATTTGTGTCTCCAATAACTCTGTTTAGTAATTGCATCTGCAGTGTCAATAAAGCACATTTGGTATTTTAACAATAGAATTCCTGAAGCCTATGAAAAAATTGTAATCCTGGCCCACCTTAAATTCCTTTGCACCTCTCCATCAGCGTCTTTTGCTTTATAAATGTACTACCCGCCCCCCTTGACAGAGCTCAACTTGGGCAAAAAGTTCTCCCAGCCAAGGCTCCTTATCTGCGTGTGAGATGCCTGGAGGAGTACAGGGTGTTCCATGTCTACAAAGATCTGCGTAAATGTAGGATGTAAGGAAATAAACGTGAGGCAAGAAATGCTGAACACATAGCTAAAGCAGAAACTTTTCTATGTTATACTAATACTGACTACTTGTAAAAGATGCTGATGGAAAGATGCAAAGGAATTTAAGGTGGGCTGGAATTACAAGTTTTTTCATAGTCTTCAGAGATTCAAGTGTTAATTCTATGTTTCTGCACTTGTGAAATTAGTACCAGTCTTTTCATTGTACTCTAACCTAACTAGAGTCTGCCTTTGGTTTATTATAATAAATGTAGACATAAGAAATAGGTGTTTTGGATTGTTTAGCTCTCAGTGTGCATGTGGCAATATTGGTGGATGTTTCCATCTTGAATGGAAAAAAAAGTGCCAGAGCCTGTATGTACTCTATAATATGAATTCATTAAAAGCTAACTTTTGAAAAAACACAGTTTTTTGAGTTTAAATTCACTGAGATAAAAGGATGTAAGGATGGCTTTAATCTCCCTGGATGGTCATCTTGCAGTTCACACCAAGTCATTCAGATACATAGGCTTGGGGATTCTTACTTTACATAAACAACAGAAACTTCTGCTGTTGCTGCTCATTTTACATGCTTTGTGTGTTAAGCTTTTATTGGTCTTTTATTATTATTTAATTGCTGCTTTTACCACTTTACTATGTGTACTTCTCAAATCTGGGATTGGAAACGCAAATCTGTTGTAGTGTGATAAAAATCTGTAAAGTTCATATTCTTGTCTCCTGAAATAATTTATGGTTTCCTTCTGGAGTCGCTTGATGAAGACTACAAGTCTATCTATTTAGTTAGCCAAAAGAAGGTGTCATTTCACCATACTTTCTCCTGTATCAATCTATGGCTAACACGGTACAACACTCCACTGCTAAGATTTCTTTAAGTAATGCAGTTTCTCCTTGTGTTCCAAATACATTCAGGAGAAGTTAATTTGTGAATTTTCCAGTAATAAGTGAATGCCATGTGAGGTACTGGTTTCCACTGATCTTATCCTTGATTCTGCCATAATGGAATCCAGTCTCCTGCACATATATCAGTAGAAAAAGCAGAAAACTTTTAAACGGATATAATGAAATAAAGTTACTCTAAGAGATCTGTATTGTCAGTTTAGAAGAAAAGGAACGTCTAGGTGGGATGGCACAATGCTGCAGTGGTAACGCTGCTGTCTCACAGTAAGTAGGTGAGGTTTTGCATCCCTGGTCCCCCTGTATGCATGTATGTTAAGCAAAACGGCAATTCTAGAAATGCTCCTAGTGTGTGTTTGTTCAACCTGTGATGGCCTGGACCTCTCTGCAGGGATTGTTCCTGCTCTCACTCTGTGATAGCTGGGATATACTCCAGCGTGCCCAAAGCAACGCAAATCTTGTATGAATTAAGCGGGTTAGAGAATGACATGACATGACTGTCTAGGTGGCACAGCAGCTGGTGATGTTCAATGAAGGCTCAACTCCCAGCAAATTAATAAAGCAGCCTTCTCATGTTGGAATGCCTCATTGGTACCTGTTTCATCTCATTAGAGCCAAACTGTCTTGCAGGCAGTACATAATTACAGTAAGTACTACGGGTGCGCTCAAGTATAATATATATATATATATATATATATATATATATATATATATATATATATATATATATATATATAAAACTATAATTAAAGTATAATTGAATAATCAGGACTTAAAATAATGAATGTAATATGTTAAAACACCTTACAATATAAAACAGTTCAGATAAACACATGTCTTATACAATCACATTTCAGTAAGCACATTTCATTGTCTTGTCAACTACGATTTAAAGAATGTGATTAAAGACCTTTGAATAACTCTAGTGAAGAGTACATGCTTATAAAATTCTTTTTTTCACTAATGCATTGTACATCTTGCCAGATAATTACTTTTAATTACAACCAAATTTCAAATCTTTTGTACAATATAAAGTCTTAATTAACTTAATTTTGTTATATGTTTCTAAGTTGCTTCTTAGTTTTGTACTGAGAGTGCAAAGTATTGATTAAAATGGGAGTAAAGACCCTAAATATATTTATTGTATGTGATTTGTGACTGAATCATATTACAATGAAAAGAAAATAGTGTGAACATGTTAGATTCATCCGTTACATCTGACAGGTATAACAAACTAAATCAGATCAAATACCCAGATTAATCATAGTTCCTGCTGTAAATGCTGTACTAATTATACATTTTAATTAAATGAAGATAAGTTATAAATCACATTGTGCTTCAGTATGTTTTGATGTTTTGAAATGGCTTGATCAAGACCTAAGAGAGAACTCAGTCTCGTAGCAGGTAATGAATGGGATAAGAAGAGGTTTTGGAGATTACTATTATTCTTTCATTTCTGTTTATTTTTTAAATGATGAAACTTGTATTGGAAAAAATGTCAAAAGTAACACTAAGGATGCGAAAATTACAACGAATGTTAATACAATATCAAGTGAAGAATATGCTATCAGAATGAAATGCTATTTATAACATTAACACAAAGGGGTGCATGTACAAATCTACATAACCATGAAGAGTCTGAAAACTTTATGAATCCACTGTATAGTATATATAATACTTGCAAAAGCACATTGCATATATAGTACACATAAATTGCATGCTATGCATACTATTTATTTAATTTTAGTTACAGTATATTATTGCATTTTTGTCAAAGATATGACAAGACATGGATGTAAGAATTTCATTGCGCTATTTACACATGACAATAAAGTCGACCTTGACAGAGCTTTTCCTTCTTTAATTACTATATACAAATTGTTACCATTTTATTTTAGGTACTGCAAAAAATGCATCTATAACTCATCGACTCTTACATAACAAGACATTAACAAAGGCTTCTTTTAGTCACATTTACAGTTACAAAACATCAGAAAATAGATTATCTCAGTGCAGTTGGGCATTTGATATGCTGGTAAAATTACTGATGAATATGATGGATTTACAGGTCTCGTGCATTTCCCCCCCGTGTGCCTTTTTTTCTCTGTACCCTAATAATCTTTCATATGACACTCAGACAGTGGGCTACAACTTGCCTTTTCACGGCGACTTTGATATGTGACTTCTTTTTTATTTCCGGCACTGTGCGATTTGTGAATGTGAGCTTTCAAGTTTCTCCAACACGCTATGTCACTCGATCAACTTCCTTTTGTTGATTATACCACGGTTTATTTGAACAAATAGTATGTTTTTCCTTTGCCTCCACTTGGTATTCGCTGAAATTCTTATATTTTCCCCCATGCTTTTCCCATTGTCTTTTCACAGAAGGCTGAGCTTAAGGGCGATTTATATTCATTTGCATATACAAAGAGGCGTAATTCTGGGAGGAGTTGGGGCGTTACATAAAGCACGTGCACAAGCGTTAGTTTTCACGCTGATCGGGATTTATGTAGAGGAAGAACGTGGAAGTTGAGTACGCACAGATTTCTGCATCTGGATTTTTCTGTGCGTAAGCACATTTCGGCTTTTGTGCTTACGTCATGTTATACATGAGGCCCCAGATGTCCACAACACACATGGTTTATTTCTCTTTTCCTACACACAACACAGCACAAACACAGTGCCCAAAGACTCACGGTCCTTTTCTTTCCTTCTTCTGCCACCTCTACTCCACTCCTCACAGCTCCATCCTCTTCCACCCAACTCCAGCCTCCTGAATGGAGTGAGGCGGCCCCTTTTATAATGCACCTGGATGTTCTCCAGGTGCTCCCTAAGATCTCTCTGAAGCACTTCCTGGTGTGGCAAAAGTGCTGCAAGGGCATCCGGAAGCACCCCGGGTGTACCTGCTTCTTGGTTTGGCAGCACTTCCTGGTGTGGCGGAAATGCTGCGGCCAGAGGCTCCTTAATCCTTCGGGCAACCCCTGGATGTGGCCACGGATCCCCACAGGGTTGAGCCTTCCAGTTCCACGTTTCCCACACAATCCAGGACGGCTACCCTCTCGTGTCCTGGTAAAGGAATTGACCCTCTCTCGGTCCCCTGCCTCTCCAGGCCTCCTGGTGGGGCCAGGTCCCCGGCCATCTATCACAACGTTATGCAAAACAACTGGCATCTACCACTGACGGAAGAGCAACAGCTGCAAATTGTGAATGCAAAGCATTTCGAAACAGACTAGCTGCATTGGAAGATGGATACAGAAGGAATAATATCAGAATTGAAGGTCTCCCTGAAAGCCGTGAAAGTCCAAATCCAGTGCAATTTATACCTGAACTTTGCTCTAAAATAATTGGACAGGACTCAGAAACTGAGATAGTAGCAGCTAGGGAATCCATTCCCGGGCTCCAGATTACCAGAAGCCCCGGATTCCTGGACATTTTTCTTTCCTGGAATTCCCAGGAATGAAACTGCTGTAATTCCTGGGAAACCGGGAATGGCCAAGCTCACATATATAGCGTGTAAAAGTGTAAATATCAAACAAGAAATAACAGAGTTATAATTGAAAATAATTAAGTGGCACGGTTTTTTGGCCCACGGTGTAGCGTGTTGCCGATTAATTCAGTGAACAAAAGACCAGCAGCAGTCAGTCTCTCAACTTCCACTAAGACTGAGCACAGTGCACTAGGAGGAGTCTGCACTCTGCAGCTCACGAATGCCGGGACGGGGCAGACTTCATTGACGTCTGTCAGACAACAGCTTTGAACAGCAACTTGAAATTGCAATGCGTCAGTCTGTTGCATCCGCATTATATGTACCAAGAAACTTGCCATCACAAAATGATGACAAGAAACTGGATGCATCAGTAAAAGCTAAAATGGCGGTGTTTCAGAGGAATGGCAAGCACGGGCGTTTAGAACAAATGTATCAGTATCTGATGACTGTGCCACCTACTTCAGTGGAGGCAGAGTGTGCTTTCTCAGCAGCTGCATTACTCTGCACGAATGTGCGCTCTCACCTAAACGACCGCACGCTGGACACGTTGTGCTTTCTACACTCTTATTACCGCAACTAACTAGATGCATGTACTTATATGACAGCATGAACTGCTTGTGGATAAGGATAGTCTTTTATTGGTGTCAACATATTGCAGTAGTTTTATTAAAAACAAGTGTCGGTCGTTCTAAAATTGTTCACATGTGAGATGCCCGTGCACTGTGTCATCCCCGGATGCCTGGGATTCCCGGGAAAGGATTCCCTAGTAGCAGCTTACCGCATAGGTAGATCAAATGCCTCAAAACCTAGAAGCTTCATTGTGCATTTTGACAAATTACAATCTAAATTACAACAACAACAACATTTATTTATATAGCATGTTTTAATACAAATGATGTAGCTCAAAGAGCTTTGAAAAGAAAAAACATAAAAATGAAATTAGGCAATGCTAATTAACATAGAATAAAAGGTCTGATTTCCAGGGAGGACAGAAAAAGCAAAAAAACAAACAAACAAAAAAATTCAGATGCTGGAGAAAAAAAAAAAAACAAAATCTGCAGGTGTTCCAGGCCATGAGACCGGCAAGCCCCCACTAGGCATTCTCCATAACATAAATTTATTAAAATATAATGTTATTTCTCAGAAGAAAATGAGATTATATTTGAAAATAACCACATTCGTATTTTACTTTTTTTTCTCACCTTCAACAGCTGCTAAACATGCCACACTTTACAGCAATAAACAGTGTTTACGGAAAGCCCAGATCAGATACAGTCTCTTGTATCCTGCTAATTTGAAAGTGGACATTCAAGGTAAGTTCTACATTTCTACTTCTCCACAAAAAGCAGAAACATTTTTTGAAATACGATCGTCAGTCGGATCATGTCCTGGCAAGGCAAAGAAGATCTTACGTGCTGTTTGATCCACTCACAATGAGACTCGAGCCGTAATTATACATCCTATTTCCTTCTTGGACATTTTTTTTTCAAAGTTTTAATTACAATTATATGCGTGTGTATATGTATATATATATATATATATATATATATATATATATATATATATATATATATAGTGGTACCTCGGTGTAAGTCTGCTTTGGAATAAGTCCAACTTGGTATACGTCCTGTTTAGAGGCAAAATATTTTGCTTGGTATACGACCTTTGTTTGGAATACGACTCGTGTGCTAGAACAACACGTGTGGTGTACCGGTCATTTTCATTTATTTCATCTAATTGCTTTTGTATTTATGTATTTTAGTATTAAGCAGTGTTTAAATTATTTTATACAACCCCATCAATGTATAATATGCCAATAACATAGGATTTTTTTTTTCATGGGAACGAATTAATCATTTTCCCATTATTTCTTATGGGAAAAATTCGTTTGGTATAAGTCCTGTTTGGTATAAGTCCAAGGATCTCGAACGGATTAAGGACGTATACCAAGGTACCACTGTATATGCATGTATGTGTATGCATTTGATATGTGTGTGTACATATTTTTTTCCCCAAAGGAGACTGTTTAACATCTTTCCCTGGGTTTACTCTTTCAGGATTGTTTAAGATTATATTTTATGTTTACAGTATTTAAACTGTATTGTTAATGGATATCTCTATTTTAATCCTTATACACTGCTGCTGGTGGGCTTGTTTTGTTTTGGATGCGCTCTGTCTCTAGGTATATCAGAGAACTGGGACTTTGTAAGGTGTGGTCTAGCCTCACATGGGGAGACGAAACTCTATCCCTTTAATCCTTGATCCTAGCCACAATTGTAAGTGCCAACATAACTCCCGGCAATATTGGAAAATAAGGTTAAAGCTATTATATGCAATAATGTATATCCTTAATTTAAGATTATAAAATGACAACAAAATTTCAAACAATATCTCTATGACCAAACAATTTTTTTTTCTTTGTAACGTAGACTGTCAAAGGTCTGAATCATGAATTAAAGAGTGTCAAGGAGGCTGTATCGCTTCCTTGAACCCTTGTCCAAGACTCCGGACACCAGATAAAAGTCCAAAATATGACTTTATTCATAAGCCACAGTGCAAAAAGCACCCTCTCCTCCTCTATACTCATTAAATTACACAATAATCACTAATAAACAATTCCTCTACTCCCAGACGCGTTGCCACCCTTCCACCCAACTCAGCTCGCCATCTGGGAGCTCCCACAGTCCTTTTATACACCCTGACCCGGAAGTGTTCCCAATCCCCAGTCCATGTGATTCTTTATCACTTCCGGGTCAGGTACAAGTCCTTTTTCTTCATCCTGGAAGTACGTCACTTCTGTTGTCGCTCTTCCTACGACACACTTCCGGGTTATAGGGCACATATGATTCTTCGGTCCTCCCTGCAACTCACTCTTGTGGCCCCTGTGGTATCCAGCAGGGCCGTGTATAAAAACTACATAGTCTATGATTCCCTGCTGGTCTTTAGGGCTCAAGAACTGATTATTCCTTTATAGATGATAATTTCTTGCCTATGATCAAATCTTGCAAATATGAAGCTATTGTTATCTCCAACTATGCCCCTCTGATCATAGAGCTCACATCTCTATGCCCCACATACTCATCTCACAGCTGGCGACTTAACCCCCTGTTATTAACTGAGAAGAACTGTACATAATTTATATCCAAGCAAATTGATTTTTTTTATATATGGGAAACTCTGAAGGCAATTTTAAGAGGATAGATATCTCATATCTTTCTCACAAAAATAAATCAGAAACAATGAAGGCCTCAGAATTAATCAATGAAATTACCAGAATAGATGAAGAACATGGCAGGTCTCCAAATGAGGCATTTTTTAGGAAAAGACAGGCTTTGCGATCAGAACTCAACCTTTTGACAACAAAAGAAACATAACTCATATTTAAATCGTGACATCATTACTATGAACATGGAGAGAAGGCCAATAAGACCTTAGCTCAGCAAATCCACAAGCAGGAAGTTCACAATACAATACCTGTAATCACCAACACAGATGGAGATAGAATTATTGGCCATAAAAATATAATGCACACATTTAGAGTAGTATAAGCCCTTATATTCTACTCAGTTTAAAGAGTACAAGACATAATCTAATGTGTCATTTTTGATATATTACGGATACCACAGCTAGATATTCTCAGTGCAAAGGAATTGGATAAACCTCTGACTCTGTCAGAATTACTAGACACTATAGACACTATATCTATCTTGTTTAAAATTGTCCAAAATGTTTCCAGGGCAAGATCCCACCTGTGAATGTTGCAATCAAGCTCCAGCTTTACTAGGCCACATGTTTTGGGTGTGTACCAAATTAACATTATTCTGGACAAAAAATTTTAAATGCCTATCAGACAGCCTTGGTGTCACAATCACTCCTAATCCATTAAAAGTTGTGTTTGATGTACTCCCAGATGGATTTAAAGTGGAGAAGGACAAAGAAACTGTAATTGCCTTTATTTTACTATTAGCAAGTAGACTTATCTTGCTCAACTGGAAGAATCCTAACCTACCTTTGTTAAGTCAATGGGTAGCTGATGTTATATACTATCTGTTATGGTGTATAAAATCTACATCTTATTCTGTATTATATTTTGCTCAATCCCAACAAGATGAATTTAGATGTAAGATGCATTATAATAAAAAAGACATATCCTCTTCCTCATATCTCACTTTTATAACAGTTGTTCATAGCTTAGTGCTAATTTGGTTTACAGCCTGGGAAAGGATGCTGAGCTGATACCTCAGGCTATTAATTACTCTACGGATGGACATCTGGGACATCAATTGGGTTTATGGCCTGGGAAAGGAAAAACTGAGGCAGTAACAAAGAACTTTGTTACCTGGGGAGTAAAATTCATCCATCATATTGACAGCCAGCCAATCAGGTGCATGTGTGGTGAAACCAAGGCATTACATTTCATAATAAATATGCCGTGGTTTGAGACAGAAGAAGCAAAGAGAAGAAGGAAGAGAAGCAAACAGAAGAAGGAGAAGAAGAGGAACGGACGAAGACGGCACTTGTCGTCAGAAAGGCATCATGAACATCGATTGCTGAATCAAACGCCTCCCTGGCACATTCATCCTTGTCATCTGTAACTTTTTTTGTAAGCTTTTTCTAAAGACTATATATATTCAGACTTTCCTATCAGTACCTATTTTCTAGTATTCTTTGTTCCAGTGGTATTATTATTATTCTTGTAATAAATACCATGCTGCTTTTAACTTTCTATGCTTTGTCTTAATGTCTAGAGTGATTGAATTAATAAGTTAAATTTCTTTGAGCACCTAGTGTAGCTGGATTTTTGCCATTATTTCTGTGCTGCAAGGTTTATAAGGCTGAGAGTGAGAGTGCCACTCAATAGTTAGGGACAATACGAAAAGAAGGTATTTTTGGCTGATAAATGGCCTATAGTCAAGAGTGCTGAGTCTTTGTATGTTTAAATGTATTCTTGTAGACCAAAATTAATATTTAGGTCTGAGATATCACTAAAACATCGTATGTTGTTCATACCGAAAATAAGTAAGTCTCTTGAAGTGCTGAATGACAGGCTGTTATTCCTATAGCACTTGTGTGGTTTAAAGTGCTAGGGGTTAATAAGTGTTTGTGTGTCATTCATGAGGCACTGTTGTGGATAGGGTCTGTGTGTATGTGTATAGCTACGTATGTATGTGTTCATCTTAAAGTGCAACAGTAGACCACCCCGATAACGAACTTGAAGAGTACACTTACCCTTTAGGAAACAGGTAAAAGGGCAAGTAGAGGGAAATACCATGATAATACACTATCTAAAAATGGAAAAAATCTAATTCTCTCTTAGAGGGTCTGTTCAAAATGTTTTTAAAACCTGGCAGGATCTAATCAACAATATTTTAGAATAACCACTGTGGAGGACTGCCGGCTTCTCATGCCGGTCCTCACTCCCAGGCCGCCTGGAGGAGCCCTCCCGACGGCAGGATAGTGCCCCGAGGTCCAGCAGGGCCGCATGGACTTTGTAGTATTTATACACAGTGGACTGCTGGGACAGGAACACCTCCGGGTCAGGGGCTATAAAAGGACGATGCCTCAGTCCAGACACTGAGCTGTGCTGGGTGGGAGAGGAGCAAAGTGTCTGGGCGAGGAGGAGTAGTTTATAGTATTGTTGTGGTATTGCATTTAATAGTTTAAATATATGAGTAGTGTGGGAGGTGCTTGGTGCACTGAAGAAAACAATAAAAGGTCTTGGACGTTTACCTGGTGTCTGGAGTCATACCTGAGGGTTCAAGGAGGCACTAGCGCCCCCCACTGCCACACCACTTAATATTCTCAAAAGTTTTACTAGTTGTCGGCTTTTCTCTTTCTCGTGAGCAGGGCTTGAACTGAATTTAGTTTTGTTAAGTTTGATTTGATTGTATGGAATATTACATGCTGTAAATAAATGTAAAAAATAATTAATTAATCTGCCAAAAGTGCCCATAAAGTCACCACAGCTGCTACCATCAATGAGGGAAGTATGTAAACATACATAAAATTTGCAGGCAAATATTCTTATTTTTACAGAGCAGGATACTGTATATTAACCAGTCTTTATTTTGGTAAGTTTGACACTGTGTTCTGTTGCTCATATAAAATAACTGACATCCATTAACTGAATGAACTTTATCTCACCAGGTTCAAAGTCGTTTATATTTTAGGCTGAACTAAGAGGTCAAGTAAGGAAACTCCAGTACAAAACTGCATTAAGTCGGGGTAAATTTAAATTTGTTCTCTGTAAAATAATTAAATGAAATGTCAGCAATTCAAATTAATTTACATATTCAGTAATGCATGTAATTAAAAGAGATTAACTGATAAGTAGCTGAATTTCAAGCATTTTGCCTATGTGCTTTGGCAGTGTTATTGATAATTGTAAGAGAGGTGAATATTCCTGTTGTTCAGCATTGTGAGAAAGGCATGGTTCATCGAGAGAAACTACCTAAAATTATCAAAAACTGCTTATAACATCATAATATCAGAAATATTACACATGACAAATTATTCAGTACAAAAAAAAACAATGAAAACAATCTGTTTGAAAAATATAATAAATAAATACATTTTGCTGGAGTGAAAAAACAAAAAAACATGTTTTTGTTTCCAAGATATATAATTAACCCAAAGTCTTGTCCAAAATTTGAACACATGACAGTGTGTAATTCCTGCAGTTAAGCATTCAGATATTTCACAACTGTTTCTTCAGCATGAAGTTAATTCTCATTATCGCTTACTGAAAAACAAATGCTAGATTGTTGTGTCCAATTTTATACTCAGTTTCATTAGAGATACAAAGAAAGAATGGCTAAGTTAAAAAAAAAAAAAAAAAACATTGGTTTTGACTTTTTTCCTTTTTGTTAATGTAATATTGCAACCTCAATTTACATACTGTATTTATGTTTTGGTTCTGCGTTTCTTATTTTTTTATTATTATTATTCACATTTTAGGTCACTTCACTATGCTTGTAATTATATACTGTTAAATTTTCTTATGTTCCATCTACTTTGTGGATGTTTCCTCAAGAGGCAAGGCTACCCATCTTGTTCTAAGCCCGACCTCGAATCATTTAAAGCTCAAGGAAGCTGAGGCAGCATTTTCATGGAAGTTACTAGTATTGTCATTTCTTTGCTTTCTGTTGATTTTTTTTAATTATTATAAATTATTTTTTGCTACTGTTTTTTGGATTTGAATTATTTCAGTTTGTGGATTGTTTATTAGGCCTGTTCACCTTAAAATTATCTTTTTGACAACTTCTTTGTGATTTTTTGAGCACCTTTTGTTGTTTTGTTTATTCAAATAAATAGTTTTAATTTATAAAGTACTAGCCAACCCGTGGCGTACCATACGCCGCATAATCAGGCCGGTTTTCTAAATGATTTTTAAGCACAGGGAGAAAATTTACATTTGAAAAATCGGAAATGTAATAAATCAGCAAGAAAAGCAACATTGTAACAATGCACGGAACAAACCAACACACAATCGTCTGTGCGGCGCTCAGGCGCGGAGGGTGGAATGGGAGGAGAGGAGAAGGACGTCCACTCTGCTGCCTCCTCCATGCTAGTCTGCCGATTTCTCGTCCAGTATGCACTGCCTGCTCATGTGCCCACCTCCAACTCGTATGTGCACAGTCCAGATGCAGCTGTGACTTACGTAGACTTTTCATTGCTCTGTGCGGTTTTGGCTGCCTTTCTATATATAATCAACCAAGACACCTGACCACGGTGGTAGTGAGGTGGGAGGGCGGTGTGTACAAAGTGCAGGAGCATCTAAGAAGACGCATGTTTGTCGCGGATGCGAATTGCTGTATGTAGCGTGTAAAACAGTTTGCTATTGTGCACACAGTCGTGCGTCGTAACCAAAAACTCGTTGTTTAAAGACTGGTTACTTCATTGTGTATACGACTGTAGGTGAATGAAAAGATGTAATTCAGGAGAGGGCAACATACAATACAGCATTTTACACGCTGCATACAGCGATTCACATTCGTGACAAATTTTTTACACGCTGCATACAGCGATTTACATCCGCAACAAATATGAATCTTCTTAGATGGTGCTGTCGCATCCACCCACACTCTTGAAGCACATACACTGCTTGGTCATGTGCCCGCTCGCAAGAGCAACTAACAGAGACTCGACCACCAACTGTAAGACTATGGGCTACCCCTCACAAACTGGTCTACACGCCACATACAGTGATTCACATCTGCGACAAAAACTGTTTTACACACTGCATACAGCGATTCACAGCCGCGATATGATTTTTCTTAGACGGTTCTGTCGCGTCCACCATCGCACTCGAAGCAAATACACTGCTTGGTCATGTGCCCGGTCGCAAGAGCAACTGACAGAGACCCGGCCACCGAGTCTAAGACAATGGGAAACCCCTCAGAAACTTTTTTACACAATGCATACAACAATTCACATCTGTGACAAACAAACTATTTTACACGCCGCATACAGCGATTTACATCTGTGACAAACATGCCTCCTTTTAAATAGTCCTGCCGCGTCGTGTGGTGCCTCTGTGTGAACCGGTCAGGCACAGAGAAGGTCAGCTGCTGAGAGAGCGTCTCGACTGTTGCAGGGCCTGCATTGGTGAAGCAGGTGAGACGGTAATAAAACAGAGGCACAGGGCTCATTGGTTTTTAAAGACGGCTTCCTTTATTGTGTTTTAACCTCAATTTTGAAGGATTGTTTTAAGGATCCCATGGGATACCCCTCACAAACTGTTTTACACGCTGCATATAGCGATTGACTTCCACGAGAAACATGCCTCTATGAACAGTCAACGTGGCTCAGAGCTACATGTGGACTCTACAACAGACGAACATAAATGACGCCGTTTTTCCTGTATCGTTGCATCCGAGTTGGTGGGAGTGGTTCTGTGAGTTGTCGTCGTATCCAATAGTCTTAGAGTTGGTGGGCGTGGCTCCTTCCTGCGTGCGCCATGGGCATCTCACTTGTCCGCGGCTTAGTGAATCCATGCCCCTTGCAGCGAGTTTTCCATGGTTGTCTTGCCTTAGTGAATTATATATATATATATATATATATATATATATATATATAGATTCTTTTTGCCATTTGGTCACAAGCCAGATTTTGCTCATTTTCTACCTGTTGTGAGGTATTTACAAAACTTTAAGCACATTTTGCAACTGAATAAAGTGTCTCAAGTTTTGGGACTACTTTTGGTACTTGTGAGTTGGCTGAACTAGGTGAGCCTCATCTTGGCTGGTCGATGGAGCTCCTGGCCTTCTCTTCTGGATTTCCTTATGTTTGAGTTTTCATTTCATAACAGTTAAAAGGTGCATGCCATTCCACTTATATGTTCTATATATATTCATTCACACAAGTGCTAAAATCAATGAATTCCTGTCAGTCAATGATGCGAGTCTTGAAAGGGCATATCTTTTACTCAATCTGGTTATAGTGAGCAACATACTATATTTTAGAAGATGTTTTACAGGCAATGGTTTAAAGTATGATGTTTAATCTGTAAGTTTGGGTCCTTTTCAAGTACAGTGGTGTGAAAAACTATTTGACCCCTTCCTGATTTCTTATTCTTTTGCATGTTTGTCACACAAAATGTTTCTGATCATCAAGCACATTTAACCATTAGTCAAATATAACACAAGTAAACACAAAACGCAGTTTTTAAATGATGGTTTTTATTATTTAGGGAGAAAAAAAAAATCCAAAATCCAGCGAACCACAGTGAGAGCCATTATCTACAAATGGCAAAAACATGGAACAGTGGTGAACCTTCCCAGGAGTGGCCGGCCGACCAAAATTACCCCAAGAGCACAGAGACGACTCATCCGAGAGGTCACAAAAGACCCCAGGACAACGTCTAAAGAACTGCAGGCCTCACTTGCCTCAATTAAGGTCAGTGTTCACGACTCCACCATAAGAAAGAGACGGCAAAAACGGCCTGCATGGCAGATTTCCAAGACGCAAACCACTGTTAAGCAAAAAGAACATTAGGGCTCGTCTCAATTTTGCTAAGAAACATCTCAATGATTGCCAAAAGTTTTCGGAAAATACCTTGTGGACTGATGAGACAAAAGTTGAACTTTTTGGAAGGCAAATGTCACATGCCGTTACATCTGGCGTAAAAGGAACACAGCATTTCAGAAAAAGAACATCATACCAACAGTAAAATATGGTGGTGGTAGTGTGATGGTCTGGGGTTGTTTTGCTGCTTAAAGACCTGGAAGGCTTGCTGTGATAGATGGAACCATGAATTCTACTGTCTACCAAAAAATCCTGAAGGAGAATGTTCGTCAACTCAAGCTGAAGCGATCTTGGGTGATGCAACAGGACAATGACCCAAAACACACCAGCAAATCCACCTCTGAATGGCTGAAGAAAAACAAAATGAAGACTTTGGAGTGGCCTAGTCAAAGTCCTGACCTGAATCCAATTGAGATGCTATGGCATGACCTTAAAAAGGCGGTTCATGCTAGAAAACCCTCAAATAAAGCTGAATTACAACAATTCTGCAAAGATGAGTGGGCCAAAATTCCTCCAGAGCACTGTAAAAGACTCATTGCAAGTTATCGCAAAGGCTTGATTGCAGTTATTGCTGCTAAGGGTGGTCCAACCAGTTATTAGGTTCAGGGGGCAATTATTTTTTCACACAGGGCCATGTAGGTTTGGATTTTTTTCTCCCTAATTAATAAAAACCATCATTTAAAAACTGCATTTTGTGTTTACTCGTGTTATATTTGACTAATGGTTAAATGTGTTTGATGATCAGAAACATTTTGTGTGACAAACATGCAAAAGAATAAGAAATCAGGAAGGGGACAAATAGTTTTTCACACCACTGTATGTACAAACATTGAAAAAAATATCTCTAAAGGTAAGGTAAAATCTATTGAATACAGTATACAGTACAGTACAACTACAAACGTATTAGACCTAATCAGTCATACAGAGAAGCAGGGCAAGAAGGGACTTTTGGGAAAAATTATAGGACTACAGGATTTGAGCTTTCCAATATTCCTGTTTTGACTGCTGAACTCTTGTTTTACCGATCCTTAACATTTGTTTCTTTCAAGATGTCAAATCTTTATACGGATAATGCAACATTAACAAATTTGGCAGGATGGTACATTTAGCCAAGAACAGTAGGTATACACAAAGAAAAGACATTTCGCTATATTAATATTAATGGGTAACTTTCCCTCCCCAGTAGAAAAATTAAATAACACAAAAACTCAAAAGGGCTTTAAATAGTTTGAACAAACCTTGGTGATGCTATAGTAAAAAGGAAATAAGCCAGCCTGTGTGTGTTTATTTTTTGTTTTGGTTTTTCTTTTGTTAATTTCTATATATTTGTCAGCAATAAAACTGTAAAACTTGGGGTATTCTTATGCTGCACATCCTACACAGGAAAATGAGAGGAGGTGGTGAGCTGCATGGAAAATGAAATGTGAAATGAACGAAGAAAAATTATGTGAAACTCAAAGAAGGCATGATTAGTAAGTGGCCTTCCTGGGTACATGCAGTACTCCCTAGTCTGCTGACTTCTTTTTACTTCACATGATGTGGTAAAGCTGTGTTGGATTGTTGAGCTCTCTTACAAACAGAAATTTCAAAGAAGGGAGGGTTAGGAGTGGCGACTTTGTAAAATACCTGTAATGCTGTGGAGAACTAACGTGTCCCCTTGGAGGTCACATCATGATGTCTAACTATGCTCCAATTTGCAAAGCAATAACAGATAACTGCCAGTACAGTGCACCAGCCCTGGGTAAAACACAAGCCAGGAGCGATGGAATGCCTTGGTTAGTTTAAATGGTTGCACAGCTTAGTAAAGGGGTCCCCCACAAACAGAACATAAAGGAGGTGGACACTGTATATAGTTCCCATTATTATTCCTTTTCACCTGTTCTTATCTGTACAGTGCCTAAAATGCTGTATGAAGTAAGTTAAAGTTAATCACGACTTAGTGTATACCACTTTTGATCTAAACCATCTAAATCTTTGTAACGGTACAAGATTACAGATCAAATTGTTACATTAAAATCTGACTGAACCTACCACTTTTAAAGGATCTGCAACAGGGTGAATTTATGCTCATACTCAAAACTCCCAAAGTTACCTGTATGGATTCAAAAAAATAGTTTCTTCTAAAATTGCATATTGAATTGACAATCAACAAAAAAAAGAGAAACAGTGTAGTGCAAGTATGCTTACTGGCCGAGTTGAAACCCTTGATACCACACAAGCCAGGAGTGATGGCATACCTTGGTAAGTTTAAATAATTAGATAGTAAAGTAAAGGAGACCCCTCTGCGCAAACATACAGCATTATTATCACTGTTCATAGTTCTCCATATTATTTCTTTTCACTAGTTCTTTTCTGTGCATTGCTTAACATTTTAATCATAATCAAAATGTTTAAATTTTAATCATATAATATAAGCCCTTGGCATAAAAAAAAATAATAAACAAGGTCCATTCTCTTAGGAAATGTATGGGTGAAGTCAGGTAGTACAGCTAGTAAGATATAAAAGCGAAACTAAGTGCAATTTTTGCCTCATTTTTAGATGCTTACTCTTGCATTTAAAAATCAGGCAACTAGATAATGCTGTGAAACTATTTTCAGGGAGCATGTTTTCTAGCAAAGAACACTTGTTACTGTACCTAATAATTCTTTAATATGGGTAGTTTGAAATATTAAAAAAATTAGTGCATTATAATAACTTTTATTTTTATACTAATTTAATAAGCGTTTAGCATTATAAAGGTAATAATCACAACTTAGTACAGTGATTGAACCTACGTGGCTTTCTAAAATGCTTGTTTTCTCTTACTTCACTGGGACATTTTTACTATTTAGCATTATGGCATATAAAGAAAATAAAGAAAGTGAGTTATAATGTTCTCACACCTTACATTCTCTGCAGTAATTTCAAATTATATTAGTTTTTTTAGTAATAAACTCACTTTTATTTCCTGCACCGTACTGTTAGAGTTTCATCTAATTTTGCTCAACTGAAAGAAACCTAATGCAACCTCTAAAAATCAATGGGGGAAAAAATATCTCATCTAAAACTGGAAAGAAAAAAAACATTTCTTTTTGTGAAAATGGACAGAGCTTCTTCAGTATCTGGTAAGAATATAACAATGTTATTCTAAACCAAGGCTGCTGGGCTACTGCCAACATGTGTGCTTAACTCTTATTGTTTCAGTATGATAAAGTGATAACATAATGGGTTTTGTGTTACTAATTAGCTGTCTGCATTGAGGATTTAAGTGATGTGTAACAGTAATAAATCTTAACTTTTGCCATGATTTAACAGAATGATTGAATATCTGATTGGACTGATTTTTTATTATATTTATATAGTAATGTTGCATGATTCTTGCATTATAACTCTTGTTGTAATATATATGTTTCGAAAAAAAGAAAATTGAACTTTAATAAAGCCTTAAGTTCAGAGTATACTTTGGTCTCAAGATGTAGACCTCCTTCAAATTCAACAAATACATAAAACTGATATAAAAGGCAGGTTTTCAAGCTGAAGAATTCCTTCTACTAGAATGACTTACCTACCAAGATAAGTGTTAAAATTCCATGTGGCACAAAAACAGGCCTCTGAACATGATTCCTTTGAATTGAATATATATATATATATATATATATATATATATATATATATATATATATATATATATATATATATATATATATATATATATATATATATATATATATATATATATATATATATATATATATATATATAAAATATATATTATATATATATATACAGTATACATATATATATACACACACACACACATATATATTTATATTTATATGGAAGAGAAGGTCTGTGATACGGTTTGCATATTTGCAGCTGAAGATCCACAAAGAGAGAAAAAATGAATCACGTATCATAAAGTAGTTTGTATTCCCGAGTTTTCAACCCCTGCCAGGGGTCTTCATCACAGGATAATGCTTTGACTTACAAAAATCTAAGGCAATATATAACACTCACCTGGCACTCACTCCCTTATCACCATAAGGTTTCTAAAGGTGCAGCACGAATCCTGGCCAGGTCAGGCGTCAGAATAGCACACAAACCCATGAACAATTTGCGCATGGTCCTCTTTAATGCTAAAAACAAGAAATCAACAGCAGAAACACGAAATGCAGTTTATAGCATTCCATGCAGTTCTTCCTCAGCGGTATACATAGGACAAACATCAAAAAGAATCGCAACACGTATACAGGAACATCACAACACCATCAGAAGAAAGGACACACGATCATTGATCTATACGCACACTAAATCAATAGGACATACATTAAACTGGGACAATGTACAAGTAAAATTTAAAGCCAGCACTAAAAGTGGCAGAGAGCTGGCGGAATCTTGGCAATCAAATGAGAATGCCATCAACAGACACTTAACTTAAGAACATGTTCATAATAAACAAAACTTTACACCCAATAAACCCCCCCCCCTTCCTGATCACACTGACTTAGACACCTCCCCGCATAATTTTTGCTATATATTGCCTTTGATTCTTGTAGGTCTAAGCATTATCCTCTGATGAAGATCCGATGGCAGGGGTTGAAAGCTCAGGAATAAAAACTACTTTATGAAATGTGATTCGTTTTTTCTCCCTTTGTGGATCTCCAGCTGCAAATATATTATATACAGTATATATATATATATATATTTATATTGTCACAGGCGGCTGGGGTTGGAGCCCAGCTGGGACGCCCAGGAGGACTGGAGGAGGGCTTGTGCCTCCTCCAGACCAAGAGGGGGCAACCGCCCTGGTTGTATTGGGGGCCACGGGTGAGGGCTTGGAAGCCCAGCCCTGTAGGGGCCCGTGGCCACTGCCAGGCGGTGCCCCAGTGCCTGAAGAAACCTGGAGCCCAGCACTTCCGCCACACCAGGAAGTGCTGGGAGGAAGAGGACCTGGAACTCCCGGAGGACTTCCGGCTACACAGTTGGTGCTTCCACCAAAATGGGGGTGTGTCAACGGAGGCTCCTCAGAAAGCACCTGGAGCCCATCCGGGCGTACATAAAAGGGGCCGCCTCCCTCCAGTCGACAGCAAGAGTCGGGTGGAAGTGGATGGAGCTTGGAGGAGAGGAGTGGAGGCGGTCTGAGGACTGTGCAAGGCATTGTAGAGCGGCCAGGACTGTAAGGGGTAATTGGTACTGCGGCACTGGGTTTGTGCACTTTCTGTAAATAGAGACTTTGTAAATAAACACGTGTGTGGTGAACCAACATGTCTGCCTGTCTGTGTCCGGGCTGTACCCCACAATATATATATATGCATACAAAGTGTGGAGTGAAACTCAATGCAAGGAATGCTGAAATAAACATTCCCTGAAAAGCAAGTATTAACAACATGTAAACAGTTTTGCAAGACCGTGAGAGACCTGGGGTGGGGGGTTGCCCAGCCTGATTAAGCTGAATTAACCATTTATGAGCTTGATGGTGTATTATCTGGCTAGCTACTCTATGGGAATACGGGGGGATGAGATGAAAGGCCAGGGATGGAATTAGGGCTAAACAGGAATCGTGACAGGAATGCTCCAGGGGGGTACCTGCACTACGACACCCCACTGATCCAAGAAGTATGCCAAAGATATCAGGAATGGTTTAATTGAGGCTTATAGAAACATGATGCCATCTCTGCTGTCCCAACTGTCCAGATACTATATTGTATCTCTGCTATTCCATTCAAGGGGCATGTCAGATCATGTTGGACAAGAGACCAATCAACTTACTAAGAGAGAGAGACATCTGATAGATTAACTAAGCAAAAAACTGCTTATTAACACTAGAATTACCAGAACCTACAAAAAAACTTGTAGATCCGGCCCACCTTAAATCCTTTCACACCTCTCTGCCAGCGTCCTTTGTCCTGTAAATGTGCCGATAAAGACAAGTAGCAGCAGCCAGCTATTCCATCCCCCCACCGACTTAGAATGTGCACAAACTACTCCCAGCTCATGCCTTGAATGATTATCTGGGAGTGCAGTGGATTTTTAGAATGGAAATAACAGATCGTTATTTGGAACACATGTATTTCATGTGTGTTCTGTTTCTACAATAATCTGTGTAAACACATTTTTAAAATGGAAACGTTTTTCATATTTTAGTAGTAAATGACAAAATGTAGGCATTAACTGTATAATGTATGAAGCCTGAAGTCCAAAGATCAAATAAACACTTTCACAAAAGGAAAAGACAACAGCTTCCGTGGCGTAGCAGTAAGATATGCTGACTTGTAATCAAGAGTCCCCAGTTTGATCCCAACTGTCTCCTATATTTGCTGTTTTCAGTAGTGAGCTGCTCTTATTGTTAATATTATACAGTACACATATACACTTGGTTTGCGTCTGTAACACACGGTGTACATTTATAGGACTTGTAAAAGTTACCTTTTTTTCACTTTTATTCTCTCTAAATCACGATCATGATACATTCTACTTTCCTTGGGAAAGCGGCTGTCTGGAACAGAAGCTGGTCGATGTTGAATCCTCCTTTTCTTTTTCCATCGCCTTTTCTAGTAAGATGAGACGACAAAGTTCCTCTGCAAGCTGAGCCATGAACACTCTTCTTTTTTCAGTGGCCCCCGTGCATGCCTTGCACAGTACATGTGCGTTGATCGCCGCCAGCATGTTGTAGCACACAGCAACTGGCCATCTGCATGTTCTTGCGTGCACTGAATAAACTCTTGATCTGACTCTAAGTAACAGCGGCAGCATAAATTCACACCCGATCTGATGGTGTTCGTTTTCAAATAATATTGCATTAGTGCGATGATGTTTTCACATACAGGTGCCGGTCATAAAATTAGAATGTCATGACAAAGTTGATTTATTTCAGTAATTCCATTCAAAAAGTGAAACTTGTATATTAGATTCATTCATTACACACAGACTGATGTATTTCAAATGTTTATTTCTTTTAATTTTGATGATTATAACTGACAACTAATGAAAGTCCCAAATTCAGTATCTCGGAAAATTAGAATATTGTGAAAAGGTTCAATATTAAAGACACCTGGTGCCACACTCTAATCAGCTAATTAACTCAAAACCCCTGCAAAAGCCTTTAAATGGTCTCTCAGTCAAGTTCTGTAGGCTACATAATCATGGGGAGGACTGCTGAATTGACGGTTGTCCAAAAGATGACCATTGACACCTTGTACAAGAAGGACAAGACACAAAAGGTCATTGATAAAGAGGCTGGCTGTTCACAGAGCTCTGTGTCCAAGCACATTAATAGAGAGGCGAAGGGAAGGACAAGATGTCATAGAAAAAAAGTGTACAAGCAATAGGGATAACCGCACCCTGAAGAGGATTGTGAAACAAAACCCATTCAAAACTGTGGGGGAGATTCACAAAGAGTGGACTGCAGCTGGAGTCAGTGCTTCAAGAACCACCACGCACAGACGTATGCAAGACATGGGTTTCAGCTGTCACATTCCTTGTGTCAAGCCACTCTTGAACAAGAGACAGCGTCAGAAGCGTCTCGCCTGGGCTAAAGACAAAACTGCTGCTGAGTGGTCCAAAGTTATGTTCTCTGATGGAAGTAAATTTTGCATTTCCTTTGGAAATCAAGGTCCCAGAGTCTGGAGGAAGAAAGTAGAGGCACAGAGTCCACGTTGCTTGAGGTCCAGTGTAAAGTTTCCACAGTCAGTGATGGTTTGGGGTGCCATGTCATCTGCTGGTGTTGGTCTATTGTGCTTTCTGAGGTTCAAGGTCAACGCAGCCATCTACCCAGGAAGTTTTAGAGCACTTCATGCTTCCTGCTGATGACAAACTTTATGGAGATGCAGATTTCATTTTCCAACAGGTCCTGGCACCTGCACAAAGTGCCAAAGCTACCAGTACCTGGTTTAAGGACCATGGTATCCCTGTTCTTGATTGGCCAGCAAACTCGCCTGACCTTAACCCCATAGAAAATCTATGGGGTATTGTGAAGAGGAAGATGCAATACGCCAGACCCAACAATTCAGAAGAGCTGAAGGCCACTATCAGAGCAACATGGGCTCTCATAACACCTGAGCAGTGCCACAGACTAATCGACTCCATGCCACGCCGCATTGCTGCAGTAATCCAGGCCAAAGGAGCTCCAAATAAATATTGAGTGCTGTACATTCTCATACTTTTCATGTTCATACCTTTCAGTTGGTTAACATTTCTAAAAATCCTTTTTCTGCATTGGTCTTAATTGATATTCTAATTTTCCGAGATACCAAATTTGGTCTTTTACTGGTTGTCAGTTATAATCATCAAAATTAAAAGAAATAAACATTTGAAATACATCAGTCTGTGTGTAATGAATGAATCTCATATACAATTTTCACTTTTTGAATGGAATTACGAAAATAAATCTACTTTGTCATGATATTCTAATTTTATGACCGGCACCTGTATATTGTCGCTTTCTTTCAGGTGTGTCTTTCCCTCCAGATGAGAAAATGCCCAGTTCCATTGTCTCAAAACACCACTCACATCTCTAGTTATTCCCAGTTTCAAATAAAAACTAACAGCGTCAGATCCCTGGGTGGGGGGCAGTAGTATTTATCGTGATCGTGATTTAGAGAGAATAAATGTGAAAAATGGTAACTTTTACAAGTCCTATAAATGTACACCGTGTGTTACAGACGCAAACCAAGTGTATGTGTGTACTGTATAATATTAATAATAAGAGCAGCTCACTACTGAAATCGGCAAATATAGGAGACAGTTGGAATTGAACCGGGGACTCTTGATTACAAGTCAGCAAATCTTACCACTACGGCACGGAAGCTGTTGTCTTTTTCTTGAACATTTTGTGAAAGTGTTTATTTGATCTTTGGACTTCAGGCTTCATACATTATACAGTTTATGCCTACATTTTGTCATTTACTACTAAAATATGAAAAACGTTTCCATTTTAAAAATGTGTTTACACAGATTATTGTAGAAATGGAACACACATGATATGCGTGTGTTCCAAATAACGATCTATTATTTCCACTCTAAAACTCCACTTCACTCCCAGATAATCAATCAAGGCATGAGCTGGGAGAAGTTTGTGCACATTCTAAGTCTGTTGGTGGATGGAATAGCCGGCTGTTTGCTGCTGGTCTTTATTGGCACATTTACAGGACAAAGGACGCCAGTGGAGAGGTGCGAGCGGATTTAAGGTGGGCTGGATCAACGAGTTTTTTCGTAGGCTCTGGTAATTCTAGTGTTAACCAGATTGTAGTATTTTGCCAACACTCATTTTACTCTCCTTATAGTTTAGGCACAAATGGAAATATCAGCTTAATCTATATATGAATAAAAAGTGTATCTTTCTATCCTGTCTGTTCTGGTATTGTTAGATTACATGGAGTTTTAGATGGAAAAAAATAGGGAAGTATTAAACTACAGTAGCAGTCAGCCCTGACAGGAACAGGCTGGGAAGAGTAAACATGTAAAAGCTATAGTTGGGATTTCTGACACTCTGTTGAGGTCTACGTAATAAAGGGTCTGAAAGTGAGTACAGGGTCTCTCTAGGACCCTACCACGATAAAACAGTGATGAGGATGGGATTTGCACTTTGGAGTAGTGCAGTCTAGTGGCAGTGTTGCACAGGAAAGTTGTGAGAGAGAGCACATTTGGTGTCATCAAGAAGTGGTTGACCACTTGCAGTGACCCAGATTGCAAATCTATGAACTAAGATGCTTCATGACGCGAGTCTACAGCAATACACCAAGTTTGCATTTTTGCTTATATGGAAAATTTTAGTTTATTTATTAATGTGCTCTCAATCATTAGTTTTAGAATTATTAAAAAGCTTATGCTTATATTTTCATTTTTAAAGTAGCTTAAAAGTCACCATTTATTTATCAGCATAGAGGCAGCTGAGTTTTTATAACTACCAAGTGCCCTTTTTTTTACTTGCTAAGCTTAAAACTTCAGTGAGGTAATAAAGTCAAGGAGACCATGTACACTGAGAGAGCTGAAGAGACCATTGTTTAAGAAATATAGCTACTGAGATTTTAACTTTGAAATACCTAAACAAGCCATTATTTTAGAAAATATAAGGGAGTTAAAATTTATCTATCAATGCTTTCTTGCTTTTTAATCAACTTAAAGTAAAGCGTGTTGTATTAGCTGCCTTCAGGTTGTATCAGAGTTAATTAGTAAAAGCTTGTTTTTCTATTTTATTTTTCTCTAAATAGAGAAATAAAGCAGAAAGCTGCCTGTGCTTATCAGCTCAAGGCCAATTGCCTTCACTAAAAGCGGCCAGGCCTCTGCTAGCCTGCCTGCCTACTCAGACACTAGCATGAGGCTATAAGAAGCCAAGGATAGTGGGAACTAAAAAAAAAAACTTAGTGCCATTGCCTTAAAGATGTAGTTGCCTAAAAAATAGCCTTGAGGGATGCATGTGCAACAAGAAACTATTTAATTGAGAGGGCCAGTATCTTATGTGTGGCTCTGAGGCTAGGAATCTGCACTGGCAATCGGAAGGTTGCTGGTTCGAATCCCGTAAATGCCAATAGGGACTCTGCTCTGATGGGCCTTTCAGCAATGACCTTAATAGCAATTGCTGAGTGCTTTGAGTAGTGAGAAAAGAGCTATATAAATGCAAAGAATTAGTATTATTTACTATTATGTGTGGATCTGACGTAATGGTGGGAACTGATTTGATAAACATGTCTCAGGAACCTGCAAAGGGTAAGGAGTAATACTGGCAAGTTTTGGTCAGATGATGGACATTAGTGGCCTTGAACATTAGGTAATGGTAGAAGAACTACAAGGAGGAGAGTATTTTGCATAGATGATAAGAAATGTAATATAGACTGATGCATTTTCTAGTTTAAGCACTTGTACCATGGCCAAGTCTCTTTATTACATTGTTGTGTAATAAAGATGTTTTCTGCATTCCCATCTGGACTCCAAGACTGCCTTCTTTAAAGAGAGAACTTTTCTGCACAACACTAGCAAGCTTCTTGCAAGCCGGTAATACAGTATGATTAAAAAAGGTACTGGTTTCCACTATATTTTTGTAACACAGAACCCAACATTCACATGTGACAACATACAAACTGGATTGGTGCCCCTTCAAAGGAAGGCATTCTGAAAGTATAAATCAAGGATATTTAAGAGTTGCTCCTGAAGTTATTTCATGTTGTTCTCTTTATTATACGTAATTGCAGTATTTGTTTTTGGATTGTATTATTTATCTCTCTGTCTGTAGTGGCACTTACTTTACCCTGGAGCATTATAAATGATGGTCCTGTTTTTTAGAGGTCTATTCTAATTACAGACTTGTTGACTGCAATGGAATTATCAAAATACTGCCCACCAAGGGCAGCTATAATCTGAACTTAAAACACCCTGTATGTATGTTGCATGTTATTTTTCTGCTTATGTGTCACTGTTACATTTTGTGCTTGTTACATTTATCTTTTCATATTCCATTTGCTATTGTTGTATACCGTGCTGGGTTGAAAGGTGGAAGAGTGTTTAATAAGAATGAACTGAAAGTTTGTAATCAAAATAAAGCTCATATAAAATTGCGACCAAGAAGACAAGTCCCGGCAAAGGTACAAGATAAAAAGTTGTCGGCTTTTTAAAAGTGAAGAGTGACGCATCAAACAGCATATGGGAAATGTAATATTATGCATAATTTTCTGCTGCTTGAAATATTTCAATTTCTCAGTTTCTGAACACACACCATGCACAATGAAGACATTTGTAAAGAAATTGTTTCTCCCCTAAAACAACTGCCTTTTTTGTTTTTCTACAATATGTCAATTAAACCCATACTTACATATTTTGTACAAAACATATTACTAATAATACTAATACTTATCTTTCATCAATTTTTAAGTTGCATGTACCTCTTAAGAGAATACCCTGTCTGTTGAGATGTCATATCTACATATGTTGTACAACTGAGACAGCTTTATATGCATGTTATGAAGCAGTCAGAAAACTGTTGTGTTGGATCAATCCATCAGCTGAGTTTTTTTCAGAGTGGCACATTACTCTGAGTGTTGTGTGAAGGGAAAATTATGTCAGAGTGGAGGAGAGTGAGAGGCAAGGTCTCTGTTCTGTAGAATCCAAAAAAGTAGGGATCATTCATATTCTTTAAAGGAAGTGATTGGACAAATCTTTAATTTGAGTGAGGTCTGCGGCTGATTGGGATCTTTTAAATAAAGAATCGCTGCACTCGCACTTTTGTGTGTGATGTGGTAGTGTTGCAAGAGCGGGTAGCCCTGCCTGTGACTCTAATTGGCAAAAGGGAGCTGCTGATTGCCGTGACTGTGCCACATCCCAATTTTAAAAAGGGAAGCACGAGTACAAGAGGAAAAAAAAGAAAAGAAAAGAAGATGATGTAGGGAGGTTAAAGGAAAGGAAAGAAGAGGAGAGAATCAAAAGAATGGAAGAACAGAGGAAACTGAAAGGAGGTTAAAGGATGGAGAGAGAAGGCAGGAGCAAGTGAGCTGGTAACGGGGTGAATAAATGAACAAACAAGCTAGCAAGCTCAAAAGAGAGAGAGAGAGAGAGAGAGAGAGAGCAGGCAGCCTGGATGAGAGCCAATGGAACTGAGCATGAGGACGGCACTCAGTGTCTGATGGTCACTCTAGCTGAATGTCCAGGGAGTTGGAGAGGCCGAAGCACAGCTCAGTTGTAGGAACTCGCCAGAGTGAGGTAGCACATTGGCAGGGAATTGAGAGGCTGAGAGAAGCGTTCTGTGGGTGGTGCCATGGACCACAATGACGCAAGCCTGGCAGTGAGAGTCAGAGGCTTGATGGGTTGCCTTGCTGAGAGCTACAGACGGCTAAAGGGGCTCGAGCCTAGGAGCAGCGATTAAGGTGGGCTGAACTGCTGTTATGGCGCTTCCTCAGTTGCAAGAACCTGTACTGGGTTAAGCCAAGGAGACATCTGTTTTAATAGAATGCACTAGAACTCATGCTTTTAAGGACAGTTTCCTGCCTAAGGTTTAACCTTGTTTTAATGAATTTATTTATCTGCATTATTTACATCCAGTTGCACTTCGTTTTTATGGATAATTTATTTATGGAACATTTTGAGCACTGTCTTGCTAATTTGTTTTTAATAAAATCACTGAACACTGTTTCACCATCCCCTTGCCTGGTGAGTTTGTCTTCATCTGCTCAACTTATCCCTGTCATGATTATCGACTGTGTCTGGTTCAAGGCGCTCCTAAAATGGAAGAGGGATCATGGAGCTGACCCGCATCGTCACAAAAAGCCCTACTGGAGTTGGTGCTACAGTGTTTCAATATATTATTCTTTGGGGGGAGTACTGATATTTAATGGCTAAATAAATGGTGGAAAACTTCAGGATACAGAAATAGAATACTGTTTTTGTTTACTAATGTGCATAAGTGGGAAAGAAAACCCTCGTTGTTTTGGAAAGGGTTTTTATTGTATACTCCTAACTATCTAATAAGAAACACTGCCGTAGGAAGGCTTTGCTTCCCTTCTTGTTAAGCATCATATATTATCTTTAGCATTTTAACCAAGTGATTTCCAAAAGATACCATTTAATTGAGGAATGCATTAAATCTTGATTGAAATTTCTTGAGTGTGAACATCTGTTTAAACAGGAATGAGGCCAAGGGTAACCAGTAACACACACTGTCTATCAAATGCTGGCATTTTAAATGCCGTGATTAAATCTGGTTCATTGACTGTTTAGTTTAGTGACATATCGCTTCCTTTGACTCCATTTTGCTGCAAATCTTAAGTCAGCTCAGGTTACGAAAAATGTAGATAAGAAAATAGTCTACAGTGAATATTAATTCAAATCTACAGAAAATTTAAAAATAAAACATTAAAATTATGCTCCAAAGTACCTGGGGTAAAGAAATTGAGCTTAATGCAGAGCATTGATTGAATATTTATTCAGTGTAAAGAAATTTTAAAATAAGAATAAGTGTCAGTATGAGGATGCACTACATGCAATGTATGTACAGTATAATTAGTGTAGCTACGGAGTATTTATTTCATACATTGCAGATCTTGTTTTCTCTGACTGTCAATTGTCTCGTTATTTCTGATATATTATATAATTATATTTGCGTGCAATTAAATATTTGCCTTGTATGATTCCATAAGCATGTTTTGATGCAGCAAACCCTGTTTCAGTAAACAGCAGTTAGGCCAAATGTATATATATGTAAAGATACACATTGTTTAACACAGTCCATCCAATAAACCACCTTTTTAGTGAATACCAAAAAAATCAAAATATAAACAAACTTTTTTGCTTTGCCAAATGCAACCTTACAACGTTACTTAAATTTATATACATTTTATTGTTGATATTTCAACATTGTGTGCTTATGTTTTTGTTTTTTGCAATATACAAGCAAATGAAAAGGTAAATGTATCTCTTTCAGTTTTTTGACTTTACATATTACCACAAAACCTCTATGCATAGCTGGAAAATTGGGCACTGCCTCCCCATCTTCTAGCAAATGGAGCTGTTGAGCATAAAGGCAACTTGAAGTGCAGTTAAACATTTGTAGCAAAGTGGAATTTTTCCAATTTTCTATAATAAGCTTATTACAACTTCTTATCTAGAAAAATATTTCTGTTTAGAGTATGTGAAATTTTCTTTGTGCTTATTGCCACTAGCCTGTTTCCAGGCTGCTAGGCCAGGCTATTTTAGACTACACTTTTCTACTCATACCATTACTCATTAGTTTGTGTAGCCTGAACTTTTCATTTCCGCTTTGCTGTATAAGTGCTAGAGCATTTTCAAATTACCAATTTGTTGATTTTTGTGGCACAATTTAAAGTATGCCTGAATTACTAAACCACACAATTTTGTAATCATCATCATTATCACAAATCACTTTGATTCTTTATATCCAACATGATTTTGCACTTTGCACTCTGAAAAAAAACTGTCATTTATAAATAATTATTTGTGTTTCTTCTTTCATTTTAAAGTACTTGATATTGAACTGTCTTTAATATTTGTAATCTGATTGTTATACTTTATCACAATATATTAAAAGATTTTCATTTTTTGTCTTTTTGACACTACTTAGCAAATCTTTGTATATAATACGCTACCGTGGCTGTTCGTTTATCTATCCAGGATTTTAAATCACCTGCAGCTGGCAAACTGTTTGACCTATTGACCTGAAATTTGGTACGCATATACTACGTGACGTCTACTATCCGCTTTCATGGTGATGATTGACCTCCAAGGTTATTCGTCTTTTTATTTTTATTTTATTTTATTGTATAATCAACTCTCAGCAGTGGCCAGCAGCACGGCCGTGTGGCGCATGTGTACAAGCACCGTTCTCATCTCTATCATCTTTGCCGTCACTTCCCCTACCTCTTCATATCTTAAATCATTGTTTAGGTAGATTGAAGACTTAAATGCCAGCTTAAGTGAAAAATTAAGGAAAACATACTAAGTAATTGCAAGACAAACACTGACTTAATCAGTTTAAACGCGAAAAGATGCTGACGAAAGAACAGAAGAAGCGGGCCGCTAGGATGGAGAAAAGAAGAGCTGCATAGAAAGCAGCAAGCGCATCAACCTCTGAGCAAACGAATGCTAAACATACAGAGAAGAGTATGAAATCTATGAATGCTCAAGTCAAGTGTATTTACTGTACATTATTGTGCAGTGTGCGGTTACTGGTATTTTATAATCATTGGTGCTTGTAGCCTAACACACTATGAAGCTTAATGTGTCTAACTTGCTCCCTCATGTGAAATTTACTTTAACAGTCTGCTTCTTGGGCCTCCCACCAGCACTACTGTTGCTACTTTGATCATCCATATTTCGATTCGACTCCAGAGATCTTTTTTCTGTTGCATCTCCAATGTACACATTCATAATACTGGCTCCATTTCACATCACTGACTTTGGGTCTGAGGTAGCACTATCTGCACCCCATCCATCCATCCATCCTCTTATGCTTATCTGAGGTTGGGTCGCGGGGGCAGCAGCTTGAGCAGAGAGACCCAGACTCCCCTCTCCACGGCCACTCATTCTAGCTCTTCCGGGAGAATCCCAAGGCTTTCCCAGGCCAGCCGGGAGACATAGTCCCTCCAGCGTGTCCTGGGTCTTCCCTGGGGCCTCCTTCCGGTTGGACGTGCCTGGAGCACCTCACCAACCCTGAGAGAGCACTCCAACCTTTTCCGGCTGAGGACCATGGTCTCGGATTTGAAGGTGCTGATTCCCATTCCAGCCGTTTCACACTCAGCTGGGAACCAATTCAGAGAGAGCTGAAGATCACGACCTGATGAAGCAAACAGGACACAATCATCTGCAAAAAGCCGTGACCCAATCCTGAGTCCACCAAACCGGACCTCCTCAATAACCTGGCTGTGCCTAGAAGTTCAGTCCATAAAAGTTATGAACAGAATCGGTGACAAAGGGCAGCCCTGGCAGAATTCAATTCTCATTGGAAACAGGCTCGACTTACTGCCGGCAATGCGGACCAAGCTCTGACACCGGTTGTACAGGGACCAAACAGCTCTTATCAGGGGGTCTGGTAACCCAAACTCCCGGAGCACAACCCACAGGATTCCCCAAGGGAAACGGTCGAACGCCTTTTCCAAGTCCACAAAACACATGTAGACTGGCTGGGCAAACTCCCATGCACCCTCCAAGATTCTGCTAAGGGTGAAGAGCTGGTCCACTGTTCCGCGACCAGGACGAAAACCACACTGTTCCTCCTGAATCCGAGGTTCGATTATTGGATGGACCCTCCTCTCCAGAACCCCCGAATAGACTTTCCCAGGGAGGCTGAGGAGTGTGATCCCTCTGTAGTTGGAACACACCCTCCAATCCCCCTTTTTAAAGAGGTGGACCACCAACCCGGTCTGCCAATCCAGAGGTACTGTCCCCGATGTCCATGTGATGTTGCAGAAATGTGTCAACCAAGACAGTCCTACAACAACCAAAGCCTTGAGGAACTCCGGGCGTATCTCATCCACCCCGGGGCCCTGCCACTAAGGAGTTTTTTGACCACCGTGGTGACCTCAGCCCCAGAGATGGGGGAGCCCACCTCGGAGTCCCCAGGCTCTGCTTCCTCATTGGAAGGCATGTTAGTGGGATTGAGGAGGTCTTCGAAGTGCTCCCCACCGACCCACAACGTCCCGAGTCGAGGTCAGCACCATATATGGTGTTGACACTGCACTGCTTCCCCCTCCTGAGACGCTGGATGGTGGACCAGAATCTCCTTGAAGCCATCCGAAAGTTGTTCTCTATGGCCTCCCCAAACTCCTCCCATGCCCATGTTATTGCCTCAGTAGCCACTGAAGCCGCATTCCGCTTAGCCTGTTGGTACCTATTAGCTGCCTCCAGAGTCCCACAGCACAAAAGGGTCTGGTAAGACTCCTTCTTCAGCTTGACGGCATTCCTCACCACTGGTGTACACCAACGGGTCCAGGGATTGCTGCCACAACAGGCACCGACCACCTTATGGCCACAGCTCCAGTCAGCCGCCTCAACAATGGAGGCACAGAATATGGCCCATTCGGACTCAATGTCCCCCACCTCCCTCGGGACGTGGTCGATGTTCTGCCGAATGTGGGAGTTGAAGCTACTTCTGACAGGGGACTCTGCCAGACATTCCCAGCAGACCCTCACAACACGTTTGGGCCTACCAGGCCTAACCGGCATCCTCCCCCACCATCGAAGCCAACTCACCACCAGGTGGTGATCAGTTGACACCTCCATCCCCTCTCTTCACCCGAGTGTCCAAGACATGTGGCCGCAAGTCCGACGACACAACCACAAAGTCAATCATCGAACTAAGGCCTAGGGTGCCCTGGTGCCAAGTGCACATATGAACAACCCTATGATTGAACATGGTGTTCATTATGGACAATCCGTGAAAGCACAGAAGTCCAATAACAAAACACCACTCGGGTTCAGATAGGGGAGGCCATTCCTCAATCATGCCCTTCCAGGTCTCACTGCCCACATGAGCATTGAGGTCTCCCAGCAGTACAAGGGAGTCCCCAGAAGGTATGCACTCTAGCACCCCCACCAGGGAGTCCAAAAAGGGTGGGTACTCCAAACTGCTGTTCGACACATATGCACAAACAACAGTCAGGACCCGTCCCACCACCCGAAGGTAGAGGGAGGCTACCCTCTCGTCCACCAGGGTAAACCCCAATGTACAGGCTCCAAGTTGGAGGGCAATAAGTATGCCCACACCCGCTCGGCGCTTCTCACCGGTGGCAACTCCAGAGTGGTAGAGAGACCAGCCCCTCTCAAGGAGATTGGTTCCAGAGTCCAAGCTGTGCGTTGAGGTGAGCCCGACTATATCTAGCCGGAAACTCTCAACCTTGCGCACTAGCTAAGGCTTCTTCCCCTTCAGAGAGGTGACATTGCATGTCCCAAAAGCCAGCTTCTGCAGCCGAGGATTGGACCGCCAAGGTCCCCGCCTTCGGCCACCACCCAACTCACACTGCACCCGACCTACTTGGCCCCTCCCATAGGTGGTGAGCCCATGAGAAGGGGGACCCACGTTGCCTCTTCCGGCTGTGCCCAGCCAAGCCACATGGGTGCAGTCCCGGCCACCACGCACTCACCATCGAGCCCCACCTCCAGGCCTGGCTCCAGATCAGTGAGCCAATCTAAACCAGGATCTTTCCCAAACTTATTATTGGCCATGTACCCAGGCCAATAGATTTAAACAGAGGAGTAGATCTCATGAGTCTATTTAAGTGCTTGATCAACTTTCTATCTCTCACACACACATTATCATCATCATACTCTGCACAGCTCCTCGGGATAGTTCTTCCCCTTCTGACAGTATCTCTATTTCTACAAGGTTTGTGTGACCCTCACCAAAATTATAAAGCCAAATTCACCACTGTTTGGACATGCAGTCGCGCTAATAATCATTTAGTCATTATCAGGTCCAAAGATTAGATTTTTTTTTATTCAGCAGAGAAGCTAACACCCCATACAGAATCCTTGATTGAAAAAATAAATACATGAGCCAGTAGCTATCAGAGCCACCAATAGCAGCAAATTAAAATAATTCCCTTTAGTATGAGTTTCAGAGTCTTACATAATGCTGGAAAAATTTTTGATCACTCCACCTTCCAACACTGCTTATATTAACTGATATTCAAAGTTTATGTCCATTTTCTTTTTCTTCTGCAGACACAGTGGAGCACCACAGCTGCCAAACTGCTTAACCCTGATTTATTGCCCTCCATAACCTTTCACATTCACAGCATCTGCACATTCCAACAGTATCTTGAGAAGACAACATTTGTATGCTGAAAGATTGTTCAATATAACCTAAGCAGAAAAGTATTATTTGTGTTGTAATTGTTTTTTGTTGTAGGTGTGGGTATTACATTGCTGTCATGGCTTCGAGGAGGCCTTCCACAGTGTGATTCCTGGCATTGAACCAAGTCCATTCATGGAGCTAACACTCCCTGCTGGATACAAGTTGAAGTCTGGACTTTGACTAGGCCTTTCACAAATTTTAGTACATTTCCTTTAAGGTATTCAGTTACAGATTTGTTTTTAAGGTTAGGATCATTGTCCTGTTACATGATCTCATTTTGGCCAAGCTTTATTTATTAGACAGATGGATTAATATGTTACTATACAACACTCTAGTATAAAGAGGAGCTCATGGCTAAATCAAGGACTGAGAGACATCTCATTCCTATTCTTCAAAAAAACACCAAATTACTTTCTCTCTTCACGGTGCTTGAGAGCTAGTGTATGGCTCTAGTCAGGGTTGGTGCCAACATTAAGGCGAATTAGGTATTCACCCAGGGGTGCAGATCATAATGGGGGTTTAGGAGTGAGCGTGGGCAGCTACACTGGTTAGCTACTGAACAGTCAGCTGGTGTAGTAATAAGCTTGGCCTAGGGAGAAAAATAACCTAGCACAGGGACTGGTGTTTGTGGTGATGTGTTTTGATCCTGCTAAAAATGATGCTCTGTGTAACACCTAAATAGCCCATCTACTCAGGGGACACTGCATCAGAATCAGATATACTGCAAACATAAGCTGTGCTACTATATTCTTTTAAAAGAAAACAAAATTACTTCTTCTGCTTTTTGAGTATTTTTCTGATAAAAGAATCATGAACTATTACATTTGCATTTAACAGAAAAAAATTCTCTGAATAAAATATTGATTGATCTTTGGAGGTATATGTTGGAAAGAATGACAACTGTCTTGCATGTTTAAAAAGAAAATCTTACAGATTAATAAAGCAAATTCTTCCAATTATTTCAAAATTGTACTATCTCCAAGTCATATCATTACTTTTGTCCTTGTGGGCTTTTTTGTCCTTAGGTTCCTCTTATCATAAAGCTTAATACTACACACCAAACTAGCAAATGTTCTGCTTTTATATGGATGAGGCATACATTCTTCTTCCTCATCATTTCCGGTTGAGCTCACGCTGTGCGCGTTTGGCTGCTGCTTCTAACCGGTGTCGTTTTTGTTTTGTTTTATTTTGTCCTGTCTGACTGTTTCACTTTCACCTTCTGATTTGACTACTCTTTCTGAATTTAACTTTTTATAGATTTCTTTAAAGCTTGAAATCATACACTAGATTTGCATTTGTATTTTGTCTGCTTATTACTTTAACTTTTTTCAATCTCCAGGCAGATTTACAGCACACACACATATATAAAGAATATTTGAACATACAGTATTATTAAAATGACTTTAATGTGTAGTTTTGTACCAAAAGTTTTAAAACAAGCATAAATTATCTCATCTTCTTTCTTCCTTCCGTGTCATGTGGTAACAAAGTATACAATGTTCAAGCAAAGTTCTTCAGCTGGCCTTTAAAATGTAATCACATAGTGGGATGTGAAACAATGGCATCACCAGCTATAGCCCGTCCCATGTTTCCAAGCAAAATGATTAAATACAGTATATAACAGAGGTGAACTCAGATGAGGATGAGGGATCTACATTGGAGAAAGAGAACAAAAGCCCTCCCCGCAAGAAATGTCCACTCACACATAAGAACAATGCAGCTGCACCAGGCATAAAGGGATTCTAGTGTTAGATAAATCTTGTGCCACCTCTCCACATACAATTTCTCTAGCACCTCTGCCATTAGCTCAACAAAACAATTCAGTGTAATCAATTTTGTAATAATATCTTCCAAACAATCAACAAAAGTAACATTTTGACACAGAAGGCACTGTAGGTGTTACAGTGACATTTAGCTTCTAACAAAGATTTCTAGTCAGTGAATTGCAGCTAATCAATGATAATTTCTTTAAATAAATAAATAAATGGACTATTCCATCATCTAATTTTAATCAAAGGCAAAGGGTTTTAATTAGAAAAGTATGTCAACAGGACAGTAAATCCATATTCAGCTTGTATTTGTAAGTGTAGCTAGTTAGCTCAGTTTATTTGTCATTCCAGCCATATGTAAAATACAATGGGATGAAACAATGTTTCTCAAGACCAGAGAATGTGCAAACAGGGAAAGGGATGGTATATACCATAAAATATTAAAAATTTAATATATACTAAAATTTGAAGTTTTGAGTTATTACAAATAAAAAATTGAAGGTGTGGATATTAACAGAACATTTGGAAATCATAATATTTATTTCACTGTTTGATTCATAATGTTTGTACTCTCTGTTCTTTACTTCATGGTTACCAGCATAATGCTCATAAATAATGCCTATACAGTATATGCCTTTTAAATGCAAATTTTTATATTTTCCTTTCTATAGTAGACATCAAAGACCTGCATTTTACTTTTTCATAAAGCAGAAACTTTTCTTCTATAATCTCGACAGTAGCTAATATATTAAAATTAGTCAGAAATAACTCTTCCTGTAACAGCAGAATGAAAAGAAGAGTTTAAAGAAAAGGGCAGTGTAAAGATGTTGGGGCCTGATACTGGCATTAGCTTGTAACATTAATCTGTACTTCATATCATGGTTTCTGATGATGAAAAAAGATTAGATAATCTTTTGAAATGTCTGACTACACATCTTGAAATTAACTATGCACCAGAACAGAATTGTAACCGGACAACTGAACTGTCCGAGACATTTAAAAACATGATTGTCCCATTTAGTACTTGTAGGTTTTTCGACATGCATCAAAGGTCTGCTTTTTCATAGAAACATCTGCAGCAGGTCTACAATCTTTACAATAGAAACTAATGAGTGAACTCAAAAAATCACATCCTCACAAAAAACATTATCAAAAAGAGTTAATTTAAATTTATATGAAACCATAAACACACACACACAAGTCTAACCTTTCCTCAGAAAACTTATTATAAGCACAGACTGTTTAAAATAGGTAGAGTCAAACACAGAATATTTCAATAATAAACTAACTCAAAGATATATGACCAAAACCAACAACACTGAGAACTGTGTGTGCCACTGCTTCAGGGTTGTTTAAAGGCTAAAAAAATACAAACTGATGCAGTACATATTATGTGAAATCACCAATATAATAGAATGCAGACTTGATATTTATTTGAAATATTTAGTTTCCATTTTTAGTTGATAAACAGATTTTAAAGAACTATGACATAAATATTTTATTAAATCATGCTTCTTTCATATTCACTCTTACATTCTATTGCTGAATTTATACCCTGTGTCATCTAAAGAGGAGGGACATCTAATTGAAAAATAAAATGTAAATAAAGCTATCAATTGAACTGGAAACTGTTATTAGCATTCATGAAAATATTTTTAATGAATTCTGCCTTTACAAATAACAAAACAGAGGTCGATTGTACTGCTTTTCATTCAAGGGTGATATTTTGTCTTAAACATTTCTTGCATTTCTCTTCCCTTTGTAATGAGACAATGTGATGAGTTCACCCTGTGTCAAGGAAGTATTTCTGTACTGCAAGTGCAGCCCACATTAAAAACAAAATCACAACAGCTTTCTATTAAATATAACCTTAAGATATTTTTCAGAAACAGGACAATATCCCCTTCACATTGTTCATGCAAATTAGTGCAGCAATTGCATTTATAATCTGTACAAATACTGAATTATTTTTGAACATTTTATTTTAACCAACTTTTATACAAGGACTCACATTTTATATTTTAAATATAAAACAACTGTTAAATAATATATATATATATATATATAATAAAAAAGATATGTACTTTATACAATATCTTATTTGCATAAACAGTTACTTGAAAGCAAGCTGTAAATTCATTAAAAATATTGACAGTAGAAATAGAAAAAGATCAACCTTAAGGCCATCCAGACATTTCTGCTTGGAGGTCATCAGAACAGACCTTGCACATCCATGCATTCTTGCTCTGATGTAGAAGGGAGCTGAGTTTACCTCTGTTACAGCACGTCTATGTGAAAACAGCAGTATCAGATGCGGGGGTGGGGTGTGTTTGGGCTCGTGAACGGCGAGATAATAAAACTGACTAAAAAAAAATAAAAAAAAACAAAGCTAACCTTTACATGTATCATAAATTACACTGGCTGTTACAGACTGAAATCAAATGTATGTTTTTATTCTAAAATAGTAAGACTAAGAGCAGTTTACTTCTCAAAACGGAGTGGTGCAGGATCGAACTCGCGACCTTTTGATTCCCAGTCGGCAGCTGTCTATTGCGCTACGAAGGACATCATAATAAACAGGTGTCAATGTCGCATGTTAAAGTGGCTTTTTGTTTCTGCAGTTATATTTTTGAATAAAAGTGCAATTGTTGTGTTAGACTTGTACCTTCTGTGAAAATATTTCTTTGATATTTGGACTTCAGACTTCATACATTATATAGTTTATGCCTACATTTTGTCATCTACTACTAGAATATAAAAAACGTTTCTGTTTTAACAATGTGTTTACACAGTTTACTGTAGAAACGGAACAGACATGAAATGCATGTGTTCCAAACAACAATCTATTATTTCCACTCTAAAACTCCCCTTCACTCCCAGAAAATCAATCAAGTCATGAGTTGGGAGAAGTTTGTGCACGTTCTTTGTCGGTGGGGAGATGGTATAGCCGGCTACTTGCAGCTTTTCTTTTATCAGCACATTTAGATTAACAAAAGACACTGGCGGAGAGGTGAGAACGGTTTTAAAAAGTGATTTAAGGTGGGACGGATTTACGAGTTTTACGAATTTACTGGTAATTCTAGTGTTAAAGGCAGAAGATGATGCACCAGTGCTGCTGATGTCCATATAAGAAGAAATGTGTACAAAAGACAAACATTTCATGCACTGCACCTATACTCATTTCTGACTTCATGGCATTAAGATTTAGCTGAAATGAAATCTATGCTAGTAACAATTGAATATTTTTGATGTTTGCAAGGGTACATACACATATACTGAACTTAATGGCCAAAGCTTTGTAGCCCCCCAGTGTTCGTAGTACTCAGTTATTACAATGAAACAACAAAATGTAAGTTAGGAGATAGTCATCTCTTCGTCCAGGGTGCACATCCTTAACTTACCTAAATGGCACCCATCAGATGACAGTGCCCTACGTGGCTGTCTGTTTCGTCTAATGGATTGACCAGCTCTGATTAAATGACCAGCAAGCAAGTCAATACAAAGAATTTTAAGAGGTATCTTATTTCTCGATTATGGAAACAATAATACATATAAACCTGTAATCTGTTGCATTTGATATGTCATTAATTATTTTCTACAAGTTAAAACCTTTTTGACAACTATATAATGCCTGTTTTTTGCCAATGTGGTGTTTAAAGAAGCATGCAAAGAGCTGTGACAGACTTTAAAAACTGAATTAATTTTGTACTTCCTTAGTGGCACTACTAAAATAGAACAACAACTTAAATTCCACACCTTAAGCACCTATCCTAAAACTAGATTTACCAATATAGAGTTTGCCTTTAATGACCACCATATCTCATTTAGCACCTAAAACTGAAGCAAGCCCTAGCATTGTAGCTAGTAACTTAATTAGCTGAGCTAAAGGCAGTCTTCTGAATTCTAGACAGTTAGCATCTCGATAAGCGGCATGAAACAATATGATCACTGCATTATTATAGACAAACTGAATACTGTTATTGCATTTGCAAATGCTACTGGCCAATTCTAGATGGTCAAAGAAATGGAACTGCACAGAAAATGCATTCATTAGTAACAAAATAGGAATGTATTTTCATTAAATGCTCTTAAGAAGGCAGCAGCCTCTAAAAGCTGACAGTACTAATCTGTGTTCACTTTGTATATGTCTTTTTTTAAACAAAACATATTGGAAGAATAAAACTGAGTGCATTTTAACTTGTTTCAATGTTGATCTATAGTGTTAAATTATAAATAAAAACTTACAGCCATTGGAAGATTCCATAAATACACCAATATAAATATGTATGAATCTATGTTGAGGAAAGAAAAACAAAAAGGGTGACATTTAAAACTTGCAACTAGCATTTTCAAGGTTAACACAGTCCAACTATTTGTATCATTTATATCAAGTCAACTAAGAGTACAATGTTAAACTACTAAATTAGATGCCATTACAGTATATGCACAGTCATTGACCCTTTTATGACACATTTTATAGAACACTTAAGTAAAGAAGCAATGGCCCTCTGACAGTTAAGACCTTTGACAACAGTTGTAGGCTGTCAATGGGAAGGTGATAACAATCATTGACCACTGAAAGAAAATCATACCTACAAGTAATCACAACAGCTTGAGATCAGAAAGAAACAGAGTGCTAGAAGAAACATACTCTAACGTAAACAATTTAAACAACATTCACGGTTTGTATCCCATTTTACAATATCTAATTATCAATACAATTAGCTGCAGGCTATTAATTCTATGTTGGTTGACCCTAGTCAGGTTTTATTGCCTTTTGTTTGCTTAAAAATTGATGAATGATTAAAATGAACTGAAACAATTCAGTATTAGATTGAATGTTGTTTATATTTATAAATATCAAACATTATTTAGAATTATGGACAGCATATTAGCACCACAATGCATAGCATTATTTTCATTAACAGATTGACATGTGTGACTAATTAATGAACGGTTTACATTTATAAAAAATAAAGAAATAATTCTCTAGTCTACTGCAATACACACTGTGCATCATATAAGATGGAGAATTCCAGACTGGTGTCGATCTTCAACAGACAAGGCATCTTTCACAACTCCTGATTTTTTAGACTATGAGTATATTTGAAGGTTCTGTGCTAGTTCAACAAGGGCTTACCCATTTTCTTTAAGGTAAATTTTCAGGCTATAAATGTATACTTAAAATATATTTCTTTCCCAGATGCAAGTTTGCACTTTAGTTATCATTTAATCGGCAGTGACTTATGATTAAAGTAATATTTTGTGAGGTTAGTCATCATTCACATTTTGGTTTCAAATGCTATTAGAAAAATAGTATAACAATGCTTACCTCATTTGAGCGCTACTGCAAAGTTTTGAGCCTACCCAGAAGTAGATAATAAACCAGGCTATTGTGAAAATGAAATCTGATAAATTATGTTTACACAGACAGATTAAATAGACAAACATACATGAGTCTGGCTGTTTACTGGCTATTTAGATTGCTAATTTATCTTTGAACAGTTTTAAAATATCAAGTCTTAAAATTTAATGTTCGATGTTGTGTGGAGTTGGTGGTTTCACTACAGTAACTTCTATGATTATTAGATATGACACAGTTTCAAATTGTACTGATTTGCTCTGTTTCATTTGTGAAATTATTGTTTTCCCTTTTGATATTGCAGATTGTTAATCCATTTCCCCATGTTGTTGATAGCAACAATGTAATTGTTAAACCACTTGAGCCTGAACCATGGCATATCAAACTGTATGTGAAGTATATAAGGCTGTGTTTAAACTACAGCTTAATTCCAGCTTTTACAGAAATATGGTCAACAAAAAACAACATGGAACCACACATCCTTATAAAATATTTACACCAATTGTGTAACCATTATTCTACAGCCAAAACCTCTACATCTCGTTGGTGCAAATCCTGTCATATCCATAGGTTTCTACGTACAGATATGGCAATAACTACAATAACTTACTGCAATTATCCAATTTCTATTTTTCCTCCTTACTATTGTTTTTAATCATTTTGCACCTATGGACAAATTCATGATAAATATCTGCACACACTCAGATTAAATATGAATCACTTGCAAAACTGATTAATTTCAAAAAACATAGATACAAGGTAAAATGCAGAATAAAATCACTATTGGCTTCAATGTCAATGTGGCCTTAAATGAATGGTGCTTCTTCAGACAAAAGGATTTTTCTTTTTTTATGTCATTAACAGTATTTAAAAACATAAAATATTGAAGACTGACAAATATGGGATGTTAAATGTGGGTTACATTGTATTTACTTTACCATCATTACACTTAGGTGTTATATTAACATTTACTAACTGTTAAAAAAGTAATGATGTGTTTAAACAGGTGATTCCATATTGGGCTTATATGAGTAAGTGCGTGTTTTCATGCCTGAAGTTGCTGGGATTGTCTTCGTCTCCCCACAGACCCTAAATTGTATTAACTGGGTTTTAGAATGTACCTGTGTGAATTGCTAGGAGAACATATAATCACATACCATAAAACAATGCCTTAACCAAAACACAAACACTTGGAACAAATTAAAAAAAAAACCCTGTGACTTAAACACCAAGATGGCAACAGAATAGTGAAATCTGTGAAGTGTTTCTCACACAGTGGTGTACAACCAAACATAATTATCCTACCTTTTTCTAAAAACAAAAACCCTATCCATAATCACTTAGGGGCCATGTGACTACAAAGATACTATTTTCAAAAATATGACATTTTTTATTGTGAACTCTAGTCATCAATTTCATTTGTGCAAGGGTAATATTTTACCCTTTGTGAACAACATTTAATTGCCCTCTGCCAAGATCCCCTCTGTTACTACTGCCTATAAGATGTTGCAGGGATATTTAAGCATATGTATTTGGTTGTCTTCTTTTTTTTTTTTAACGTTCTGGGGCCTCATGTATAATGCCATGTGCAGAATTCACACCAGAACATGGTGTATGGACAAATGTGGAAATGTGCATATGCACAAAAAAAAAATCAGATGCAGAAAACTGTGCGTAAGCCAACTTCCACTACATAATTCCCGGTTAGTGTGAAATGTAACGGACGTGCACATGCCTGCCGTCCCATCCCGACTCCTCCAAGAATTACGCCCCTTTGAATATGCAAATCAATATAAATAGTCCCTTACGTTTGCCGTTTTGTGAAAAGACAATGGCAAAAGCACAGGGGAAAAAAAAAAACTTCAATAAATTCAAAGTGGAGGTCCAACTCAGTGAAGTGGTGGCAAGGAAAAATGTATCTATTGGTGGGTTAGGCTGTGGTATGAGCAACTAAAGGAACTTGATGGAATGACACTTAAAAGTTCAAGTTCAAAATGTTGTACTGTGCTCGAAATAAAAAGGAAGTGGTCAGAAGTCAAAGTCGAGGTGAAAAGGTGAGTTGTAGTCCACCTTCAGATTGTCATACATAAGCATATAAGGACACAGAGAAAAAAAAAATTAGGGAAACGGTGAAAAATCAAAGATCAAAATGTAGACTTTAATTTTGAAATTTCCACTTTACTCTCATAGTTTGTCATTAAAGTAGAACATCTTAAACTTCATCTTAAAATCGATTTACTAGAGTTTTCTCAAATCCCATTGTAACTAAACTAGCATGTTAAATGCTTTGGATTCTGTGTGTAAATCAATACATGGTTCTTAAATGGGCTTTCTCTTTGTAGGCAGAAGCGCGCTGGCACTGATCGCCACACAGAATAAATTACATTCATGATATTATAGCTCTCTGCACACTTTAAAATAGTAAGACGTATACTTGATATAACTTTCATGATGAAATGCATTAAAGCATGTATTAAACATGTGGGGGCAAAGTGCTGCAGTGGTAGTGATGAGCTGGGGCACCTGATCCAGGGATTGTTCTTGCCTCACGCAAGATGCCTGCTGGGAAACACACGACCCTGAATACAATAATTTAATGCAGCAGTACTGTCTCTGTCAAATGTACCAACCCCGAATTCCTGCCCTTCTGTTTCCTTTCACCATGTAACCAATTGCCATACAATAAGCTCTGTAATAAATGTACCATGATGTTCCTACATTGATGGATTACAGGCCAGAAGTCTATATGATCATCATAATCAGGTCCTTCCGTGAGATCCCTAAATACAATGAAGACTGATCATTTATGTTAGGTAGAATGCCCAGAGGGGGCTGGGTGGTCTCATGGTCTGGAACTCCTGCAGGTTTAATTTTTTCTCCAGCCGTCTGGAGTTTTTTTGTTTTTTCTGTCCTCCCTCGCCATTGGACCTTACTTTTATTCTATGTTAATGAGTTTTGTCTTATTTTAATTCTAACTTTGTCTTTTTTCTCTTTCTTCATCATGTAAAGCACTTTGAGCTATATTATTTGCATGGAAATGTGCTACATAAATAAATGTTGTTGTTGTTGTTGTAAAACCAGCTGTAAGCTTAGAACACCGATTCTTCAAAACCTTCATGGAATATTGAAAAATCTTCATTATACATATTCAATTATCCTATCCATCCAGGGTTGCGCCAGTCCCAGCGAGCATCAAGCGCGAGGTAGGAACCATCCCTGAACATGGCGCCAGCTCATAGCTACTGCTGCAGCACCGCGACCTCACATATTTAACATCTCGGAACATGTACAAATCAGTTTACGACTAAAAAGTTTGCCAAACTTTTGCATCTGTTCACGGCCACAGAGAGAGGCGGCCGGCCGGCCAGACACACACACACACACACGCGCGCGAGAGAGAGAGAGACACACAGACACAGACAAAGACACACACACACACAGACACACGCCTGCAGGCACGCATGCGATAAGGCCGAGAAGGCAGTTAAGGAATGCACCAGGCTTGTTTTTAAAGAGACGGATCCGAGCATTGTTTTAACTTCATTGTATTTAATGAAGACTTTTTTCTGTTGGATTTTAACCTCCACTTCACTACTGTTTACAGTGATTGGTTAATAGCGTGCATTTTTGCAATGTTACATTTCTAGGTGGTTTATTAAATTACGGATTTTTCAAATGTTCATTTTCTTCCCTGTGCTTAAAACTCATTAAAAAAAAAGTGTTTTTAATGAGCAGTTCGTAGCGCTATAGCGTAAACTCTTGCAGTGTTAGTTTCTCTGTTGTTCAAGGTTTCCTCAGTGTTATTCAATGTTTTTACATTTAGTTTACTACTACTACGATGTTCATTCTATGGTTTAATTAGCTATATTTGTGCTTAAAATCTTTAAAAAAATATATTTACATACAGTTTATACGGTCTGGAACTGATTAATTGTATTTACATACAATCCAATAGGGGAAATTACTTTGGTTCATGACCAAATCAGTTTACGACCAGAGTTTTGGAACGAATTATGTTTGTGAACCGAGGTTACACTGTACATTATTTCAATAAAGTTAATGATTTGCTTGTAAAATGTAATATAGATACTTCAATAGATTTCATCACAAAAATGCTAACAAGCATACATCATAGTAGTCGAACAGCACACCAGCTCTAAGAGGATAGCTCTTGGAAATCTAAATCGACTTAAAACCCAGTCATCGTTATCTGTAAATATGCGCTCTCTTCTATTGCATTGAATCAGATTCCTTTATTGCCATTCGATGGTACAATGAGATCCAATATCCTCCATAAGTTTACTTTCTTATAAAATGATAAAATAACAATAATAATAATGATACAATAAGAACAATGAAAAATATACAATATGAAAGCAAAAGTACAATAAACATGTACATATAGTACAGATAGTGCAAATGGTTCATAAGGTGGCTTAGGTTGTACAATGTTACAATTGTAGTGCAAGTTTACAGTGAGGTAATTGTAATTATAAGTACAAATGGTTCTACTGTGAGCACTTGATGGACTGATTGAGTGCATTTATAGCTCCTGGGATGAAACTGTTTCTGAGCCTTGAGATCTGTGCAGGACAAGCTTTGAAGTGTTTGCTGGACTGGAGAACTTCAAATAGACTGTGGCATGTGTGAGTGACATCCATGCGGATGCCAGTGGTTTTCCATTGGCAATGTGTGCTATAAATGCCATCTAGGGCTGGAAGCTATACCTCCATAATCTTGACACAACCCAACATAGAGCTTTCCAATCAGCTGGTGTACAGCTGTGATTCCATAAACACATGAAATGGATTAAAGTACACTGAATGGTTCATTGAGAGTAACAACACTAAAGCAGCTATGGTATTTGGAACCGTTTGTTTATTCCGTGCACCATTATATTGTTAGAGAATGATTACAATCAAGTGAATTAAATTTGTAAACAATATGCAATTAATTTTGGTGTATTTGATAAATCCCACATTTGCTGAAAAATGGGAGACCACACAAAAACAGCAGCACTGCTTTGACGTTGGGTGAGGGGTGAGGCTGAGAATGTGCGTGGCTTTACGTCTAGTATAGTTTTTATACATCGCGATGTGAGCAAGGAAATGGGTGTACACAACATTTTTGTGCATATTCCCCGTTTCAACATAAGGCCCCCGGTCTTTAATCTCTAAATTACTTTCTTTGATGCTACCAGTTATAACTTCTCCCTTACCACATAGTTATATATATCTATAGCTTTCAGGCCTCAGTCTCACTTTGCACCAAATTTCTCCCTGCCATTAGGTGGAAACCAATCAACTGAAGAACTGCTGTTTACTTTCTGTGAGCTTATTTGCCACAAATTAATGGAGCATCCAGTGTCTTTATTTATAACTAGGATTCTGCTCCTTTCAAAGTCAAATCTTTAATGAGTAGAGACTTGTGATACAATCAATTCCTTGGTTGGACGTAACAGTGTGGTCAGTTGGTCATTCTGTGGTTCCTGGTTGTATGGGGCAGGGTATGAGGTGTACATTTTTGATTATTTCACATATTGATTGCTTCTTGTTCTGGCACTGATTTCTCTTTGATTGTATTATTAAAATTAATAAAAAATTATTTTGTTCTAAGATGTTTGTGTTAAGCCTACATTTTATTTCAAAATGTATTATCAGTAATATGCTTTACTGTATTACAAAAGCAGTGACACAAATATTTTTATTAAATGCCTAGTATCTTTAATTTAAACAATAAAAATAATCTATATTATTTAAAATGCCAAATTAATAACTTTTCAACTAATCCTGCACTTGGCAATCTTAATTTGATTCCCTAGAAAACTGCTAATTGGAGGTTCTACTGTACTGTGTGAATACACAATATACTGTAGTATATGCAGGTGTTAATGCAAAATGCATATTTCATTGTGTTATTAGTCAATATTAATAATTGCAATTACAACATCAAGAGCAATAATCATGAAGTATGAATTTCAAGGTAATCATGCACCTCTGCTTTATATGTTTTTCCCCTGAGCTTTATTGGAAGTTATGCTCATATTTGTTACATCACCATGGACACACCCTATATCTACAGTACCTGCTCTAACCTCTTACAGCCCAATTTTAACAGACATTCTCTATGGATCACACAATGATCACTGCCAGAGTCCAATAAATACTTCCTGTCCCACTAATCCTAACATATGCAAAAATGATCTCTATTTTTCTTGTCAACCTGTGACCAGGTTAATCACCACAGAAATAAGCAAATTGACTCCAAGCTGCAGTGTTGCCCTGACAAAGTCCTCTAACTGGATTATCTGTCTGATTCACAGGCTCCCTAAAGGAAGGATCTTCCTGTACAGTGCAGCTCTGTGCGCCTTGTGCAGAACCCTAAGGATGAGGAAGGGGTTCTGGACTTGATTCCAATCCTTCATATTCATTCTATCTCCAAGCGACTTGTGCCCTTTTCAGTCATCTTACCAAATCCATAAAAAAAAGAACATAATTTCTGAGCATATCTCCACACAGTTCTTAACACTGTATGTATGGCATACTTCTCTATAATACATTCTGCAGAGTCATCCTGACATGAGATTTAGATTTAGTAAATCTTGTGGTTGAGCTCTACTAGGATGTTGAAGATCAATTTGTCAGACTCTAATTTTGTATCTCTTGGCCAAAGAACTCAAAGATGTATGAATCAGAATCTGATGTTTCAAAATATCATAATCATCAGTGCATCAGTATTAAAATGAACAGATGCGCTGTGATGTGAGAATGCAAATCCACGCCCCTTGCACAAGCGCAGACTGTGTACGATAATGGCAGACCAAAAGTATAGCGCTATGTATGCTGCTACTTTTTACAGAAAGAAAAGAATACAGACGTCTGATGCAATATTTTTCAGAAGAAGGACAAAGAACAGTGGCAAAACAAGCAGCCCATTTAAACATTTAAAAAACACACATGTTGACCAACAGAAAGTTGTTTGTAAATTATTAAAAAAATGCAAATCTTAAGTATGGCAGTTTAGCTTAAATCTGTGCCAGATAAGGGACACTGCAGGAGGGTTTGAAAAGAGAAACAAAGACGTTATCAATGTAACTCTGCTGCTAAACGGGAGTTTAATGAAGAATTTTTAGGTGAGTTTAATATTTTCCTGTTTACCACTCATTACTTATGAAAGGTAAAACCCGTTTTTAGCATAATGGAAGACACTTAACAATGTAAAGCATAACGGTCAGAGAATTTTGTCATGTGTTCTGTTCATTTTTTTATCTTCTAATTAAAATAAAAGGCACAGTATAACCAATATTCATAAATAAAGTCAGAAAATCATCTAACACTGTGCAAAGTTCTCAATAGCTATGCCTAATTTGAAAATGGAAACTTTCATAGAAAATATTTTTTCTTTCAGAATAATAAATACCTGAGTTAATAAAAATATAAATTATTTTGCAAGTTTAGTGGATTTAAAAGTACTTTGAAAGTACTTTAGTAACAGCCTCTACTGTAATACTATATAATTTTTTTTACTTAATTTTGTACTTTTAAAATTGTAGTGGATAAAAAACAAAGATCCAGAATTTTAAAGACCTCTTGGGCACAGCCATCAGCAGTGTGTTTGTCTATGGAGAGAGTGTCGACCTTGTCAAGAGGTTTACACGGCAGCGACATTCATGTCTCTGGTGACTCTACCTATGAAGTCAGTAGATTGGGAGAGCATGTGAGAGTCATGAAGTCGCTGGAAAGGGGTGTATGGCACTCCTGGTATCTTTGCAAAATGACAAACACCCAAGTCTTCAGAGTCCTGGTGCTTCCTGTTTTCCTATATGGTTTTGAGACATGGATGCCATCAAGTGACCTGTGACGAAGACTGGACTCCTTTAGTACTGTGTCACCACTGGTTTGACTTTGTCTCGAATGAACAGTTGCTCATGGAGTCCCAAATGAGGTATGTTAGGTGAATCATGAGGTACTGTCAGTTATGGCCCTTGTTTGCATACTCTCCATGTATCTGCGTAAGTTTCCACCGCCAGTCCAAAGACATGTAGGTTAGGCGAATTGGCAAAGAAAAATTGGCCATAGTGTGTGTCTGGAGGGTTCACCCTGCATTGGATAGGAGCCTTGTCCAAGGTTTGCTCCTGCCCTGTGCACTGTGTTAGCTGGGATAGGCTCCTGAACCCCTCCTGCAGCTCTGGTCTGGAGTAAGCACGTTAGAAAATGAAATAACATATTCATTCTATTAATATTTATTTTGTAATAAATTTGTTATGGTGACCTTGATACTGTGTCATGATATTAGCTAATTTAAATAAAGACTGATCCATTTATATTAGCCTTTCTAAAACACTATCATAATTTGAAAATAAATTCCTATGCTCTTAAAAAATACTCAGTCTCTGTATTGGAAAAACTGACGCACTCAATACTTGTATCAGTATCGATTTCAAAAACTCTAGTTATCACCCATCCCTAGTGCCACCTGTCATATTTTGGTTTTCAAACTGCACAAATTAAATTATCAAGCAGTTCCTTTTAAGAGCACATTTTATCCTTCAAGAAGCAGAAACAGATTCAGAGTCTTTCAGCAACAAATAGAGCAAAAAAAAAATCTTAACTAACTTTCAATAAAATTGGATTATGTTACAGTTTACTTAGACTTAATAAAATACGAAAGGACTTTCTTGGAGCTGCTCTGCCAGATAGGAGTGAGGAACATCACATTCAAAACTTAGTAGAAAGATATTAGCCCTGCAGCTATGGAAGAAGCTAAGGCACTTGCAAGAGAGACCATTTTAAAGACTGGATACTGGAGTTGTGAGTTAAGGTAGTCGATCCTGCCTCTCTTTGAATCCACATTGTAAAAAAAAGTGTGTTTTCTTTAAAAATAAACCTCATTTAGAGAAACAACAGTGTTCTTTCATACTAAACGTCACAAATAACATACATGCACACACTATAAATATACATAGACATATATGATCCTCATCTTCATCCTCAAAACAATGATTACCTAACTATTTTAAAATGGCATTTTCACAACTCCCATGTAGTTTAAGAAAAATTGCATTTTCATTAATAATGCAACTTAAAGTACATATTTTCTACTTTAATGTTAAATAACAAAAATATAAAGAAATGCTTTAGAAGATTTGCACAAAATTTGCTTGGCAGGATTTTCACAGATGTAAGCATTCAATAATTGAGTGGTTTCAAGTAGCACACAGCAGTAAGTCCTATGACAGTATTGTGTTTATAGTGAGCCATGCTCAAATATACTAGCTGATTCCATTTAAGAAAAAGAAAATGAGAAGATGAAAGCTGACTTTCACTTTAATCAATCAAAATAAATACTTTTAAGCTTCTGCACTGAAACCCCTGCAGTTAACATAAGTAAATGTAATAAGAATTCAACAGCCTGATCAAGTGATTATTTCTTGAGAAAAATGTGTCTATACTAAATCCATTACCATTATCCAATATCTTTTATATATTTCTTAAGTTTTCTTCCAATATTTCCCACCCTTGTACTCAAATGATTTATGTGGAAATACTGCAAATGTGTTACAAAAGCTTTCAATGCTTTTATTTTTGCTTTCCCTTTAAAAAAACAGCAATTATCAACAAATCAACAATAAACTAAACATCTAATATATACAACTCAACGTGTTGTGTTTCTCTTTTATACAGTTTTACATACTCAATAAAGTCTGGCACACATATCCAATTAGACTACTTTGGAACCCAACATTTTGAACCAATTGGGTGATTTGATTTACTACAGTAAGTTTTAAGGACAGTTCTTTGTCCTGGATTTGGAGCCCTGAAATAAATTAAATTAATTTAGGTCCAGGTAATTAAATGACTTTAAGTATACATTAGGTAATATGGCTCTAGATGGGGAAGTTCAACAAAGTGTACATACTTGGAGAGTAGTTCAGGTATGGAAACCTTATGAAGAATTCCAGTACTATAGATAACTAGCTATGTTACTCAGTTTCAATGTGCCTTAGCTATATTTATTGCCATTGATTAATCAGAAGTAGTATGCAACTAAGTAATTTTCTGTTTAAAATATCTGATATTTGTATTTTTTAACCAGGGGCTAATATTATTAGTTAACTTGGACTGCTGTGAAAGATATTATAGCAGAGATATGTTGAAGAGAATTCAGTAATGTTACAATGATTTAAAGTTGATTCACTCAAAGATAAAAAATGATAAAAACCTCAACTCTCCCTTACCATCAAAGCCTAAAAAGCCTCAGTATACAGTGGAATGGAATACTGTAAATGACTGCCAACAAAATTACTACAGTTACCAATTACTGTACTTTTTACTCAATCAAAAGCACCATTCTGTTCTTTTCTTATCACATTCTGAAAAATAGCATCTCCCTCAGCTATAGAAAAAAAGAATTGCACTTTATTATATTCAGTCATGGCTTGGCTCCATCAGTTAAGATGGTACTTTTATTTTCTTCTATTTCCAGACTGTAGCAATTTAAATTTGGAATGTATCCAAAAATTTTCCACAGTTAAATAAATGGTAAGGGTACGTGTTGACACTTTCATGATTGTGTACAAAAAAAAAGGAATCCTCAAAAAGGTTTTGTCAATTTCCAGCAAGGATGGACTGAGGCTTACCACTTTGAGTTACAAAATGCAATTACAAAGAATTTATGGATTTCACCATCTCCGTCCCACAGATAATAAGGGCAAGATCACAAACCCATTGAATGCCCATGATCTTCACACCCTCAGATGTCACTGCATAAAAAATAACATTATGTAAAGAATACAAAACATGGGCTTGGGTGTAATTCAAAAAACATTTACTACCTCAGCAAGCGCCTACAAAAGGAGACTAAAACTGTACTACGAAAAAAGCGGAGCCATTCATACATCTTTTAACATTCAAAAATGCCAGCGACTTCATTTGGCTAAAGCTAATCTGAAATGGATTGATGCAAAGTGGCAATGTGAGCTGTGACCTGATGAGTCCACCTTTTAACTTGTTCTTGTTCCCGGACTGAAGAGGACAAGGCTCATCCTTTGCTGCCAACATCAAGTTTAAAAGACATATTTTGTCACGGTATAGGGGTGTTTTAACATGCATAGTAAGGTAAACTTGCACATATATGAAAGAACCATTAATGCTGAAGGATACATATGGATTTTGGAGCAACATACACTACTATCTAGGCAACATGTTTTTCAGGGTCGCCCTTGCGTATTTCAGCAAGACAACACTAGGCCACACAGCACATATAACAACAGTGTGGCATTGCAGTTGGAGAGGCCTGCCTGCAGTCCTGTACTATCTCCTATTGAAAACATGTGGTGCATTATGAAGCGTACCAAATGAATGAATGAAGGAGGGGAAAAAATCGGTTGTTTAAAAAGGGTGATTGGACTGATCCAAATAACGATAGGACAGTAAGCTTAATGTGCTTTATATGTTAATTAATGGAGCAATTATTAAAGAAAAAATTAAGCAGCATAAGTGTAGAACAGGTGTGTTAGTAAGTAGTCAGCACGGGCTCAGACTAAGAAATGTTGTGTCTTATTAACATGCTGAAATTCTTCAAATAAGGTACATGTAATTTATTTATCTTGACTTTAGCGGGCTTTTGATAGCATACCACATGAATGATGATCAAACTAAAACAAATAGGAAATCAAGGCACGGTATTTTAGGTAGGTACAAAATTAACTCAAACACAGGAACCAAAGGGTGGTGTTGAATTAACTTTTTCAGAATTAGGATAATGTTAAAAGTAGTGCTTCTTGGGGATCAGTGCTAGAATCAGTGTTTTTTTAAATATACATAAAATAGTCTAATCAATAAACTGGTTAACATTTCTATAGGGTGGTCCAGATCTAATTATGCAATTTTCATTACGATATAACATATTAAGTTTATTACATAGAGAATTCACAAAAATTCTTTCTGTTGCTGACAGATGGCAGTACCTGCCCTTCATTCCAAAATGGCGGGGAGACGGTTGTCAGTCGAACAGTGGGTTCGATGTGTTCACCTTTTCATAATTAGATCTGGACCACCCTGTAGATGATTATAAACTAGATACAAGGGCAAATAATGTAAAATCTGATAAAATGTTACAGAGGAACTTGGATAACACACATGCCTGGGCTGATGTGTGGCGAATGATACTTAATTATTGTGGATTCAGAAATTATTCAGACCACTTCACTTCCTGCACACTTTATCGTGTTGCAGATTTAGTTTTAAATTGATAAAAGTACTATGTTGCACTAGTCATTATATTCTCACAAAGATAGTCCACTATTTACTCTTATATTTGAATTCATGGTGGGGTTTGCTGTGTTTGTGAAATCTTTGCAGGTGAGCTGCCACCACTGTTGTGCCCCTCACTCATACCTCAATTGCTCCACTATGTGCCACTTTGCATGTTCCCCCTTTCCACACATCAAATTTATGCAAGCTATACTTTGTGCTCCTTGGTGTGTGAATAACATTGAGATGCCATCGCAGGTGAGTTTACAGAATATTTTAACCTAACTTAAACAACTGGAGCACCAATCATTTTCAGATTTGATTTATTCTTCATCAAGTGTAGTGGAACAATGAGAGTGATTATAAGTAAGACTATTTTTTTACATTTATTTTTTTATAGCTGTCTCCAAAAGACAGGCAGCAATTCACAACTGTGGAACAATGCTCAATAATGTTGATAACTGCAGCAGAAGATGATTTGTTGAGTTAAAAATATGTACAAAGGCAGTGGCGGCTAGAAGCTAAAATTAGTGGGGGTGCTGCTCCAGAAAATTTTTAGCCTTTGTTTCAAAATTGTGTAAAAGGAAACAAACATGTATAAAAAGAAAATTTATTCAGAAACTTAACCTAAATTGTTACAATTCAGGCTTGATCTATTAATTTAAAAATGAAATTCATTCTTCTTGTTTTAATTTGCGCGAAAACATCAATAATGTTCTCCTTGATCTCTGAATGACAACTGAGGAAATTTTTCTCCATTGAAAGCATTGCAAGTGCATTTAGTCTTTCCGAATTCATAGTGCTTCTTAGAAAAGTTTTTATTCTTTTCAATGTTGAAAAGTAGCGTTCTGCCTCAGAAAAAAAATGAATCAAATAGAATAGATGGAAGCAGGGTAATAATCTAATTCTACACTTTATCACATTCAAGAATATGGTACACGGTTTTTAAGCACAACACACACAGAGGAAAAAAAAAAAACACTATCTTCCACCAGCACACCAGGGTCGGCACTGTGGGAGCAACAGTGCTCTTTCTCCCTCGCAGCCTCGCGTGCAGCTTCTTATGTGCGCATGCGCACAACAACCAAACACCACGCTGGAAATGTGAAGCGCACAGTTCCTTACAAAGATTTTTGTATCTTTTTCTTAAACTGGGGGATGGCTACTGACATTAAGCTTAAGGATTATATATTGTACAAGTATAAAGAAAGAATTAAAGAAAAAATGACTTATTATATTAAATGTTATCGATAATATCAAGTGGAAATAGGGGGTGCTGCAGTTCCACAGTGCCTATACGTGAGCCGCCACTGTACAAAGGCAATCAAGTGTATGCAAGACAGTCGTTCACAACTGAGTACCAAGGTTTAATTCAGTTGCTTATGGAGGTAATAGGGAGTTTTTCACGTGAAAAAATAAGAAAAATATTGTCCATAATGTTTTCAAAATAGAACTTCAGAGTAAGTTAAGGCAGGACAGGAGTGTGACACGCACATTGCTGAAGTAATTAAATTTAAAAACACAATTACAATTGCTGTCAGTGCTTCTGTGTTTTTTTATCCCTGGCAACCACAGCCCAATAGAATTCCTGGCAGCCGGTGTCTGCCTGGTCTGTTAAGGTCTACAGGTCTAGCCAAAGAGATAAACTAATCTTTTGGACTTGGCAACAAGAGAAAACACAATTTCACTGGCTTCACTCAATCTACAGCTAGGTCCATAAATATTTGGACAGAGACAACTATGAATTTTAAATGAAACAACTCAGATGCAGTTGAAGTGCAGATTTTCAGCTTTAATTCAGTGGGTTAAACAAAAAGATTGCATAAAAATGTGAGGCAACTGAAGTTTTTTTAACACAATCCCATTATTTCAGGGGCTCAAAAGTAATTGGACAAAGTAAATAACTGGAAATAAAATGTTCATTTCTAATACTTAGTTGAAAACCTTTTGCTGGCAATGACAGCCTGAAGTCTTAAACTAATGGACATCACCAGATGCTGGGTTTTCTCCTTTTTAATGCTCTGCCAGGCCTTTACTGCAGCGGCTTTCAGTTGCTGTTTGTTTGTGGGCCTTTCTGTCCGAAATTTAGTCTTCAACAAGTGAAATGCATGGTTAATTGGGTTAAGATCAGGTGACTGACTTGACCATTCAAGAATTTTCCACTTTAATAAACTCCTGTGTTGCTTTTGCTGTACGTTTTGGGTCATTGTCCATCAGTATCATGAAATGCCACCCAATCAATTTGACTGCATTTAGCTGGATTTGAGCAGACAGTATGTCACAGAATTCATTCGGCTGCTTCTGTCCTGTGTCACATCATCAATAAACACTAGTGTCCCAGTGCCACTGGCAGCCATCACACTGCCTCCACCGTGTTTTACAGATGATGTGGTATGCTTTGGATAATGAGCTGTTCTACGCCTCCTCCATACTTTTTCTTGCCATCATTCTGGTAGAGGTTGATCTTGGTTTCATCTGTCCAAAGAATGTTTTTCCAGAACTGTGCTGGCTTTTTTAGATGTTCTTTAGCAAAGTCCAATCTAGCTTTTCTATTCTTGAGGCTTATGAGTGGCTTGCACCTTGCAGTGCAACCTTTGTATTTACTTTCATGCAGTCTTCTCTTTATGGTAGACTTGGATATCGATATGCCTTCCCCCTGGAGAGTGTTGTTCACTTGTTTGGCTGTTGTGAAGGGGTTTCTCTTCACCATGGAAATGATTCTGCGATCATCTGTGGACGTCCAGGTCTTTTTGTGTTGCCGAGTTCACCAGTGCTTGCTTTCTTTCTCAGGATGTACCAAACAGTAGATTTTGCCACTTGTAATATTGTAGCAATTTCTCGGATGGGTTTTTTCTGTTTTCGCAGCTTAAGGATGGCTTCTTCCACCTGCATGTAGAGCTCCTTTGACCGCATCTTGTCTGTTCACAGCAAAATCTTCCACATGCAAGCACCACACCTCAAATCAACTCCAGGCCTTTTATCTGCTTAAATGATAATAACATAACAACAGACTTGCCCACACCTGCCCATGAAATAGCCTTTGAGTCAATTGTCCAATTACTTTTGATCCCCTTAAATGAAGGAATTGTGTTAAAAAATGCTTCAGTTGCCTCACATTTTTATGCAATCTTTTTATTCAACCCACTGAATTAAAGCTGAAAGTCTGCACTTCAACTGCATCCGAGTTTCATTTTTAAAATTCATTGTGGTAATGTACAGAACAAAAATTAGAAAAAAGTTGCCTCTGTCCAAATATTTATGGACATATTTATAAGACTTTATCTTCCACCAAGAAAGGGATCAAGGTGGTAGAAATGATAGTAAGAACATATCTGAATAGTTTTATTTGTAGAAAACTAGATGGAAAAGAAATGTAGCCAGGAATTTGGCATGAAGTATAAATGGCAAAGGCAGGAAATAATGCTGAAAAATGTTTTTGTATGTTTGGAAGGAGACTAAAAAAATTGGTACTGATTCTGGACCTCTGCATCAGCAATCAGTGAAGACTAGAAATACTTGTTTTCAAAAAACAAAACAGTTAACTGTATACATATAAGAGTGGGCAAACTATATTTCTAATCAATGTGTTGTTGGCGTAACAGTGAGAGAACTGCACCTCAGGACAAGCTGCCAGATAGGGAAGTGGAAAATAGCAGAACTGTTGTCAAATGAAACACAGTTAAAATACGTAAGACTAACAAGAGTAAGAACACAAAGGCTTATGAAGGTGAGAGAAAGAGATGAGGAATGGGAATATAATGTGAATGGAGAGGAAAAAAGATGAGGGGTGGTGAAATGGAGGAAGTAAGAAAGAAGAAACAGGCAAAAAAGAAGTGGAATCTGAATGAGTTAATAAAGACTAAATAGGAATATGAAACAACTAAACAAATGGCAAAAAGAGTAGTCTAAGAGGCCAGAGAGGAGTTATTAACAGGGCTATATCACAAGAGTGAGAAAGATGTAAGAGTAGAGCTAGATAACATATTTAAAATGGTAATGTACAGATGCCCTCCATAAGATAATGGGAGAACATCACCATTTATAACTGATGAGAACGGAAACCTACAGGTGCCAGCAAAAAATGTGAAAAGGATGTGGCAAAGGCATTTTGAAAAATTGCTGAATGAAGTAAATTTACCCATAGTGAAGTTACCAATTTGTGACCCAGTATCTAGATCAGAACTAGATATCACTGTAGAAAAAGTGAAATGATGGAGAAAAGGAGAGATGAAAAAACAGTAGAATGAGAGGATAATGTCAGTGGACATGATCGAGATACTTGCAAACACTGGACTGGCGTTGGCAAGCAGTATGGAAAGAGGATACCAGAAAAATAAAAAGAGTCCAAATTAGTACCAATCTTTAAGAATGAAGGAAATATGCTAGAATGTGTCAGTTATAGGCAGTGAAAATACCTGTACATACTGTATAATTAAGATTCTGGAAAGAACTATAGAGAAAAGAAAGTGAACAACTGTGGAACAAAAATTTGTGAATGACCAATTTGGATTCTGGAGAGGAAGAAGGAATAAAAAGCACTTGTTCATCGTTAGGCAGAAGATTGACATGGGCTGGATAAGACACTTCCCAATACACACACACACTACTATTGGGCATGATTCCTTTCTATGTAGAATTTGCGTGTTACTCTCCTGTTTGCATTAGTTTACTGGTAGGCCTCAGATTTCCTCAACAGTTGATGATTCTGCATGAGCCTGGTGAAAGGGTGTGTAGTTAAGAGTATGGAATAGCAATCTACTGAGGACTGCTTTCTGCCAAACAGGTCCATTGATACAGTATTTTATAGTCATGTTAATGTTAATTTAACTTGACTATTCGGGGGTAAGGTGTGGAGTAGTTTTAATGAATACCAGAAGCTGTTTCAGTTTTGCCACACTAATGTTTAGATCTGGTAGTGCCATTCTGATGGTCTATGCGTCCAAAAAGAAGAAGCCATTGATTTCAGTCTGTAACAGCCTGTAAAGTTTTGCTACCTGTAAAAGACAAAGGCAGGTGAATCATGTCTTCTTGGTAACTTGTTGTCACTAGAATTTTTTGTTATCCAGTTTTATTCTTGAATAAAAGCACACTTGCTTAATTATATCTTTGCAAAAGTGTTTATTTTATTTTCCAGTAAAAACTTAAATGAGATCAAATCTTTCTCTGCCACTTTCACGCATGCACACACACATTCATACAAGAAAACGTCACTATTTGAAAACACTATGCCATTTGAACATGAGTTATCATTTGAACATTTTTTTGGCCTGTACTCCGCATTATGGTGCATGGTGCTGAAAATAAAGACAACCTTATTCTTTTTGGGTGCATACACCATCAGCATGGCTCAGCCAGATCTAAACACTAGTGTGGCAGATTACTAGAATACTAAAGTGACTATACCTGCCAAGCAGAGTTGTGTTGCAGTGCAGCAGTCTATTAGCCAACGAAAGCGCTGTGAAGAAGCTGTCTGTTGTTACGGTTATGCCTTTGTCCAGTCTTATAGCGGTTAAAGGACATAGTCTTTAATCCAGGATAGGAAGACCATGCACACTCCTAATTAAAAAACTGCGATATTTCCTAAATATCATACATCTCTAACCCTAATGCATAAATTGTCAACATTTTGCTTTTGAGCATTACCATCTGTTTAGAAAATCACCTCGAGCCTTACTGAAATCCCCTGGGGTGTTCTGCTTGGCATAATTATAACTACAGATAAAAAATGGTCTTCTCATAATTGACTATCATTATTAATCAATGATTTTTTCATCTAATAAAAGAGGAAAACATAACTATTAAAGGTATTAAAAATAATTGCTACCATATCTAAGTGATAAGAACTGCGATCAAGAAAAATTTCTCTGATTCACTGTAGTTTCCAAATGCCTGCTTTAAGGAATTCAATATATCATTAAAGCTTTCACTTTAGTTGATTCACTTATGCCTCCAGAGTTTAAAAAAAAAACATTTTTCATGAAATAAATAATTACAAAGAAATGACAATTACAAAGAAGCATCTCTTAAAATTAAATACTGTGTACTATCAGAAAATATAGTACCTAGGCAAGGTCAACAGTACTTGAAATAAGTATTCTGAAGGAGCTTTCTTTAAACTTAAGAAATGGAAATTGTTATTCTCTCAGTGTAACTGTTACAATAAGCACTTCATCCTTTACACCTACTGTAAGTGTGGCCAAGACGCCCCAATAATGGCTTTGGGAGAAAAATAAAATATGACAAAAAATATAATCAGTAATTTGCTAACTAAATAAGAGTGAGCTTGATTTCATTATCTAACTGTCAATTATAATGATAAATAAAAGTATTTCCTCACAGGAAAGACCACAGGCATGCAACCTTCCCTAATACAGTATGTGCTTCCTTCAATGGAAAATGAACCTGTCAACCAATTCTGTACAAAGCCAAGCACATGCATAGTGAAAATACTCTTGAATGTCTTTGGCATAGTGGCAACTTTAAGAAGCAAATGTGTCACTAGCCACAGCTTTCTGTGTAGGCTAAGTAAAATAAGCATACAAAGCAGCTCTGTAAAGTGACAAAATGTACTAATTGCAGGTGGCCTCAGGCAGAGAAAAAATTATAGAAAAAACACAGGCATTATGAAAACAAATGTCTGCATAGTTTTCTTAACACTCAACTGGCTTAAGAGTTACTAATAAAATGTCTCATAAGAGTTGTATCTAACAGTTTCTATTTAGTGTTGTTTTATAACCATAGAATACATGTACCGGTAATTGTTAACAAAGTAAAAATAAAAATCAAGAATTTAATAAAGTAACAAAGGTGCCATGAGCAATAGTGAGAGGGAAAACACATAAATCTTCTGTGCTGTGACATGATTTTAGAAGGTAAAAAATTCTTCCATCTTTCCAACATATTTGTTTGTGTACTTTAAACTTCTGTTCTCTAAAAAAAATTGTCAAGCTTAAAGACTCTCTGTACCTCAATATCTTGAAAACACAAAAACCATATTAAGAGCTGCACAGTAAAATCCATGGTGCAAATAAACCATGCCTTCAAATATAATACACAGGTCCACTATCTAAAGTCCTCTCAAAAACAATAGAGAGGGTTCATCCTTACATTATTTTGTAAGACCAAACTGGATTTATTAAAAGCCAGACAATTACTTTCAAAACTTTGACATATGCCTATTGTAAAGTATATAATGCATCCGGAAAGTATTCACAGCGTATCACATTTTGTTATGTTACAGCCTTATTCCAAAATGGATTAAATTAATTTTTTTCCTCCGAATTCTACACACAACACCCCATAATGACAACGTGAAAAAAGTTTACTTGAGGTATATGCAAATTTATTAAAAATAAAAAAATTGAGAAAGCACATGTACATAAGAATTCACAGCCTTTGCTCAATACTTTGTCAATGCACCTTTGGCAGCAATTACAGCCTCAAGTCTTTTTGAATATGATGCCACAAGCTTGGCACACCTATCCTTGGCCAGTTTCGCCCATTCCTCTTTGCAGCACCTCTCAAGCTCCATCAGGTTGGATGGGAAGCATCGGTCCGCAGCCATTTTAAGATCTCTCCAGAGATGTTCAATCGGATTCAAGTCTGGGTTTGGCTATGCCACTCAAGGACATTCACAGAGTTGTCCTGAAGCCACTCCTTTGATATCTTGGCTGTGTGCTTAGGGTCGTTGTCCTGCTGAAAGATGGCCCGTCGCTCCAGTCTGAGGTCAAGAGTGCTCTGGAGCAGCTTTCATCCAGGATGTCTCTATACATTGCTGCAGTCATCTTTCCCTTTATCCTGACTAGTCTCCCAGTTCCTGCCGCTGAAAAACATCCCCACAGCATGATGCTGCCACACCATGCTTCACTGCAGGGATGCTATTGGCCTGGTGATGAGCGGTGCCTGGTTTCCTCCAAACGTCACACCTGGCATTCACACCAAAGAGTTCAATCTTTGTCTCATCAGACCAGAGAATTTTGTTTCTCATGGTCTGAGCGTCCTTCAGGTGCCTTTTGGCAAACTCCAGGCGGGCTGCCATGTGCCTTTTACTAAGGAGTGGCTTCCGTCTGGCCACTCTACCATACAGGCATGATTGGTGGATTGCTGCAGAGATGGTTGTCCTTCTGCAAGGTTCTCCTCTCTCCACAGAGGACCTCTGGAGCTCTGACAGAGTGACCATCGGGTTCTTTGTCACCTCCCTGACTAAGGCCCTTCTCCCCCGATCGCTCAGTTTAGATGGCCAGCTCTAGGAAGAGACCTGGTAGCTTCAAACTTCTTCCACTTACGGATAATGGAGGCCACTGTGCTCGTTGGGACCTTCAAAGCAGCAGAAAGTTTTCTGTAACTTTCCCAGATTTGTGCCTTGAGACAATCCTGTCTTGGAGGTCTACAGATAATTCCTTTGACTTCATGCTTGGTTTGTGCTCTGATATGAACTGTCAACTGTGGGACCTTATATAACAGGTGTGTGCCTTTCTAAATCATGTCCATTCAACTGAATTTACCACAGGTGGACTCCAATTAAGCCGCAGAAACATCTCAAGGATGATCAGGGGAAACAGGAGAAAAGTCACAGTAGGAATTTGGTGGAGCAAAGTTTAGTCAAACACAAACTGGGAATATAATGAATGGATTCAAACCAACATCTCATTTTCATTGCGTGTCCTTCCAATTCAGCAAGGATAATGTGTATCATAAAAACACATGGCTCTCAATGTTTAAATTCATCATAATGGTTTCCTTATTCCCTCAAGGTATCTTTATGAGGGTCAGCATTTCTCACTAACATCCTAGAATTTAATCTGCCAAAGTGTGCTTCAAATGTTTTATGAGGAAAACAAAATAAACAAACCCAGAATAAGTGGATTGTTCTGTATGGCCTTTCAGATTGATTTCTACAAAAAAAATAAATTCTTTTATTCTAACTGCTTTTTGCTGTGAAACACATTATATGGGGCATAAATGTAAGAGCACTTTCATAAATAACTGGAGGAATGATCCAGTAGACAGCTTGGGAAATAAACAGAGGCACATTTGATGATAAAAAGAAAACCATATCACTAAGAAATATTAAAATCTTGAAAACCCTTTAAACAGGAAAAACCCTTCTGGGAATCTACAGTGCATAATTTGTTCATGCTGTCTTATTAACACTAGAGATTGCCCATTCATAACAGTGATATACAAAGTCATTTCTATTCAAGAGATTTGGCCGTGCCAACATTGGATGTGTCAGTTTAAGATTATGTGCAGTAAATGCAATGAGCTGTTTGAAAATGATCATAAGAATTGATTTGTATCAACACATTTTGTAATGTACTGGAGCACAGCTGTCAGTTTAATTTTCTTCTTGCTGAGGATTTTTACTTGTGCATTCCCCATATCTTGATAGGAAAATTATTTAAAAAGTGAATGAACAAGTAAGGAAGAATAAAAATTAACAGCAAAGTAAATAAACTTACAAATAAGGCAAAATATAACGTACCATAACACACACTTAATGTGCATTATAGTATCTATTTTTACATGGTTCATAATTTAGACCAAAGGTTATGAAGCATTTTGGACCAGATACCACCTTTAAATAACATAAAGTAAAAAATATACACCTACTAGCCACCACTTCAAAAATCCAAAAGAAAATATTTATGACCAATGCACACTCGCACACACAAATTAAAATCACTCACTCAAAACCTCAAGAAATCACTCACTCAAAAACTCAAGTACAAATGTAAATGGATTTCTTTGCCCACAAATACAAACACATCTCCAAGAAGAAACTATTTCTACTCAATGGTAGAAAAATAATTGTTCTACCAACTGCTGCACAAACAAATAATAATGAGGGTGGCAGTTACCATTTCCGGGAGGGGTGAACCTGTTTGGCTGTGCATATGTTTGCAGTGTCAGTTACAAGACCAGTGAGCCTCAAATGCAGATAAGACTTAGCATACATTCTACTGTTACGCTTGACTGTAGTTGGAGCACAGAAGGTTTTTTCACAAAGGAAGGTAGAAACAAAAGGTATTTAAAACTGCATATAATTTAAAATGAGCACATTTACATATTTTTTCTTGCTGGAAAAAAAAAAACAACTTTTGGGCTTCTTTTTCCTGGAGTAAACATAACGCTAGGTAGGCTGTATTGCCATGCATTAGACTACATCAATAAACTTCTCCTTCACTATGCTCCTATCCGTCTATTATGGTCAATTGATTCTGACAATCTCACTGTGCCCCAAACTAACCTGTGCTCTACAAGTGACAGAGCATTCAGCTCTATAGGGCATACTTTGGAATGACCTCCCAAAATTAACTATATCAGCTGACTCAATTCAGACTTTCAAAAAAACAAACTAAAACACATTGGATCAGGAAGACATACAACTAACCTTAAATGTTTGACACTTCTTTCAGTTTGCACTCTATCTCCTGAGGTTCAGGATAATTATTGTTTGCACCATATAATGTTTTCTTGTATTTTATTCTAGTTTACCGACTTTTATTCTGTGTCAATGCTTTGTACATTCTGTATTTAGTATTGTATGTATTCTGTATTTAATGTTTTAGGCAGATATAATATGTATCCACAACCAGAAATGCCCAGCAGTTTTTTCTGAATTTCTGTGAAGCACTTTGAGTATATAAAATGTGCTATATAAATAAAATGTATTATTATTACCCCTGTGACACTGACAGTAAAGTGGTTCCTAATCATCCTTGGTGAGGTCTTCACTGAAAGAATAGATCAGAATAGTTTTTTCAGTGACAAGAGATGCAAAACAATGATATGTTGAAAAGTAGCATTAATTGTATAATAATAGATGGTTCTCCAAAGTAGTAAAAGCAAAGATATTAAATGTATTATCTTAATTAACAAAGAGCTGTAGCTTTTTCTTTATATTAGCAGTCTTGTTGGACACCTAAAAAATATTCAGAGATCTTGCAGTCCCATATTTAGTTAATTCAAACAGGAGAGTATACTTACCAAACAGGATAATTTTGTTAACCACACTAGATCATTACTTGATCAAGCAAAGATTGGTGCCCATGAAAAAAAAGCAGTACCTCAGAGTATAGTTCTGAGAGTCTTGTATGCACTTTTGCTCTAGATAACCATCTTACTTTTGTATTAAGCAAATGTTGCACATGTTCACTGCCCATTTCCTTAGCTAGCACACTGAAGATTCTAGAGATTCGGGTCGAGGAGGCGGCCTTGGAATAATTCATTGTGACAAAATGCAAATCGCTTCTAAAAATTTAGGCTACTTCACATCCTTTGATGCAGTCATTTTAAATCACTTGCAACGAGTGCAGAATGCAGCTGCTAGAATCCTAACTGGGAAAAGAAAATCCGAACACATTTCTCCAGTTTTGATGTCACTACACTGGTTGCCTGTGTCACTCAGGATTGACTTTAAAATACTGCTTATGGTTTATAAAGCCTTAAATAATCTCGCCCCATCTTATATATCGGAATGCCTGACACATTATATTCCAAATCGTAACCTTAGATCTTCAAATGAGTGTCTCCTTATAATTCCAAAAGCTAAACTTAAAAGAAGTGGTGAGGCGGCCTTCTGCTGTTATGCACCTAAAATCTGGAATAGCCTGCCAATAGGAATATGCCAGGCAAATACAGTAGAGCACTTTAAAACACTGCTGAAAACACATTACTTTAACATGGCCTTTTTATAACTTCACTTTAACTCAATACTGATACTCTGTATGTTGAATTCATCACAATAACTATTCATAGTGGCTCTAAAATCCATACTGACCACAACTCTCTCTTCTGTTTCTTTTTCCGATTCTTTGTGGTGGCGGCCTGCGCCACCACCACCTACTCAAAGCATCACGATGCACCAACATTGATGGACTGAAAGCCAGAAGTCTACGTGACCATCATCATCAAGTCCTTCCATGAAAAACCTAAATACAAAGTGGACTGTTTGACTTATGTTAGGTAGATTGCCCAGAGGGGACTGGGCGGTCTCGTGGTCTGGAACCCCTACAGATTTTATTTTTTTTCTCCAGCTTTTGGAGTTTTTTTTTGTTTTTTCTGTCCACCCTGGCCATCGGACCTTACTTATTCTATATTAATTAATGTTGACTTATGTTTATTTTTTATTGTGTCTTCTATTTTTCTATTAATTTTGTAAAGCACTTTGAGCTACATTTTTTTTGTATGAATATGTGCTATATAAATAAATGTTGATTGATTGATTGATTGATTGATTGAATATTAAAACAGATTCTAACACAATTGTAGTACTAGTCTACAGACTACCAGGGCCATATTCATTGTTCATGACTGAATTTGGCAACCTTTTAACTAATTTGACTAAAAATTATGATCACATAGTGTTGATGTGGTATTTAATGTACACATTAATGTGGAAATTGACACTTTTAGCAAATGTTTTACTTATTTGTGAAATTCAGTAGGATTTTATCAGACTGTCAAAGGTCCAACTTATAATCATAACCACACATTAGATTTAATTATAACTTACAAAGTTGAAATTCAAAATTTAAAAAGTACTCCATTAAATGAAGTTATTTTTGATCACTACTTAGTTATGTTTGATCTGGTTCTGCCCTAACCAATACACTCACAGATTAAAACAAAGACAATGCAACATCTAGACTGTAATTCTGCTTCAAAATTTACAAAAACTTAGTTAGTTGTGTAATTTTGGAAAACCATTTAAATCAGTTAACATCAAATGTAAACGTGGAAAACAATTCAGATCAGCTAACACCACATTATAATAAAACCTGGAGAGATGCTCTGGACGCAGTGGCTCCCCTTAAAGCAAAAGTGATCAAAGCACATAGAAACTCTCCCTGGTTTAATGAAAACACTGGAGTTCTTAAATTAGAGTGTTGAAAACAGGAGTACAGATGGAGAACAACAAAGCTTCAGGTTTTTCAAATTTCATGGACAGAGAGTGTTAAAAAATATAAAAAATCTATCTTTAAACCTTGCTCAGACTACTACTCTAAAATAATTGACAGCAATAATAAAAATCCTTGGGTACTCTTTAGAACAGTGGCTAATTTAACAAATGGGAATTCAGATCTACAGTGCAAAATACCAGCAGACATTAGCAATACAGACTTTATGAACTTGTTAAATGAGTAAATTAAAAATATAAGATCAGAGATCTCAGCATCTCAGTGCAAACCACATACTAGCATCGCAGACCCTGTCTCGTATTGTATTCAACACTTTATTAATTTTAATTCTGTAGCAGAGCAGGAAGTGTTAAATTAAACATACTACTTGTTCTCTAGATCCAGTGCCAACAAAACTAGTAAAAACCACAATGGATGTTCTTGCAGCACCTATTCTTAACATTATTAATAGTTCATTATTGCATGTCACAGTACCTGATGCACACAAAATGTCAGTCATCAAACCATTACTTAAAAAGTCAGACCTAGACCTACACATACTTAATAACTAAAGACTCATTTCAAATTTACTGTTTCTCTCTAAAATACTTGAAAAAGTAGTTGCCAAACAGCTTCAGGTAACACCATATAATTCCCAATTTATTAGAGAAATTCCAGTCTGTTATCCTGCAGTGGGGTGGCACCCTGCCCGGGATTTGTTCTTGCCTTGCGCCCTGTGCTAGCTGTGATTGGCTCCAGCAGACTGGTGTTAATGAGAGGCTAGAACTTAAATACACACTCCCCCACATTTCTTTAATTAGCAGCCAAACAATAATGAGACACGAAACAAGCCACCACTTGACCAGCTCCCTTGTGCCTATTACACAATATCTGAAATTAAAGAGAGGTCATGGCCTTGGTAAGGTTGATCTTTCAGGTCACCAAAACATTTTGACGGTACTCTTAGAAAGAACAGAAAAACAACAGTTTTCAAAATGTGTGCTGTGGCAGAATGGGAGCAGCAACAAGCCGTGGAATTAAATAATGGGTTTAATTAAGAGCAAGAATTGGCTTCTCATTAAGAAAATGATTGGAGTGAAATTGGTTGGAGTTTGAAGCCCCAGTTTAGCTGGTCATCTGTTAGCTCATTTTACATCTCTTTTCTGCTTGGCTGTCATTTAATGAAGAAATCAATTCAGAGGGCTGAACTCTTCTAATGTATATTTGCCATTTTGAGTAGTGAGCTGCTCTTATTGTTAATATTATACAATAAAAACATACATTTGATTTGCATCTGTAACAGGCAGTGTAAATTTGTAGTATTTGTAAATTTAGCAGTTTTTTTCCACTTTTATTCTCTCTGTCACAATCACGATACATACTACCCCAACAAGGGATCTGACGCTGTTAGTTTTTATTTGAATATGGGAATAACTGTAGATTTGAGTGGTATTTTGAGACAATGGAACTGGAAATTCTCTGATCTGCATGGATAAAAGCTGACACACAAACGCTGGTGAATCTACCTTCTTGGTATCTCATTGTCACTTGAATTTCATTCAGTTTTATTGAGTGTTCCTGCTCACGCTGAATTGGAATGCAAATGCAAAAGATCAAATGTTATTTACCTATTTACCCTGATTTATTTACTTACTTCCTACAGTGTAAAGTTACAAGTACTGTAGACTGCAGAGTTTCCTGTGTTTGATCGACATGGGCATGTTCAAGAAATACATGTGTAATGCAACAAAAGGCGCATGCTGACACTTCGTTTCACAAACAGTCAGATTTCTGTTCTGGGCACATATACCGTCCACATCTAATCACTAGCAGGGAAAATCACTCGAATACTGAAGAGTCTATAGCTGCAGATGGAAGCTGCCGTTACTGCACTTTGTATATAAAAACCAAATCAAATGTTATTTACTTTGATTTATTTACGTATCTTCTTACAGCATAAAGTCACAAGTAGACTGCAGAGCTTCCCATGTACATATTTAAAGTACAGCGACAGCAAAAGTGTGACGGAGTTCTTTCTCCGATGTCGAACCCTCATCATCATTTGAGTTCACCTCGACTTTATGTGAAAACAACTGTGTCACATGGGGGAAGTGTGAACATGACTGGAAGAATAAAACTGAATACAAAAAAAAATATCAAAGCTAACCTTTACAAGTACCATAAATTTACACCGGCTGTTACATACTCAAATCAAATTTATGTTTTTATTCTAAAATAGTAAGAATAAGATCAGCTCACTTCTCAAAACTGAGTCATCAGGGGTTGAACTCACGACCTTTTGATTACCAGTCAGCAGTTCTTAACTTTGCGCCACCAAATCGATTGTATTCAAGATATGTCAATGTCGCACTTTATCGCGGGTTCTTTTTCTGCAGTTATAATCTTGAATAAAAGTGTACTTGTTTTGTTATACTTGTACCTTTTGTGAAAGTGTTTATTTGATATTTGGACTTCAGACTTCACACATTATACACTTCATGTCTACATTTTGTCAATTATTACTAAAACATGAAAAATGTTTCTGTTTTAATGACGTGTTTACATCGATTGTTGTAGACATGGAACACACATGAAATGCATATGTTCCAAATAACAATATAGCATTTACTCTATACAACTCTAAGCAACTGACACGCAGGTAAACAGACTTGAGCTGACAAAACTTTGTGCGGCAGTGGGGGATGTGATAGCAGGCTGCTTGCTGCTTATCGACATATTTACAACACAAAAGTCGCTGACAGAGAGGTTAAAAGGGATTTAAGGTGGGAGTTATTTTGTAGGCTTTGGTAATTCTAGTGTTACTGAGATGCTAGAACTTAATTACACACTTCCCTATATTCAGCTAATTGAGAGCAACCAATAATCCTAACATAAACTTTGCTGGAATTGTGACAGATACCCATAATGGGAGAGGGGACAGGAAGATAAAGATATAAAATTAAAACTCCATAAGGATAGTGCTGAGGTCAGGATATAAACCAAGTTTCTAAAGCTAAGAAGTGACAGCACTAAACCCAGTCAATGTGTGGCCCATTATAAAAAGATACTGTGTAATTTACAAACTGAATGATTATTAAGTACTTTTTCATTCCTGACTCCTGATTTTGGATAAATATTTACCTCAACGCTCCTTGTATTTAAAAATGGACAAAAGGAAGTGCACATATGTGAAATTATTTAATCTCTGAGTGAAAGTTTTCTCTGTAGCAGCCCCTCAAGTTGAACAGACTTGTACTCGGCCAGACCCTATCAAATAACTTATACCTAAAAAGAAAATTAAAGTTAGAAGCAAGTTTGCTTTGTACCTTGTTAATTATTGTATGCCCTCCCATGTATGTGCAAAGTGGTGGCTCTGAAGTTAGGGATCTGCTCCTGTAAATGCCAGAAATGATTTTAATCTGTTGGGCAATTGAGGAAGGCCCTTAGCCTGCAATTGCTCCATCCTGGGTATGATGTTAACCTGCATCCAGCCCTGTAAGCAGGTCCTCCAACTTTCAGGGAACGGTTGGGGTTTAGTGGTATAATTGGCACTCCAGTCATCGTAAAAAAAAAAATCACAATGTTCCATTCCATCCGTACTAGTTTGCTGCTGAGGTGTTACCTATTTAACAGCTGCACTTGGGTCCTAAATTGGGATTTCGAGGTGGTTAGTTGTGTGGTAGGTACGGCAATGGCTGTATCAGTGCATGCTGAGTATTTTTCGTATCTTCACTCAAACTACTACACTCCTGATTCAATAGAGAATGCTCCTTTAATGGCAACAATTTATTATTTGCACCTTCCTAATGTGTATTAGTGATGGGAAATTAGGTAAAAAGCCTTAGTAAACTCATTTATTGTATTTGTTTTAAGCAGGATGGCTTCGTAGTGAAGGCAGTAGAAGAGGTATACTGAAACTGCTACTGAGAAAATGATGAATACTGAGAATAATAAAATAGCATATAATGGTTGTCAAGCCACATCTTCAATGTAACTATGTGATTTAATATACAGTTTCACATCAGCTATTAACAAAAGTTACAGGGATGGCTCTCTTTCATGCATTCAGTTGTAATTGCTGGTCATCAAGGTCTGGACAACATTTGTGTGTTCAAAACCTCTGAAGGTGCTGATCTATCCATAACAGACAGCACATTAACCGAATCTGTTCAACTGTATTTCGGCACAGGCTAAATTGAGACATTAATTCAAAGATGAGGCCCACAAGGACCATTCTAAGATAATGTAATATGTGGCTAAACCTTCACCTTTCTTATTATGAGGCTATAGCATGTGGTCAGTCAGAGTAAGCTGAGCAGAAGGTAATAAATTACCCTCAAGTACTTAAAAGAAACTGCTTTAAAAGATTCTTGTTTAACGCTTAAATTATATGACCTGAGTAATTTCTGAAAAGCCTGGGACAAAGTTAAACCACATGTATCATATAGATAAGCTCCAAACACTTACTTTCAGAAACAGCAAACTGCTGTTGTAATCTCAGGCACTCAAAAATGAACTTGGCAGAGTCAATTCCTGGCAAAGTATATTCTCCCTTTCCTAAGATAAATTCTTCTGTCTTTACTCACAAAGCCTTATCTCTGCACACCCTTCTTTTATTCACATCTTTGTTAAGGCACAATTTTCTTTTTGCTTCCAAGCACCACTACAGCAATCATGGTCTATAGAAAACTGACAACAGCAATGTATAAAATGATTATCCACATCCCACAGACCAAATCAACTGACACTTTGATTTGCTATTTCAGCAACTGGATATGTTGGTAAACAGTGCAATTTTGTCTGTCAAGTCTAATCTCCTATTGCAGAGGCTGCTTTTTCGCTCTTTTAAATTACTATCAACCAAATTAAATGCTTGACTGCATAAGGTACTGTACATCCTGCAATCCTTAATGCATAGCCAAAAAAAAAATCAAAGGACATGTCTTCAAGATTCACAGCCTACAAGGGCAAAATGCATATACTACACGAATAGATCACAACTTTAATATGCATCTAGTCTGTGTATGGTAAAATACATTACTGTATAAATCCAATGAAAGATTTTTTTTTTTCTTTTGGTAAAATTAGCAATCTACAATTTACAGAATAAAATGCAAATACTACTTACATTTAAAATATATAAATAACTATTTTAATTTCATAATAAATATGCTAACTAAAGAAAACACATGACCTACCCTGCCTGACAGAATTGTTGATTCTGAACAAATAAATGTTTAAATAAACACTAACATAGATACTCCACATTTTGAGCCATTTAATAACTACAAAGTCAAAAAAAATAATTTTTGCACTTATTTTAAGTAAGCATAAAAAGTCTGTCCTGCAATGGACTGGCACTCTGTCCAAGGTTTGTTCCTGTCTTGTGCCCTTTGCTAGTTGGGATAGGCTCCAGCACACCCCATAACACTGGAAAGAAAATGACATAAGATAACAAGTTTAAGTCTCCTGTAATAGTTCTTGTATAAAGAAAACAAATCTTATTTGAACAAAAGACACTACAATCTTCATTTGAAGCCACCTTCATAATTCGGCTGTCACTAACAGGAGGCAGTGAGTCACAAAACCCATCATAGGGCACCCATATGGATTCACCAACCCAGAGTGAAAGGTAGGAATCAGGTGCAACTCCAATTAGGTGATGGACATAAGAAAGACAGGTGTAGAAGATCACAGATAATAACAATGTAAATAATAGACTATTGAAAATCTGAATGTCACTTCTATAATGGTGAAGGAACAAGAGATTATGCACAGGGCTGAAAAGTACTAACGACTAAGTAGAGCTTATCTGAAAAAGCAGCATCAGCCCCAGCACCAGATGCCTTGATCAAAGCTGCTTTGTATCCCACTCTGGAGATAATTCATGGGAAACATTTTGAGTGGATGTAAAGGAACTCAAAAACTCAGTGTCATTTAGCTGAGATGAGATCACTTTCCCATGATCTCAATGCAAAGTAGGTGCAGCAACAAAAGCTTTTAGTATTGCGTGTTTATTTGTACCTAACAAATACTCTGAGTATTATTTCCTTACTTTTAATACTACTGAAACACTTCAAAATTTTCATGATGGAGCTGCTGTGCCTAAGGGGCATGATAGGCAGGTGAATTGCTACTGGTTTACTATGCTAGTAATAGACTAATCAGTATAAAATAATATGTTTGAACACAAGGATACTCATAGGCATTCTTTAAACCCAAGTAATTTCAAGTAAATATGAACAATACACTTTGTCACTCTCTTATTTAAATCTATAATGAATAAAGGTACCAGATAGTCATGTAGGAGATAGCCAAAACTGGTAGTGACAATGGTCTTGAAACATCAAAGATGCTTTGTAAAAGTAATACAAACACAGTATTTACTATCTAGTAAAGATCTTATACAAAAGATAATATATATATATATGCTGTTGGAAATGTTGCCTTATTCAATGCTGCAGTATAACACAGTCCAACTGCATTGGGAAGAAAAATAAAAAATATATGCTTTGACTAACTTAAAACAGTATTTAAAGCTTTTCATCACTTTTATTACATGTGTGTGACACTATCCCAATACAATATCACATACATGAACAGTGAATTCAGTTCTGTTTACCTGTTTTATACAAAGTTTTAGAAATCCAATTTAGAGCTGTATCAGCATAGAAAGTCAGAAAATTCCAATTGCCTGGGACCTCATTGTGATGGGTGGCCACAGCCATTACGTGGCTGGAATGACTGGGGGATAGGGCATCTGCAAGGCATTACCTTCCCCTCCTGGGTGGCTGTGACACCACTGATTCATGCAGATCACACTGGGAGTTGGAGTTTGGCACAGCCATGTTGGGTTCCGTGGGGGCCGCCAGGTGAAGCAGCAGAGCACTACTTTGGGCTTTCACCACACCTGGGAGGGATTCCAGGTCTGATTAATGACCACCTGGAACACTCCCAGGACCAGCTTACAAGGAGCCACCTCACTCCATTAGGAAGACAGAGTCAGGTGGAAAAGTACGAAACTTGCTAGGGGAGGAGTGGAGGCAAGAGAAAGAAGAGAAAGAGAGAAGAAAAGTGTGTTTTGTGCTTTGGACTGTGTTGCTGTGGGGATCGAGAGAAAAGCACTTTACCTTGGAAATAAAAACGTGTGCTGTGCAACATTTGTGTCTCTACCTGTCTATGTCGGGTTAGGGCAGCTGTATGTGCCCTGGTCATCCACATTCTAATGTACAATTAACAACTCAAGTGTAAGCAGTCTAAGGGCAAAATGTAGGAATGGGAACATAGCAAGAGAGACAAAAAGATGCTGAGAAGCACTTTTAGCGATCTGTTTTATTCATGTTTGCCTAGACAAATGATAGCTGAGATGCTTTTTACTGTATACACAGTTTAATATACATCTGATCAACGGAGATGACCTAAGTTACTACCTGTAGCAACCTGCTTACCATCATTTGCAGGTGAGGAAACTGACATTAATCGTTTTTTCAACATGAATCACCCATGTTTCCACTGAAGACTGCCATTGAAACAATTGTGCAAATCATGAAAACCCTTGTTAGCAATGGCTTTCTTCTGGCGTAGCTCTACAAACAGCAAGTAAATACATTGCCTGGTGTTTAATGAAATTGAGAATGGGCAAACCTGAATAAAACAATGAAGCAGCAAAACTGCCAACCTGCTGAAATGTGAGACTTTTGGGTTTCCACCCTTAGAAACCTTTCATTTGCTGGACTTCTGCATGTGCTGACAGAACCTGGAGAATATAACATCCAGAGCACCAAAAGCACCTTGGCTAACTGTGTTCATCTTAATTGAATTCCAGTGGGATTTTCCATCATGACTAACATGGCTTGTATGCTAAATGATTGTTTAATACAAGCTAAGTAAAAATGATTTATGTCTTGGTTATTTTTTTTGCTTATTTTGTCACCATTAAGGCACTACTAGAATAATTTTTCTCACTACCCTTCTAAAACTTTGGAAGCATGCTCTATTAAATATAAAATCAACACTAAAATATAAGCTTATAAGTATTTTTGAATGGAAGGAGTATGTAATTTAGGATAATTAAGGCCGGCACGGTGGCGCAGTGGTAGCACTGCTGCCTCGCAGTAAGAAGACCTGGGTTCGCTTCCTGGGTCCTCCCTGCGTGGAGTTTGCATGTTCTCCTCGTGTCTGAGTGGGTTTTCTCCGGGTGCTCCGGTTTCCTCCCACAGTCCAAAGACATGCAGGTTAGGTGCATTGGAGATCCTAAAATGTCCCTAGTGTGTGCTTGGTGTGTAGGTGTGTTTGTGTGTGTCCTGCGCTAGGCTGGTACCCTGCCTGGGATTTGTTCCTGCCTTGCGCCCTGTGTTGGCTGGGATTGACTCCAGCAGACCCCTGTGACCCTGTGTTAGGATATAGCGGGTTGGATAATGGATGGATGGATATTTCTTTACCTATGTAATACCTTACAACTCTTTGCTAGATAAAATATTCAATGCAGACTTGAGCTAAAAGTGAAGATTCTGACTGGGGGATGATAAATATAGAGGGTTAGGGTCAGGAAGGGCATATGGTTGGCTGAATGGATGATGGCTGAGTGCAGGCTGAGTGATGCTACTGACAAATTTGCAAAACAGAGGTTGTTATAGGCAGGCAATTGGTGATAAGGACATTGGAGGTTCCTTGTGTTTGTAAGGAATAGTAAGGTGTTCAGGTAGAACAAAATTTTGGCAGGGAAAGTAGTGTTAAGGGAAAGTAGAGTATTGTTGCTGACCACATCCATCTCTTTATGACTGCAGTGTACCCATCTTTTGATGGCTACTTCCAGAAGAAAACATGCCAAGTCACACAGCTCTAATCATCTCAAACTGGTTTCTTGAACATGACAATGAATTCACTGTACCCAAATGGCCTCCACAGTCACCAGCTGTCAATTCAATAGAGCACTTTTGGGATGTGGTGGAATCGGAGAGTCGCATGATGGATGTGTAGCAGACAAATCAGCAGCAACTACGTGATGCTATCATGTCAGCATCCCATTATCCTGTTGAATCTATGCCATAAAGAATTATGGCAGTTCTGAAAGCAAAAGGGGGACACCCTGGTACTAGCAAGGTGTAACTAATAAAGTGGCTGGTGAGTACATAACTTATCAAGGTATGGTTTAAACAATAAGGAGCTCTGAACTGCCTTTGAAAGCAAAGTCAGCACAAGAACTGTTCAATGAGAGCTAAATAATATTGTTTTCTATTACCATGCAATCATGGACATGACTATGATCACAATCTGTAATGTCAAGCCTCACCTAGAGTGATGTAAAAACCAGTGACACTTGACACAGAAGCAGTGGAAGCGCATTGTCTGGAGTGATGTTCTAAAATTTTTGATGAATCATAACTCACTATTTGGCAATCAAATGGACACATTTTGGATTTGCATATGCTTGGAGAGCATTACTGGCTTCAATGCCTACTGCTTGTTGTAAAGTGTGATGGAGTAATGGTCATGGGCTATTTCTCATGGTTTGAGCAGCAAATCAGTATTAGCATATAACAGATGACTAGGTTAAATTTTGACTAGGTTAAATTTTGAGAGATTAGTAAGGTTTTAACTAATCCTGTAACTGTACTAACCTCTTGAAGGAAGCCCTATATAGATCCATCCTTCCATCCACCCTTTTCTTCTGCTGCAACATTAGTCCAGTTTGGTAGGGTGGGGCCTATTTTAGCAGCAAGACCCAATCTGTGTGCTTATAAATACCCACCAACTATTGAATTTACTTAGGTGATTAATATGCCATTTCATTTTTACTGCTTTTTTAAATATCATTGCCAGTGTTGCTGTTACATTCATACTACTATATCAAATATATATTACAACATTTTGGCCATTCTGAATTGAATCAAAATCTCTTTACATTATGGAATGTTTGAGCTGGCCATTTTAGAGGAGGTCAATTTTGCTAAGGCCAAATTGTACTGTACATTGGCATCACCCATCCTTTAAGCTGGAGAAGTGAACTGGAGTGCAGTTCCCACAGAAGTGAGTAATACAATTGAATATATAGGTATTTATGAATAAAATCACTTGGAGCTTCCAAAGCATTTAGTATAATTCTACAAGCACAATAAATACTACATTATTTTTACATCCTTATGCCAAACAGCATGTTAATGGTCTTTTTGCTAGTATCATATTACGTGTAATATGTGTAATATGAAAATACATAGCCACTAGAAAGGCCCAATGAATCAGTAACTGAGAAAAAGGGCAAGCTCAGTTATAGGACATACTCTGGACCCCTTAGAGGTGATAGTGAAGGAGAGAGTTAAAATAAATTTGGGTGCCATTAGGAACAATGCTGCACATCCCCTCTCTGAAACACTAACACTGAGTACTTTCATATCTGAACAAATACATATTTCCAACATGAAAGAAAACTTTGTTAATACCTGAAGGAACTGTTTGAAAATGGGTAGAATCGTATCATATTATACAGCTAAGTTATTGTTTGAATTCCAGATGCAATCAAGCATCTTCATTCAGGTGGTAGCCTAAATGTTAACATATGTAACAAAAAAATAATTATGAAAACTTTAAAATGTTGGAAATACTCCTGTAAATCTCAGAAAGCAATCCAAAAGCATTTAGCTTTGAAGACAACATTCAGTAAATACAGCATGTCAAAAAAGATGGTCTTAAAGTTTGTACAAGCAATCATAGATCTCATGTTGATGTGTAGAGCATTGGTACAGCAGAATTCAGAATTTCAAGATTTCAAGAACTCAGTAAGGATACTAAGCCATAAAGAATGGAAAACTCTGACATATAAACCTTTGATTTATATTATTCTGTCTTTTATACTTACTTGCAATTTTGATTGGGCATTAAGTAAGTACAAGAGATGGCGGTGGCTAAAAAATTAGATTTAGGTAACAACTAACTCCTTAAGGACAAAACAACTATGAATAAGATAATGCAGCAATAGACTAATGCAAGGACTACCCAAAAATGTATAAAAAAATAAAAAAATATATCTTTTTAACACTCATCCTCATCAAGTAATTGGAAGTTACATTAGGGGCTTTGTTTTCAATGAAAATGCTTGAAACAATCAGAAAATGTCAGTGTAAAAATCTGATTAATATATGCATCTCAAAACACTTTTTCACACAACCCTTACCACGTTCATAATTTAAATGACTGTGCTTTTGCCACCTAACAAACTGTGCATTTTTTTCCAATGACAGCACAAAGTTTTAATGGATAGTTTATTGAAAATCATTCACAACAGTATTCTAAAAAAAGATCAATCCTGATTAATAACACTCATGTACAAAAAATGAATGGATAGATGGATCCATTGAGCCAATCCATTATTATATCATTTGTGTGTGTGTGTGGCATCTCAAATTAACTATGTGGCAAGTACAAATTCAAAATCTTTGTAATGCTTATGCACCTTTAATTTCCAACCCAAAAAACAACAAAATAACCTCATAAGCTATGGTTTCCAAAAGGCCTATAATAAATATTTTACAGCCTAAACACCTAAATACATTATTTAAAAATCTAGAATCTATAGTCTAGTTGATGATCTATTCTCAAACAGGCAGCAGCTCTAGACATAGGTAGACAGATCATATAATTAGTGAGCTTTTCTCCAAATAAACACAATCCACACAACATTCTCATCTAATATTTCCATATTTGTATTACTTCCTAAAAAATGTTTCACAGATGCTGAAGAGTAAAGACATCAGTGTTCATGACAGAATGAACATGTGCAATGAATAGGATACACAAAATAAATTTAAGGATAACTCTTCCACCACCCCAATCCCCATGCTAAGGAATGTATTGCAATTCTACTACAGTAGAGGTTGAACATTGCAAAAAAAATGTTAAGAGAATACCATTTCATAAATAGCATATTATGAAGGGTCTAACCCGGGTATAAATTTTAATCATATTCCCTATTATGGGATTATACATTGCTTTCCATCCATGCACAAAAGAAAATAATCAATGTTTTTGCTAAATGTTAAAATAATTCATTTTCCTTCAATAGAAAGTTTAAATGTCAGCCATTTAATCATAAGAAAATACATAAATAAGTAAATGAAGCAATAAGTATGATCATGAAAAAAGTGCCTTTCATTCTCATTTTCACCAAGTCCATTAAATGCATTAAACCATAACTTATCATTTAGATCAATAAAGTGTTTTGGATGAATAATAGTCCTGTCGATAAAAGAACATAAATGGGTAAAGTATGATAGTCAGTTAACTACATATTCAATTCAGCCAGAATCCATTTAGACATTTTTTGGGGGGAAAGTTGCAAAAAAATACAAAAACTTTTCTTTTTTTTTTTTTAAATGAAGCATAGATCATATGAGAAGAAACATAACTTCACTTAACATCAGCTGGTAGATCTAAATAATATTTAAATGTATAGTATCTGTAAAGTGATTGGGTTTGCTTTATGGAAGGTTTTATAGAAAAGTAATTTGTCACCTAAGAACAAGAATATATAAAAATGTTCCATGTAGCAATCTAGAACACAACCAATTTTCTTTCTCTGAAATCATATGCTTTCTTTAAACTCTTAATTCAAACTGGTATGCTTTTGAACAAATCCTGAAAATATGTACAGAGAATGCTATTTTACAGAGGCATACCATTTCCCACTAGGAAACTTTCTTTACCTCTTCATTTAAGGATTTCTTATTAGTTGTTAGAGTGCAGCTGCTTGACCTACTTCAGTGATAGTTATTTTAATGCTCCATGTAATTATTTCAGTCCCAGAATCGTATGGCCATTATCCTCTGAGCTGAAGGCAGGGTGCAAAATTTCTTTGACAGTATGAAGTAGGCATCATATTTCTACACTAAACGGACTTGGACTGAGCATCTTGGTGTTACATTTAAGTCTCCTACCTATGTTTTAACTGACTGTAGTCTAATTATGTACACAATTATATATGGCATTATTAAATACATTCATACTACAGGTATTGGGAAAAGCAACATGTTTATTTCAATAATTAAACAAAATTTATGCCCATTTTATGGTGCTACTAAATGTGTTTATTTTATGATCATTTATTTTAAAAATCTGAATTATTTGTATTTTGTTAACAAGCTTTGTAGTGCACATGGTTTCATTCTATTGAATTTTTATTTTTAAATTTGCTTCTTATTGTACCCTTTAAAATACACTTTGGAATACTTTAATAGACTTACATACTGCCTAAAAAATTAAAGGCTATTTATAAAATCATTAATTTAAAATAAATTTTACGTAGAAGTAAATGTTAGTATCTCTTAATCCACCAGCAAGTTTGAAAACATCATGAAGATCGATATACAGCAGCTTTTACATATTTAAGAACCAAAGGGGACATCAAATAGTTAAATCTCTTAAAAATAGTGTTTGGCCAATTCAATTAGAAATAAGACATATATGACACACTATTTGTGTTTTTTAAGCAGGTTTAATCTGGATAAGGTAGTGCTTGTGTCATGCCAAAGGAAGCAGGTAAAGTTTATTTTATTTTACACTGGTAACCTTCACATGCAAACAAATCTTTCACTATATATTCTCACTGAAAAAATGTGTTTGTGGAGGTGGGATGGTAAATGATAAATTTTAATATTCAGGTATAGTAGGAGCCATCATTTATAGAAGCTCTTGAAGAAGGCCACTTGGCATCTATAAAAAAAGCAGATGGTATGGTAGAAGACTGAAACCAATTACAAAAGACAATGTGAATTTTTGCCATGTGAATAAAGATACCAAATTGCATATGGATTGTTGGCCAACTAGCAAAATTATTGCACTATTGCAAGTACATTACATTATTGCAGCTGAAAAATGTGTCTATCTTGTTATTCTATTAGGTAGTGCAAGACATTTATAATAATAAGCAGCTTGAAATTGAGGAGCCAAATGTACAGAGGATTCTGTAATGAACTCTATGAAATTAAGATAATAGCCAAAATAAATGCAATTTTCTTTGCCTGCCTGCAATATTAAACTAACTAATTTATGACTGTTACAACTTTACTACAAAAAATACTTAAAATATACAAAGCAGCTTAAGAGTCTGCACAAATGGTCAAAATATTCAGTCGGCTAGCAAAGAACAAAGTGTGCAACTCCATAGGAAGTCATACCAACCCAGCAAAATAAACTAGTTAGAGCTGTTCTCCTCTACGTGACAGGATTTGAAGGATCCCATCTGAAAATTGGTAGAGTAATAGATTATAATATGGTTAAGTTATTGTTTGAATTCCAGATGCACTCAAGCATCTACATTTTTAAACTCTAATAAGCAACTGCCCAACTCCACCCTTGCACCAAATTGCTCCTGATAAAATGACAAATTGACACTACAGCACAACACTGCTCTTCATTTTGCTCTGCTGTTAAATGTCTTCACTTAGATTACATTATACAAAGTCATCTTGCACTGCAGCAGGTCACCAAAGTGGCTTACCTCTAACATGAACATAAAATTCTCCTAACCTCACTGCATGAGAAATAAGTTGATAATGGACTTGATCAGCTGTAAATAAATCAGAGAAAAAACAAAAACAAAAAAAAAAAAAAAAAAAAACAGGCTGAACTACCCATAACTCTCAAAATTTTTATAAAGCTTTTCATATGAACTGAAACATATCCTAGAGCATCACATTCTGGATTTTTAACACTGTATTATCTTTTTAAAATAAATATATAACAAAGAAGCAAAACAGCTATGGCTCTGTACTTTGAAGGATGAAATGTCAAATATTGATTAACACACTGAAACACCCCCTTATTAACACAGCCAAACCTAATGGATGGTGGTTATCATGTTAATGGCACACTTGCTAAAGTGACAAACAGAGAAGTCTAAGAGGCCTTATCTGAGAGTGTGTGCATACCTTATGGTGATGATGGACAAGCTTTGACAATAAGTACTCTAGAAACAAAAAACAATGTGACTAGTTTGCTAGAATTGCTCTAGTTAATAAAGAAGAAAACCCTCTGGTTAGTCAATGTTCCACAGACAATGAGCTCACTGAAGCAATTCTAGAAAAACCAAAATGTCTAATTTTGAGAAAGAATTTTTAAATATCAAAGTAAGCACCAAACATTATAGTGACTAGGTTTAAACAGAATAATATAACTCCATTCTAAGTAAAAACTTGAACAAGGTTCTCATATCTCCAGACAGTTTGGTTATAGAGGCAGGAAGCTCAATATTATATTGAAAAACTTTGCTTACAGTTTTTCAAAGAAAATCTCTGTTGCAAAAAATATTTTGAGAAGGTCTGAACAGTATGAGATACACATACTGATATTGGGTGCAACTTTGAAGGACACGATAATATCAGGCATTGGCTTACATACACCAGCATAGTTGGGAGAGGCTGATAAGAGTTCTAAAGTAATACCTTTAACTACTGATGTTTGTGACAAACCAACGAGAAGCAAGAGCATCAGCTAGATGGTGCAACATAGGAAATGAATGAATAAGAAAAAAATAATAAAGACTGAATGCCTGTGAGGGAAGACACCCACTTGGCATGAACAGCTATGTGATTACTAAGCATGGTTGTACATTGAGTCCAAGAAGGAAAACATTTAGAGGAACCACAGTAAGACAAATATAGTAGTACCTGGCAACAAGTGTCTGGAAATAACTCTAGGACACTAAAGCCAAGAGTGAGGCCAAGGAGGTTTAACAATAAGACCTAACCAGGTGGCCCATTTACAGGTAAAGACTACAAAAACTGATTGAGACCTATTCTCTCATACCCAGATCCTAATAGATAACATACACTCCTTGACCAAAAGTAGCAGGACTGTGGGCTGCTCTTTTAAGCGGACATGATCTATGGAGGCTTCCCTGTGACCCAGGCTTTAAACGGGTTGATGAGGATTCTGGGATTCCAGACAATTGGAAGTCAGTACCCTGGGATTTGTGTATAGGAAAAAGGGCTATCCCTTAATATGGACTCAAAGTAACTCTGGAAAGAGATTAAAATTGCTGAAGTCAAAATAATCAATAATATGAAGTGGAGCCAATGGAAGATTCACAAATAGGATGGAAAGTCCAGAGACAAGAGAAACAAAGAAAGGTGAGGCAAGAAAAGACAGAGCCAGGGTACAATGAGGGATAAATGAGGGAATAACCCCATCTGACATACAGGTTTAAAGTTTGCATGAGGAATTTTCTGAGACAGCAGACATCTTGTTTGACTTTCTTGTACGTTTCATTTCTCCTTAATAAATATTATATGTGTGCGTGTGTTTAATTATTTGAAAAATAAAAGAACTTAAGAGGCTCTGGAAAGTTCTTCTTCTTTCATGTCGTAGACAAAGACTGTACTTTAATAATCAATGCATAAGCTCCTCCTTGTTACTTTATTAAAAGGACAGTACAGAATTAACTGGTGGACACCAAGGGTCAGAGGTTTACAAATGACCACTCTGTATGTACAGAAATCAGTCAGGGTAAATAATCTACAATTCATGAGAAACAGTTCCATAGCCATAAATATGGAATACATAGTAAACATTACTGTTTGCACCACTTTTATTCCCCTAACAAATACACAATTACCATTATCTTTAAGATCACATTCAAATGTCATGCACAGAAAATCAGAGTAATCTTAAACAAAAAGAAAAGGCTACTGTTTAAAACTAGAGTATTCCTTCTATAGAGAAATAAATAATAAGCACATATTTTAAATGAATTTCTAGTGTATCTTTTTCTGCTTTTGTTTACACATAAGAATTTCTCTCATTTTGTTAGTGAAAAGAAGTATATCATTTTCTCAGTAGAACTGATGAACATGCAGACTTTAAACATCCACTGCTAGAATGTATTTGACTTGCTGTAAATTGAGGTACATTTTTATGCATCTGATTTAAGCAATTACACATGCCATGTTCCTTTGCATTACAAATATGACATGTACCATAGCATGAAAAAGGGAGTTACATTGATTAAAATAATGATCACATTTTAATAATACATTGTTTAGACAAATGAAACAGTAGTAAGTGCCATTCATTTTAGGATTTGGACAGCTGGCAGATATACTGTTGGCCAAAAAACAAAGCAGAAATATCCTGGCATTCTAATATATGTGGTTTAGCTGAAAAGTTACAAAATACAAAACATCTGCTTTTGTATGCATATGGATACTGTATTTGAAATTGATCATACTGTAAGATTTATATTTATTTAAATGCAGTAAAATGCTGTTTACTGTTTATAATAAATGCATTATAGCAACGCTTTGATCATGCATTCTAAGACAAAATAATTCTGATCATACTGCTACTACACAAGATTAGCAGATCAACAGATACCTTTAGACAAAACAAAATATAAAATAAAAAAGCTAACAGATTCACCTGTAAAAAAGATTTTGGACAAAGTTGAATTTGAGCCTCAAATTCTGCCATTTTCAGCAAAGGGTCATTATAAAAGCAATTGGAGGCTGACTGCCACAGAGTGCCTTGTGACAGCGCTACATCTTATGTTTCATTGTCAGTACACTGCATCTTATATTCTATTGCCATGTTTAGAATATAATGAACTTGTGTAATACTGATAGGGGCCTATTGTTAATGGGCACATTACAGAAGATGCTGAATTTGAAAATTAGACACAACAAAAACTATTTTGTGGGTACAAATAGCTACTTGATTAATAATTTAATAAACCATTACGCAAGTAGCTGATTATACTTATAATCAACGAAAGATAATTTGTGTTTTTTTATTAGCTCTACAGATATTAAAGAGCTATTATGCTGATATAAAAACAATCAGAGCACTAATTTAAAAGCATTGAAAAATAAAGTATTCACAAAATCATTACAGCATAAAACATTTCTTTATTTAGCTAGTAAAAACTAACCCAAAAATCTAAGAAGGAAATGTTTTGATTCAAGTGATTTGTTTTCAGTAATGGCTATATGCTCCATATCATGTCTGTATAGCACTTTATAACTTAGACTGCTACCGACTGTTTCTTCTTGTATGGTACTACAATAGGTGTTTAAGCACAGGTGACTGCAAAGAAGAAGACTTTCACAGCCTTAATTATGTACTGAAATGCACAGCAATACTATTGTTATCTTGACTAGGGGATGGATTGTGCACAGAGAAACAAGTAAATAAAATAAAACATGATTCTTTGTTGCTTAGATATTTCTTAGATAGCCTGTACCATTTAATTATGTTTCACAGAGTTAACATATGCTTTTATTAAAATTTTTTTGAATGTTGCAAACATTCTTCACTTTTGGCAGACCCTTGAAGTTTACGGCTGTTAACTACAAAGTACTACAGCGAATCCTACTGTGAAGTGACTTGCACACCTGCACATATTTGAATCAGCAGGCAATTTTCAATTTGCTGTCATCTTCCAAATGCTGCCCTGTCATCTGCATCTGGCTGGATTTTATGCACAGAGACAAAAACAATAAATTAAAACAAATGTTTAAAGCTCTATTTCCATTTGCAATCATTACTTTTTTCATATTTGGGAATACAACATAAATATGCATTGTACAGTGCAAACTTTTCTCCAATTATCATGTAGTTTATTTTTCTTTTCCTGTTTATGATTTTGCTACCAAAACTGAAATAAAAAAAAAATGGTATCGCTGTGAACGCTTTATACACTTTTCAAATTTTTGAAAGCATAGTGGTTATTCCACCCTTAATAACATAAATGTATGAAAATTAAATCCAAATGAATATAAAACTATCGCTGGTGATCAGGTACAATTTTTCCAATCCATCAGTTTGTTCAACAATTGTATGCTCTGTTTCAGTAGTATCAGGCCCAGGATATTATATGAATATAATAGTAAATGCAGCTCGATTTTAAAAGGTATGTGCCACTTTTTAGATTTACATTTACTTGGAGGATGAAAGGAAACAAACTCAGTTGATGGACAAGAGATAACAATAGGAGAATAATTTGGTGACAGAAGAAGCTGATGTCGCATGAACGAAGAAGGCACTGATGTTTAAAGTTCATGGCTATCTAACAGTGAAGGGAGTGATTTTCTCAGCCATCCTAGTCTTTCTTCCGCAGAGTAAACATAGGTAGCACATAACTTTCTTGCATTCTTCTTCATGTAGTCAAGCTCAGAGACATTTACATTCTTATTTGGTTTGAGAACAGTTGTGAGTCAAAGCCTCCTTGCTTCTCTTGCACAGACTGCGAAATCAAAATGGCCTTTTATTTTAACAAACAGGAAAATTAGGTTTTCGCATGAATTTGAATGGAGAAATGTAGGAAGCATTGCCCACTAGTCACCTCCACATTCACAGCTTCAACGGCACAACAATTGTTCATTACATACAATTGGAAAATAGATCATAAATAATAAATAGTACACAAAAATATTTATTTCCCAGAGCATTCAACTGTTTTTTGAGACATTCCTTCTGTAAGTATTGTCTAGCCCATAAAACTTATTATATACGTTTTCATACTAACAAGCAGCCCCCACTTGCCCCAGGAGAAATTTCATTCCACATGCCTCCCAGTCCCCATATTTTTAAGGTGTGATACATAAAAGTTGCTTCTACTTTTTAAAATCAGTAATTATTTTTAAGTTAAAGTGCATGTTTAATAAAGTAATGTAACTGATATACTGACACAAACTTCCATAATGTTATATTTCTAGTGTATTGCTTATAAAGTCAGTTTGGCCCAAACATAATTTGCCATCAGCTATTTATGGAATTCAATAAAAAAGTGGATAAATAATGAGATTCATTTATGTAACTTAAAGACAAAAAGCCATAATTTAGCAAACACTTAACCTTAGTTTTGATAAATATCTGTGACACTGCAAGCGCTGTAGTTTTATTAAAAGTAAGTAGCTAATGTTGTATCTTTGCCACAGCATGGAGAATGTTGTATTCATGGCATTGTAGTAAAGTTTAGACTTTAACTCATCTGAAACATGTGTAAACATCTCCATTTAAAAGTTTATATTCAAAAATGTATATCCGGCTTAAAATTGACACTGAATAAATATGGTAGAGATTATTAAAAACATTGTCAGTGCATTTCATTAATTAACCTGCTTAATACAACAATGGGTGTCAGAAATCAACTGTGGGCAAGAGGTGTTCACCAGCTTATCCCCCACCCAGACCACTTAACAAGCTATGCAGTCACCTCTGTAGTCAAAACCTTTAGAAGAATGCCTCCATCAAGCTGCAAACCTTTCTGTGTGTATTCATAAAGTATTGTTTGTCTTAAGGATGAAAAATAGACCCAAACGTTGTGGTAGCATTGTGAGCAGAACAGAAACAATGAATCAGAATAAAATGTACCATGGACCAGTGGTTGATAATTTTGTTAGGTGAGGTAGTAAGTTCTTTCTATAATTTAATGTGGGAAAATGTAATGAGAATATTATTGATTTTTACAAGAAACACCATTTATCCTGAAAAGATAATAATCAAAGACCAAGCTATAGAGGTAGTGGAAAATTCTAAATATTTTAGACCTATAAAACAAATAAACCCGATTTTCAATCAGAAACAGATGTAGCTTGCAAATAACATATTAACACTTTTCTAACATAGGCCTATGCCTCAACTTTTGTGCTGCTTCCATGGTTTGTTAGTTTTAATACTAACAACTGACATAGTCTGAATGTTATTGTGAAATGGGGTACCTAAATAAAAAGGACCTGTGGAAGACGAATGTTCTCTTCGTTCCCTTGTACTAATTCATGTCTGAGAAGTAAGCTTTACAAAACTTATGTAATAGCATGCTTTGTTTTAGCAAACAGAAAAATGTTTGTGCAAAGGACTCAAGGTCTGAGCATTCCACACATGAGTCTGCCTTATCACGTTTTCCCTTAGCTTACATCTGAACGCCATAACAAAAGGAGTCAAGAAATCAAGTTGCACAAGGGGCGTTGAAGGGGCTAAAGGTTTGTGTATAATAAATGTGTTGACTGTTACATTTTATAATGATATTAAATTACGCATTCTAGGGGTATAAAACTGGACCCCACCCAACAGACGGGGTTCAGAACAGCCCTGACGCTGTCATGTATATTGGATTGTCTGCTTTTCTGAAACTCTTCTCAGCCTTGACTCTAAAAACAAAGCTGCTTATAACCACACCTGCTGTCGGGTCTGAGATTTCGTCCACAGACCCAACAGCCTAACCTGACAGTACTGATTATTAAGAAGTAGTGCTGAAAGAAGAGTGCATCCTTTTTAGCAGTCATTTACAAGAATCTCAGCTTTTGCCATCAGGTAAAAGTGTAATAGAAAGTCGAAACATAACTGGATTAGCTATTCTTTCATTCCAAAAGCAGTTAATCTTCTTAATAAAGATTATTATAAGAGACACCTGCAAGAATGCTGTCATACTAAATAATGTAAAAAGTTTGACAAAAAAGGAAACTATTCAATATATCAAACTTGCTTGGTTAGCTAATAGCTAAGTTATGCCAATATCACATTCAAATATTTAAAAGTTGTGAAGGTTTCTCCTTCAACTCCGTGTCTCTGATGTTTGCTCCAGATTCCCTTGTCTCTTTGTGTGAACATTAAGTATTTTTTTTTTCTGTATATAATTCATCCATCCATCCATTCTCTTCCGCTTATCCGAGGTCGGGTTGCGGGGGCAGCAGCTTAAGCAGAGAGGCCCAGACTTCCCTCTCCCCGGCCACTTCTTCCAGCTCTTCCGGAGAATCCCATGCTCCCAGGCCAGCCAGGAGATATAGTCCCTCCAGCGTGTCCTGGGTCTTCCCCGGGGCCTCCTCCCGGTTGGACGTGCCCGGAACACCTCACCAGGGAGGCGTCCAGGAGGCATCCTGATCAGATGCCCGAGCCACCTCATCTGACTCCTCTCAATGCGGAGGAGCAGCGGCTCTACTCTGAGCCCCTCCCGGATGACTGAGCTTCTCACCCTATCTTTAAGGGAAAGCCCAGACACCCTGCGGAGGAAACTCATTTCAGCCGCTTGTATTCGCGATCTCGTTCTTTCGGTCACTACCCATAGCTCATGACCATAGGTGAGGGTAGGAAGGTAGATCGACTGGTAAATTGAGAGCTTTGCCTTACGGCTCAGCTCCTTTTTCACCACGACAGACCGATGCAGAGCCCGCATCACTGCGGATGCCGCACCGATCCGCCTGTCGATCTCACGCTCCATTCTTCCCTCACTCGTGAACAAGACCCCGAGATACTTGAACTCCTCCACTTGGGGCAGGATCTCTCCCCGGAAAAGGGTGGAGTGCCCTCTCAGGGTTGGGGGAGAGATCCTGCCCCAAGTGGAGGAGTTCAAGTATATAATTCATGCAAGAATTATTTCAATATTACTCAGAACAATGTGCTCTTGGGGGAGCACAATGGTGCAGTGGTAGCACTGAAGCCTTGCAGTATGGAGACCAGGGTTCATGTCTTGGGTCTTCCCTTTATGCTATTTGCAAATTCCCCCCCGTGTCTGTGTGGGTTTCCTCCATATTCTCCAGTTTCCTCCCACTGTTCCACTTGGGTGGATTGGTGATACTAAATTGGACCTGGTGTGTGGTCAGGGTGTGTGTGTGCATGTGTTCAACCAACAATGGAATGGCACCCTGTCCAGGGTTTGTTCCTGCTTTGCATCCCATGCATGCTGGGGTAGGCTCCTGCAACTCCCATGACCCTGTTCAGGACTAAGAGGGTTAAAAGATGACTGACAATGTGCTCTTGTATCATATAAATTAATTTACATCACTGAATACATCTTATTTTTCATGAAAGTTTGAGGTGTTTATATGATTTTTTTGCTTGACCAATAATCCCACCTGCGATGTAATTTCCACTCTTTAACAACAATAGTAGAGAAGTAGTAAATTGTAACTCTATGTCCACATGTTCTGCAGGTGGCATTAGCAAGTAATTTAATAACTGATATTTAATTTTGGCTCAGTCATTATCTTGTAAATTTTTAATTCTCTCCCCTTGTTTGCAAGTTCGAAAAGCACCACCCCTCTGGTACACTTGTTCTCCTTCCACATTAGAAAAATGTGCATGTTAGGTTAAACTGGCTGTTGTGACTTATTGTGTAAGATTGACTGGTATCCTAAACAGAATTGTACATTGCCTAAAGTGTAACAAGACTGTGTTAGCTTCTAGCCCCCATGTTGATAAACTTTAGGTGAGTAACAAAGTAGCAAAAATGCATGCACGTTATTAAAGTAATCTTTATTAGACAAATGAAATGTGATTGCAGAATTTTCTGATTCTCACAGAAATATAAAAATACACCCCATAGGAAGCATTCAAATCTCAGAAAGATAGATAGATAGATAGATAGATAGATAGATAGATAGATAGATAGATAGATAGATAGATAGATAGATAGATAGATAGATAGATAGATAGATAGATAGATAGATAGATAGATAGATAGATACTTTATTAATCCCAAAGGGAAATTCACATACTCCAGCAGCAGCATACTGATAAAAAAACAATATTAAATTAAAGAGTGATAAAAATGCAGGTAAAACAGACAATAACTTTGTATAATGTTAATGTTAACGTTCCACTCCCGAGTGGAATTGAAGAGTCACATAGTGTGGGGGAGGAACGATCTCCTCAGCCTGTCAGTGGAGCAGGACAACGACAGAAGTCTGTCGCTGAAGCTGCTCCTCTGTTTGGAGATGATACTGTTCAGTGGATGCTGTGGATTCTCCATGATTGACAGGAGCCTGCTCAGTGCCCGTCACTCTGCCACTGATGACAAACTGTCCAGCTCCATGCCTACAAATATTACATCCCAGGAAGCTTATGAACAAAATAAAATTAGGCCTGTTGGTAAGTAAAAACATCATCCTAATCGCAATATAAATAAACATTTCCTTAAAAGATTCTGCTCTCCTAATGAGCGTTGAATAGTAAATTATTATAATACTGAGAAAATAGTGCTGTGATATTTTTTTAACTTCCTGATATTATATATATATATATATATATATTGTATGTTTGGTCCACCTAAGTGAGAAAGAGGTCAAAAATATAAAAATGACCAGAGATGCAAAAAAAAAAACCAATGGGCCAAGGTCAAAATAGGAAATCAGAAAATATCTTATGTCAGAGCCTTAAACACAATCAAAATACAGAGTTAAAAAGCAAATGGAGATTTGAGACTAGGAATTAAAAAGAAGAGTTATAGTTAGTCACTAAGTAAAGGTTTATTATTTGTAAAGCTTGGATAACACCGGAATTAATGTAATGTAACTTTATACCACCACTTACTAGACAACATCAATGAGCATATCCCAAGAATTCCTGGCAATGAGCTCAGTGCCTGTGGTGAAAAGGAAAATGACATTGCAATTGAGCAGGGGTTCTCAAACTTGGTCCTGGGGGCCCACTGTGGCTACTGCTTTTTGTTCCAACTAGAATCCTAATCAGTGACAACACCTGATGGTACTGATCTCTTTTAATTAGCAGCTAATATTTATCTTTTATTCTACATTCAGAGAAGCACAGCAGAATGATTTTTACATTTATAAGAAACATAGATATATTTCTGATTTTGTTACGGATTTAAATGCTTAACTCTCTTTTTATTACATTTCGGCCATTCTCTGTGCAGTTTGCTCCCTTCATTGAATCTTAATAATGACAATTAAAAACAAGTAGCGCAGAAACCCAAGCAAACAACACTCAATCGGGAAAGGCTGCAACTACTTTAGCGTCAGCCCCACAAAGTAGTAAATAACAGATTAATTAAACAATTAGAACACCTAGAAAAGTAGAATGACAATCAAGATGAAAATACAGTAATCCCTCCTCGATCGCGGGGTTTGCGTTCCAGAACCCCCCGCGATATATGAAAATCCGCGAAGTAGAAGCCATATGTTTGTATAGTTATTTTTATATATTTTAAGCCCTTATAAACTCTCCCACACTATTAACATTATTAGAGTCCTCTAGACATGAAATAACACCCTTTAGTCAAAAGTTTTTGAGAGTTTAAACATTCATAAACATCAAAGTGTCCAATACTGAAATCGTCACCTGTCAATCTAAGATGTTTAAGAGGCATTGGCGGTTGTCCAAAGGTGTAAAATATTTGGCCATTTCGGTACACTTGAAAGCAACAACCGAACAATTCAGCAGCAGCCATCAACTCACATGCAGATGCATAGGTGAAGGGCTTAAGCATTTCACTCTTATAGTGCTCCTGTGTAGTATAATTATCTCCTGTACCGTCATCAGTCCACACCTTGAACCTGTTCCAGTCATTCAATACATAAGACACAATGTTCCTCCTGATATTAAGAGTGAGCCTGATATGGCCGTGCAATATGTAACAAAGAGAATGGAAAAGGCAGGTGCCATCTCTGGCCATGGAAACCACTCGGTAATTGACAGTTCTTTGATCGATGGTGATCACTTCGATAGACATGTTAATGAGGGTACGGTTGGAATGATAAAGGAAATCGGTACCTGAACAATGTAAAGTAAGTCTAAAATACCTACACAATAACTATAATCGTAATAAATGAACAATAAAACAGCAGAGAAGCCGTGGATTAAATAAAAAGGCTGTAGTTATCAGCAGGGAGACATGAATCCCATGGCGAAGCAAGGAAGAGAATGTAGAGACTGGAGCGACGGATGGCCTTATATAGGCAGGCAGCCAACAACATGGGAGGTGTTGGGATGGGGGACCCAACGCCGCCTCATACGGTGACCGAGCTGCAAGCTATGGATGTATATATGTACGTAAGTAAGATTCAGTTAGCGTTGGGAAGCTGCGTACCAAATTTCTTGAAGATGGGCCCATAAGTAACAAAGACCGTTCAAAAGTTCAATATGGCGGCCGACAGTGGCATTATACCACCGAAATAAGTACCAAATTTCAGCCTTCTACCGACACGGGAAGTTGGAGAATTAGTGACGTTGGAAAGTTCAATATGGCAGCTGACAGTGGCGTCATACCACCGAAATAAGTACATACACTGGTTTCGGTTAGCGTAGGGAAGCAGCCTACCAAATTTCGTCAAGATGGGGCCATGAATAAGAAAGTTCAACATGGCGGACGTTGTTGACCGTTATGACCATTATGCGTACAATTTCAAAATGAAACCTGCTTAACTTCTGTAAGTAAGCTGTAAGGAATGAGCTAGCCAAATTTCAGCCTTCTACCTACACGGGAAGTTGGAGAATTAGTGACATTGGAAACCTCAATATGGCGGCCGACAGTGGCATCATACCACTGAAATAAGTACGTACATCGGTTCTGGTTAGCGCAGGGAAGCCACCTACCAAATTTCGTGAAGATGGGGCCATAAATAAGAAAGTTCAACATGGCGAATGTTGTCAACCGTTATGACCGTTACGCGTAGAATTTCGAAATGAAACCTGCTTAACTTTTGTAAGTAAGCTGTAAGGAATGAGCCTGCCAAATTTCAGCCTTCTACCTACACGGGAAGTTGGAGAATTAGTGATGTTGGAAAGCTCAATATGGCGGCTGACAGTGGCGTCATACCACCGAAATAAGTACTTACATTGGTTTCGGTTAGCGCAGGGAAGCCGCCTATTAAATTTCGTGAAGATGGGGCCATGAATAAGAAAGTTCAACATGGTGAATGGTCAACCATTATGACCATTACGCGTAGAATTTCGAAATGAAACCTGCTTAACTTTTGTAAGTAAGCTGTAAGGAATGAGCCTGCCAAATTTCAGCCTTCTACCAACACAGGAAGTTGGAGAATTAGTGACATTGGCAAGTTCAATATGGCGGCTGACAGTGGTGTCACACCACCGAAATAAGTATGTACATTGGTTTCGGTTAGCGCAGGGAAGCTGCCTATTAAATTTCGTGAAGATGGGGCCATGAACAAGAAAGTTCAACATGGCGGACGTTGTTGACCGTTATGACTGTTACGTGTAGAATTACGAAATGAAACCTGCTTAACTTTTGTAAGTAAGCTGTAAGGAATAAGCCTGCCAAATTTCAGCCTTCTACCTACACGGGAAGTTGGAGAATTAGTGATGAGTCAGTGAGTGAGTGAGTGAGTCAGTGAGGGCTTTGCTTTTTATTAGTATAGATAATAATAAGGTTACTGATTTTAACAAATTCATTACAATGAGTACATTAAATGTCTGTAAGGTATGCAGTGCTACTCCTTATACAAAACAGTTCATGTATTAACTAACTAACCATCTACAGAGCAGAGGAAGAAAAATCGAAAGTAGATTTAATTTGAACTTAACACTCAAAGAATATCCTAACTAAAATAAGGTAAATAATTAAATTATTTGAATTGAGCTGTTTAAACATTGTAATATCAACTGTAGAGTGGTCTTCCTCATGGTGTAAAGTGGCAGTTGATTTACTAAATGGACATAGATAAAGAAAAGATGCTCATTAATATGGCAGGAATTAACAATAGAAAAAATGTACTTCCCACACCAGGTTACATATATTTATATCTTAAAAATAATAAGATATAAAGTCATTGTTGTTATTGTTTACATCCCTTACTCGTGTGGACGTGGAGATAGTGTGTGACATCATCCACTCTGCTGTTGCTAAACTACAAACACAGCACCCTGAGGCGCTTGTGCTAATCTCTGGAGATTTTAACCATATGACGCTGGACAAAACATTATCTGCCTTTTCCCAGTATGTGGATAGTAACACCCGGGGAAACAGGATATTTGACCTACTGTATGCAAACGTTAAGGACACATACAGCGCCACCCCGCTGTCTGCACTTGTTAAGCAGATCATAACCTGGTTCTGCTTCAGCCTCACTACAAACCAAGAGTGAGGGAGCTACCTACAGCCACACACTTATTCATTAAGTGGTCCCCTGAGGCAGAGCAGGCTCTGAGAGACTGCTTTGGAACTACGGACTGGGATATCCTGCAGGGGTCACATAGTGAAAACATTGAGGAGGTTGCTGATTGCACTACTGACTACATCAACTTCTGTATAAACATTGTAGTTCCAGTAAGAACAGTACACTGCTATGTTAACAATAAGCCATGGATTACAAGTGACAGCAAAGGTCTTTTGAACCAGAAGAAAAGGGCTTTTAAATGCGGTGATCAGCATGAGCTCAAGCTCATGCGGAAGGAACTCCGAGTCCAGCTCAGGGCGGTGATGGAGCAGTACAGGAGAAAACTGGAGCAAAAGTTGCCCAATAACAGCATGAAGGAAGTGTGGGATGGGATAAAGATCATCACTGGCTGCAGCTCGAAGCGGGGTGCCTCCATCGAGAGAGACAGGGAGAAAGCAAACCTGATGAACAAATTTTTTAGCAGGTTTGACCACCCTAGCCACTCTCACTCTCACCTCAGAGTACTGCACCCTCCACCCATCCTTCTGCTGATACCAGCATAGGAGAGTTTCCCCCCACCCACAATTAGAGCAGCCCAGGTAAGCAGAGAGCAGAGGAGACAGAGGAGACGTGCCAGCAAAGCAGTAGGTCTAGATGGAGTATCGCTATGACTATTGAAGTCCTGTGCGTTGGAGCTGGGGAGTCCTCTACAGTGCATCTTCAACCTGTGCCTGGAACAGGGGAGAGTCCAGAGGCTTTGGAAAACATCTTGCATCACCCCAGCCCAAAGGTAACACATCCTGATGAGCTGAACGACTTCAGGCCTGTTGCCCTGATGTCACATGTGATGAAGACCATGGAGCAGCTGCTGCTTCACCACCTGAGGCCACAGGTCCGCCACAACCTTGACCCTCTGCAGTTCTCATTCCAGGAGAAGGTGGGATTAGAGGATGCCATTATCTACATGCTACACCGATCCCTCTCCCACCTGGACAGAGGCAGTGATGAAGTAAGAATTATGTTTCTGGACTTCTCTAGCACCTTCAACACCACCCAACATCTTCTCCTTAGGGACAAGCTGACAGAGATGGGAGTAGATTCAAACCTGGTAGCATGGATCGTGAACTATCTTACAGACAGACCTCAGTATGTGCGTCTCAGGAACTACAGGTCTGACATTATGGTCAGCAGAACAGGAGCACCGCAGGGGTACTGTGCTTTCTCCGGTCCTGTTCAGCCTATATACATCAGACTTTCAATACAACTCAGAGTCCTGCCACGTGCAAAAGTTCGCTGAAGACACTGCTATCGTGGGCTGCATCAGGAGTGGACAGGAGGAGGAGTATAGGAACCTAATCAAGGACTTTGTTAAATGGTGCGACTCAAACTACCTACAACTGAACACCAGCAAAACCAAGGAGCTTGTGGTGGATTTTGGGAGGCCCAGGCCCCTCATGGATTCCGTGATCATCAGAGGTGACTGTGTGCAGAGAGTGCAGACCTATAAATACCTGAGAGTGCAGCTGGATGATAAATTGGACTGGACTGTCAACACTGATGCTCTTTGCAAGAGAGGACAGAGCAGAGTTACTTCCTTAGAAGGCTGTCATCCTTCAACATCTGCAATAAGATACTGCAGATGTTCTATCATATGGTTGTGGTGAGCGCCCTCTTCTACGCAGTGGTGTGCTGGGGAGACAGCATAAAGGAGAGGGACGCCTCACATCTGGACAAACTGGTGAGGAAGGCAGGCTCTATTGTAGGCATGGAGGTAGACAGTTTAACATCTGTGGCGGAGCACGGGCGCTGAGCAGGTTCCTGTCAATCATGGAGAATTCACTGCATCCACTGAACAGCATCATTTTCAGACAGAGAAGCAGCTTCAGCGACAGACTGCTGTCACTGTCCTGCTCCACTGACAGACTGAGGAGATCGTCACTCCCCCACACTATGCAACTCTTCAGTTCCACACGAGGCGTTTTAAACATTAACAATTTACAATGTTATTGTTTGTTATACCTGCCTTGCACTCCCCACTTTGCATTTTTTAACTTGCACTGCATTTTTATCACACTTTAATTAATATTGTTTTTATCAGTATGCTGCTGCTGGATTATGTGAATTTCCCCTTTGGGGATTAATAATCTATCTATCACTGTATATGATAATGGTTTGATTTTCCTTTTCTTCTATCACATACACTGTTCAAAATCACCTTGAATAAGCCATTAAGTGCAAACATTTGTTATCTCTTAAACTATACAAAGGACCTATAAAATCATAAAAAATAGCATGAAACATATAACATTTAAGAAGGGGCTGGATTTCAATTTTCTGATATATATAAATTTACAATATTTATTATATATATCTGTTTAAGTCAATAGATGAACATGAGTGTGTGTGTTTCTTTTGTCATTTTTGTTTTAACTATACTTGTAAACATGCACAACACTCCATATAATGTAAGTTTGCTATATAAAAATAGTTGAACTCTAATGGAAATATTGAAAATACACTTTTCACAAAGAACATTATAAATCTACAGTGTGGTTCAAAGCATAATCCATTAAGTGTTAATTATGTTTTTCTTTTCGAAAAGGTAAACTATCATTGCCTATATAAATCTGGTCATGTCAAATAGTAATTTATGCTCTTTTACTGCATATTGTGATAACTAAATCAGATGGCAATGGTTGTTCTAAGTTAAATGTAGGACACAAAGTTTGCTAAAATGATATGTAATTTCTTAATAGTTTGGTCTAGGAAGTGATTTTTGACTAGGTGATAAATCCTTAACTACTTATTCAACAGAAATAGCTAAAGGGATGAGAGTAGTTCTTAACCAAGTTCACATATAAAGCTGTAATGGTACTGATTCCAAGAAGCCATTTCAATAAATTGTAACAGTGGCTAATAAGACATAAATACAGGTAGTCCCCAGGTTACGGACATCCAACCTATGACGTACGAACGAGGCTGCAACTGTGACACATGCGCCTCATTAACTGTCGCTCCGTCATCTTTGGCCGGAGGACACTGTAAGTAGTGGCTGGAGGGGTGCGATTTCTCTGCTCGCACAGTGTAGTGTCCCTCGGGCTGCTCCCAGCGACAAGGGAGTGGTGACCCGTGATCCATAGTCACTGGGGGCACAGCTATCGCTTGTGTGCAGGACGGAGGCTTAATGGGGTGGTTCGCTGTCCACCCACTACGCTGCCGCAGCTACTGCTCCTGACTGGATGCAGGCTGGATGGAGCAGTGGAGGCCGTTTCACTGCCCACCCACTACACACGGCTCCCCCCCGAATTGTTTTCGGTTGGCGGCTTATAATGCTGCAAGCGGTGACCCGGTTGTAGCTGAACGGAGGCCATTGAGGGTGAATGGGGCGGTGGGGGGTAGCATTGTAGTGTGCATCGGGTGGCTGCCTGTTGAATGGGGGTGGTGGTGCGCGATTCACTAAACGTCTTTGGCCGCACTGTGTTCATTTTCAGTGGGCAGACGCATGCTGCAGGCTGCATACTGTAGTGGAGGTAACTGTGTGTTGGGTGGGTGGTGAACCGCCCCTCGCTACTCCCATTCATTCTCAATAGCAAGCCTGCTTGTACTGCTACGTACATAGCAGTAAGTTGTCTCTTGTCAGTATACCAGACATGCTGACGAGGGATGCCTGCCTGCTGTGATAGCTGTACAGTGCTGTGCAGAAGAGCACATCTTAACCTTTTGTCTTCAACCTTCAACAATGTCTCTGAAACACAAATCTGATGCAAGTGCTGGTGACACTTACCATTGAAAACAAAGTGGAAATAATAAAAAGGTCAGAATGAGGTGAAACTCCATCATTCATTGGCAGAGCACTTGGTTACAGTCGGCCAACAATTGCATTTATTAAAATAATGTACCTGTTCCGACTTGTATACAAATTTAACTTAAGTACAAAACTACAGTTCCTATCTTGTACGTAACCCGGGGACTGCCTGTATAAATATTGGACGCTGAGTTTAAACTACACAACAAAGTTAAAATGTTTTACTTGATGTGTTTCAAAGCATTGTCACTGGAAATCTCACACTAAAGTAGATGTTTAAACATCCACTTGGATAATCAAGACCTGCCCCATTTGGCTTTATAAATTGCAAAATCAGTTGTGAGATTTTGCAACAACATAGATTGCCCTTCATTTAACACACCATCCTGTACAACAAGGCAGCAGACATGCACAAAGAGATCAAAGGGATTACTTGTGACGCATAAAACCCACAACCCCATAATTAACAGAAAAGGAACCCACTCTGAATAAATGAATTTAAAAAAAAGCATGTTAACATAATTTAATTTAAATGTTAACTGTAAATTAAGATAACTTTTTCTGTTTATAAAGCAACAATTAAGAAGAAAGAAATTACTCATTTATCGATTTGTCTGAATCCTGCAAATTCTGTTTTACTTTTTTAATTCTTCTGTTAGAGAAGTTGTGAATATTAACTTCCTGCAAGGTCACGAGCTTCTATGCGCAAGTTAATTTCACCTCACAGCTCCTTATCGCATCTTATTAACCTTTAAGTAAGCTTAGGAAAATATTTATATCCTGGCACTGAAAGGTAGTCATAACATGATTGACTATCCAGTAAATTCGTTATCCAAGACTATCTTGAATAAACAACAGCCTGCAACAGCTTAATGGTATAATAGGATGATATTTCTTAGAAGGGCACATATGAATGCTGTCTTGGTTATACTTTAATAGGCAAAGCATCAGGTAAATAAACAGATCTGGGAGATGAATATCTGGGCAGAAAAGTAAAAGGCATAACACATCTCTGAAGCATGCTAATTAAAAAATCCACCATAATTTTAGGGTAGCACAATGGCACAGTGTTAGAGCTGCTGCCTTGCAATAAGGGGACCATGGTTTGCATACTAGGTCCTCCCTGTGTGGAATTTGGTCGTACTAAATTGGCCCTTGTTGTTGGGGTGTGGGTGGGTGTGTGTGTCTGTGTGCCCTGTGATTTTCTGGTGCCCTGTCCAGAGTTTGTCCTTACCTTGTGCCCTGTTCTAGCTGGGATAGGCTCTATCGCTTGAATATTTTAATAAGAACATTTGATTTAAATGTTAGTGCAAATTTAACTTTGGCCCTGAATTTGTAAATAATGCTTCAAGTTCTAAGGGCAGCTTTGGAAAAATACAAAGCTATATTTGAAGGTCGGAGACTTGACCAAATGGCAGCCTAAAACAATTTGTCAAAAGATTTGTCACATATTGGTAGAGTGGGCAAAACACTTACTCAGGTAAAGGTACCGATACTTTGAAGAAAGTATTGCTTGTTTAAAAATACTTATTCAAATATGCACTTGAGTAAAAATAAAAAGGTTATCAGGTGTGACCGAGTGAAGAGATCGAGAAGACCGAAGAAAAGCTGGGTTGCCAACTGGGCAACCCCACTTAATAAACAGAGAAAAAAATAAAAAGGATCCCTGTACTTGGCACTTAACTGGAGAGGCTTTTCCCAAGCTATACTATGGCACATTAGTGGGACCACCCATTTTTCCTATTTTTAATAGAGTCTTGGGCAGAAACGGAAGAACCTTCTCCGGACCTTGTGGGTGTAGTTATCCACCAGCCATGGACACTTTGTTGGAACTGCACTGGAGAGAGAAGACTTAGTTAGTGCCAGCACTTCTCCTTGTGCCAAGATATTCCTGCTTATCATCTCATAATCTGGAAGGTGGTCTCTAGCCTCACACAAGTGACACAGGTCAAAAGGCTTTTGAAGTACTCAAGTTACTTTAATATAAGCTAACCTTTTGATGTACTGAAACTGCCCTATAACAATGGTAAAACTGGTAAAATGTGCACATTAGAAACACATTTTAAATGCATTATTTAAAGAAAAACTGGAATCACCAAAAAAGTGAATAAACACAAAACTTAAAAAACAATACTAACCTGGCTTTATGAATTTCACACTGGTCACTTTGTTTTTACAAATCTTTTCCAAAGATTTAGTTATATAAAACTAAAAAACATAGCTCTGTCCATTTCAGACATAAGAAACTTATTTGCATCCCTCAGTAAAAGAAATCTGAATTGCATTATTTCATAAAGATACTACCTGCTTGCCACTGGTAGCATCTCACATGTGCACGATTTTATCTTCTATAAAATTCTATAAATGACAGATTGAGAGAATCATCAGGTGTGTATTTTGTAATGAAAAGATGAGAACTGAATCAATTTTAAATGCATACATTTAGTTTTAATCAGGTTACTTAGAGCAGATGTTTAAACATACAGTAAGCAGAGTAATGGCACAGGTCTAGCATTCATACCTCACATTTTATTGTTAACCTGGTCAGGATCTTTATGAAGTTTACATGGATGGACTGGTATCACTGAGTGTGCACAAACCTAAAAGATTACCTGTTTCAAAATTTTATACTGGAAATATGTTATCATTCTCAATTTTCAAAATGCTTTTGTTGTTTAATAAATTACATTTTCTAACAGCTTATGATGTATTTAGAATGTTTATCTTAAGAATTTTAAATGTGTTTTTGTCACAAAGACATATAATTTTATATCTTTTAATATAAAACTATACATGCATATTTTGCAAATTAAGCTATGATCTAACACTATCATTGAACTAAACAGGAATTGCAGTTTAATAAAAACATCTGAATGTTATTTAATTAAACATCTCATTACTAAAGAAAGATAAGAGTGTAAAAATCCATGTCAAATAGTAAAATGTGTCCAGGGAGCAATTCCACATAAAAGAAAGTGGTAGAAGTGATCAGTGAAATAGGGAAAGATAGAGATAAAAAGGTAAAAAGATAAAGTCATATACGGAGCTGCTGGAAAGGCTGCCACTCGGATGCGGCGTCGGAAATCTATATGATATGATATGATATATAATATATAATCTATAAAGTCATAATACTATCCATTGCAAGTTTATTAACCGACTTTGTAAACTTAATTTTTGTACTTTGGTTTGTGAGCTATGAATTTGCCTATCCAGGCAGGTCTGAATGCAAGGCAGGAAGTACAACACACATCCATATCCATATTGACTTGATAATCAGAATATGCTGTGCATACCTGAAATGTATATTTGTGGTGGGGGAACCTGTTAAAACTCAACTAAACACAGATAGAAAATATCTATCCATTTTCTATCTGTGTTTAGTTGAGTTTTAACAGGTTCCCCTGTGCAAATTTCAAACCAATATCAAAGGAGCTACAATTTGGGTCTGTTAAGGCAAGCACTACTACTCCAGGATAAAAGGGGGTGCTGTCACTACTGTTGTCTTCTGTTTCCTCCACTCCAGTTGTGACTAAAAGACAATTGAAGAGGCCTAGCTCTGCCTCTGGTGTCCTTCCACTCTAGTAGGTGCCAGCAAAAAGATGACATTCATTCAGATCTGAGCTCACTAAGAGATGGAGTCCTGGGCACTTGAGAGAGACTTAAAGGAAAAGACAGCTGAGAGACCTTATTTTGGTTGAGCCTGCGGCACGGTTTTAATTTTATTTCATGAATATAACAAAATGAGTAACCTGGCTAGAAGCCCAATTATCACTTTTTGTCACCTTCAGTTTGTTTGTTAGTCACAGCTGTTTGTTTTTGCAGCTGTGCTTGCACATAAATTTTAACTTGAATACTGATAATATACTAAATGTGAGGTTTCACTTTAGGCTTTCAGAATTTGAACAGAAAGCTGACTGAGAGCTAAAAATGTCCAGTGAAATCTTTGTGCTTTCCTTATCAACAGAAGGACTTGCTGAAGTTAAAATGTAAGTGTGAAAATTTCGATGGTGAAAGAAATAAAATGGAGAAAAAGTATTTTTCTTTTTTTTAAGATGTACTTGATTAAAGATAAAAATTATTATTGCCAAAAACCACTGTCAAAAGAATAAATGTAGAAATGTACCTAAGCACAAGTAGCAGAGCAAATGTAATATGTTACTTATCACCTTTAGATCTGATATAGAAGTTCATCTACCCTAAAATGAACAGATGTGAAGAATTTCAAATGATGCTGAAGCACAAATCATCCTATTAGGTGCACCTGAAATTACTACTTGTAAAGAGGACTTTGAAGCAGCAATTAGGAATTTCTACATGTATTTGTTGCACAGTATATTCACTTGTCTTCAAAATATTCACAGAAATAAGTTATGTGACATTGTGCCAGCCATTACACATTCACTAAATGGTTTGCCAGAACATTTTTGTAAGGCTGCCATGAGCTTCAGGTGTCCTATTTGGAAATTATATCAAAGTCAAATCCAAAAATGCTTCTGCTACAATATGTGGAAGGTCTCCCAGTTTAACTTAGTGGCAAATACTAATAGTTCCTTACAGCCCCCTGTTGAGTATTTAGGCTTTGAACAGAGTCTGTCCCTCAATCATTTATTAATAAGTTTTTTTTTGTCAGGTGCCTCCTCTTAGACTGGGGTAAATGTATCTAGTAGCTGTGGCCTGCTAACAGCTTAGCTCTCAGGATCCCTGGAATATATTAATCATTCCAACCTATGGTTGAAAAATCTAAGTACAACTTTGAAAAAAGATTTTATAATATAAGGGTCATTCTTAATATACCATTTTAAGAAAAGTTTTGTTAAGTATAAGTAGAATAGGTAACTGAAATATTGGTGATTTATAAAGATAAATTTGTAAAGATAAATTATTATATTTCAAAGATTTTGAAAAATGTTATATAATTTTTACAATGGACAACTTTTTCCACAATTACTGTTTTAATATTATTAACATACAGAAAAACAAACATAAAGATGTATAGCTCCACAAAAACCAGAAGGTTCTGGTATAGTCACTGTTAAATATGTTGATAGTGGTATTAACTAAATAACAATAAAAAAACTACAAAGACTCTGAAATAGCTTGTTTTGTACCCATGCTATACTGGTCCAAGAAGAAGCTACCCAAATCTGCCTTTGAGCCATTTTGCTTTATATATTTTAATCTTTTATTAATAAATTACCTTTTGGGAATATTTTTAAGTCTGGGGACTACTACATATGCCACTGCAAAGAAGGATATTTCTCCTTAAGGAGTATCTGTTATTGTCCCTTACTATTATTTATTTCTACTAAAATACCATGCTTCAAAACATCTGATTTTTTAAAAATCGCTTCTTTCTCACCTTATGAGCTTCACGTTCACACAAGTTCTTTTTTTTTTGTGTGTTTTTTGCTTCTTCTGCCATAGCACTTGTAGTACTTAATTAAAAACAAAGCAATAAAAAATTGTGCTTCTTGGAGTTCCTGTGAGGTTTATTTCCTCAAGCACGACTGTTGTCATGACAACATTATGGGAAGACTTTTCAATGCAAAGAATAAAATATGGCAAACAATCAATGGTGGCTGTTTTTTGAAAAATAATTAAGTAAATTTAGACTGTAAGCTTAACAGTGTGCCTACCGTGTAATAAACCAACATTATTAATTTATTATCTTAAATAAAAAACAGAAATGGCAAGGAAATATGCATGGAATATATAATCACAATTAGGCCAGTTCTTGAGCATATGGAGCTGTGACACATATAATCATATTGTAATCCTCACTGAAATATTTCCCCCCAAATTAATAAACAAGCAATATGAAGGACTTATCAAATATGTCTTTTTATATATTAACCAATCAATAGATAAAAGTATTTCTTACAATATGTAAACAAAAGAGCATATGAACAGGTTACAGTAAACTAATATTTGAAAATGTAATCATATTTAAGCACATCTAATAAATATTTTCTTTTAAAGAGAAAGTAACTCTAATAACATGTGAAGAGCACAGTAGTAATTTATCCTTCCATTTACAAAACATTCTATTTTGGTTTAGACCAGTAGAAAAATATACTGAAAGAATCAAGAGTAAGAAAGGCATCAAGTATGGAAGAGAAAATCCCCCACACACACTGGTCAAACATTAAAATTCCACACAGATTGTGACTGGTGAAGTCAACTGGAGGTGTGAGCTTGCAGTGAAACTACTACCATTATCTAGTTCAAATAATGACAATTTTTATTTTGTGTGTTTATTGTTGGTTAACCTTTTGCACACGAAGGCAAACCCGAAAGTGAAAGAAATTAGTCAGTATCTGTTGGAAGGTTGATAATCTCATTATAATGTTCTTGATCTTCAATCAAACTCAAAAGCCTTGCTTTCTTCTCCAACTCTTCACATAAACCCTTTATATATTCATATTGATGCAGAAGTACATACATTTATAGTACAGTTCCTAATATCTGTTACCTCATAACCACATCATCTTAATGATCCTAATATTAAACAGCTGTCAAATGAGCTGCTACAAATCTGTCTGAGCTTAGCTTCTAGCAAACTAGAAAAAAAAGTGGCATATTTACAAGTTAAGATCATTACTAAGCTGCTGGCTGAACCACAATTCTACCACACTGCTGACTCAGTAATTTACAAAGGATCTTAATGGTATTCATAAGGAAAAAAAACACTTTCTAGTGATTTAATCAGATTAGCTATTAACAAAGAACCATTGTTTCATATTAACCTGAAAATTTGACATTTTATTGTATCCAATTTCACTTCGTGGAAGAGACTGATCAGTAAGAAAGACTGAAAATTTTCACTTATATTCCTGATATAGGCTAGCATCATTTTGACCAAGTGCAAAGTGATGAAAGCAATTATCTGGTGTAAAGCTGGCTGTTCGCCATCATTTTTTTTTTGTTTTTACAATTAATAGAAACAAGTCTCTAAAAGAAACTGTAATCAGAATATAAGTTTAATATCACTGTGCTCTGTAAAAAAATTATTTTATAAATCCACTCACATGTACAGGCCAAGCCAAAGTGAGCACACAGGGGCTCTCAGCATTTAGAACTGCTAGGCAAGCATTTGAAGAGAGAAGGGGACAACTACGAAAATGGCCATTGTACAATTTCTGCATGTTAGAGATGAAATTGAATCCTTTCCTTCCCTTGTTTGGAACCTAAGTAAGGGCCTGCACGTGGAGAAACCAGTATAAAAAACTTGGACAGCAGCCAAATACTTTGAAGCTGATGGATGGGTGATATCATCATCTGTCCTGAAAACCCTTCCAGCGCAGCAACAAAAAATGGCAGATTATATACATCAAGATCCCACCTTGGTAATTGTCATGCCATTTGGGCTTCCTTCATTTGTAATGCCGCCTAATTCGTCATTAAAGAAAGCTAAGTTATTTTCTCTTATGTGATTCCTTACCGCCATATCACTATGGGAGAGGTATCGCCTTTTAATATCATATCTATATAGTTTTCGGTTAAGAATGTCATGACTTCTGTGGACGTGAGCACACCAACAGATATCTGTTACATTTTTTTTTGTAGCTTAAAGAAAGTAGACATTTAGGATTCATTAAAAAATACAAAATATAAGATAGCAAAAGTACACTTATAAAATCGAAGCAAACAGGTCATAAACATAAGCAGTAAATGAGAAAGAAGAACATGTCAATTCAAGAATGAAAAAGAATTCAAATACAAATCTGATTAAATAAATGTAGCCCAAATCTATAGTATGTTCCTTTCCAAACAGTTATGAATGCTACATAACGAGGGTCAGCATTCAATAACAAATGGCAATGAAGACAGACAAGGGAAAAGACCTGACAATTTAAACACACCCACCAGGTATCTAAATACAAGACGATATCAGTACTGTAACTGGAACGCTGTAGGAGACAAGGGAAAGACACTATAAAAAATAAAATGTATTATTATTATTACATGACAGTTTGAGTAACCCAAGTTTAAGTTCATCATTAAATATATTGGTAATCATGTTTTGGAGATTAATAATCTGTTTTTAAAAATACTATACATTAAAAATGAATATTTCACTTGATGTACAAGATTTTTCTTATTAAAATGCCATACCCCACACTCTTCTATGGCCCTCCTTTGTCTTCACAGCTTGTCCAAACTGCCGCTGCACATTTGAAACTTGCGTCAGAAGGAATGGTCGAGTTTCTACTATATAATGGACAGATTTCTATTCAATAAAAAGCTGAAGTTTACCTTTCAGGTCCAAGCTTTTGATATACTGTGAATGGATGTAGGTCACCTTTAGCTTTTCACTCATTAATTAAGTCACAGAAAGTAAACTATACATACAAGTTTGAAAAGTACTTAGGGTATGTGTATGTGGTACAGGAAATTTCGGAGATCTGTTTTTTAATTTGATGATGTTCATCTCTAGCATTGCACATCCAAAAATTACTAGTTTCTAGTAGATTAAAATGAGAAGCAGCAAGGGGCTGAAAATTTGTCCTCAGTGTTAAACTATTAATAGATGTAGGTAAACAGATCTAAATTTGCCGAAGTATGTCATATTATTTAAACTAGGAAATACAGGTAACAGAAAATATCTAGAACAGCAGATATTCACAACTGATATAATGTTGAAAAAGCTATAAGTAGAAAACTGCACTTATATAAAATTTATGGTTAGCCAAAACTCACTTTGTGGGGTCAGGAGAGACCTTCTTTTACATGCTGCTGAATGGTCATTATGCTGTGATGATACACTAATTTACTGTTTATTTTTTACATAAAACAGCATTTTCTTTTAAAATTAAATATTTCAAACCACTGACACTTTAAGCTGGGACCCTCATCTGTGCTTCGCTTGCCTTTTTTCATTTCCTGATTACTCTAAGAAGTACAAGTAACTTCATTATTTTTGAAATCCCTTGTTTTATATATAAATCCTGTATACATACTCACACCCATACAAATACCAAATATATAGTCATATATCTGGTCAATGTGGCTGTGAAGTAAGCATACGAACTATGAACAAAAGTTAAAAGGCAGGAGAGAGATAAGTGACTGTGAAGGATGACCGAGGTCATTAATAATAATGTTTGCCTATGTAAAGCAGCAGGAATTATATATATATATCCTGAACAGACCTCAGCTGGGTGATAGTGCTATTTTTCTTGTACAGTTTTGATTAATCAAGCATACTGGAAATATTAAAAAAATAATTGATCACAAAAAATATCGGGTTGTCCTTAATTACTAGTTTTACGGGTGAGTGTATGTGTGTTTTTGGATAAGCAACAGTTTTGTCACTCAACCTATTCTTCAGGAAGCATGTATCCTTTTAAAATAAGGGTTAACAAGACTTCTTTCAAATTATCATATATAATGGAAATCAGATTGTTAAGCCTGACATTTAATGGAAATACTCAATAAAATATTCTCTTGAAAGAAATATAAAGAACAATACAAAGTCTAATAAAACATTGTACCACATAAGCATATATACTGTACATCATTTAAACTGTAATAGTGTGTTAATCCATTACCTCTTGGAGCATTCGCTTTAATCTCAGCAATAAAGTTTTCACAGATGTACAGTCTTGCATCATCAACCTGAAGGGCATGGCTTCTAAACCTACAAGTTCATCTTCTCTTTGAGAATGGCATTCTGCTGCAGGTACACCAGAAAGACAACTTGTAGCTGGCCTTCTTTCACCCAAACATGGGTCCTTCGGAGATGGGACTGTAATGGCTCTGCTGAAAAACAATTAAAAAAGAAACATAAGTTGAAAAGGTGAATTCAAAGGCATTTTTTCTGACTATATAAGACTGGTATTATCAGATTTGATTCACATGACTATATATTATCTCACTGCTTATTTGTATTAAACTTGTGAAAATATATAGCACTCTGTTTGGATAATGAAATACATTTTTTTACACAATTGGGATGTTTTACTGAAAGTATATTCAGTAGTATAGTTGGTTGTTTAGAAATAACAAGAACACTATTATGTACTCATTTTTGTATTTGATTAACAGTGTTTCTTCTGACCTACTGATTAAGAAGCTTAACTGTAAATGTTCACATTCCATTTAAACAATAGTAGGTTACTTTGTGGTAATATACTGATGAAATTACTTAAATTAATTTTAACAATAAAACATTATTTGCAATGCTTTCAAAATGGCATTGCATGAAAGAAAGAAAGAGGTAAATGCAGAGTAAAATGCTTAAAACGATATCACTGATTGAAGGTGTTAAAACAAAGAGAGGGACTGAAAAACGATGATCACAGGTCATGGAAAATTCTCATGCCTTTATCTTCAAAGGTAAAATGAAATGGAAAAAATGTTGTTTTCGAATAAAATAAGTAAAGGAAACAATAAGAAGAAAACCTGGTTAGTTATTCAATAAAGTGGTCAAGTGGTGGCACTTTAAAGATTAAGCAGACAATACCTCTATAGTCTCCATCTATAAAATGCGAGATCTAACTTATAAAATATAAGATCTTAATTAAGGACAGTTTACACATTTTATTTTGTAAGAAGGAACAGAAAACTCAAATTCCACAATATGCATATACTGTATTTTGGGATCATTTTTATGGACACACATACAAACTGAGAAGGGTCACTGTGATGTTAATTTTTCTTTGTTTCCTTTCCAACATACTACAGTGTTGTAAATATTTGTACTTTGAGAAAAACTCTTTGTATATGCCTTGCTTTGCACTCCAATCATCAATAATTATCGCAACATGTGTATCACTCTCTTAAAATATGTAACCAATGTAAGAAACCCTTTAAGCTTTAATGCTGCTCTCTGCATCCCCATTGCAGGTCATCCTAACCATATACAGAACCCTTCACTTTCTGCATATTTTATTGTGTTGTGGATTTAATTTTAAACTAGTTGTGTTACCTATCGAAGAAGAGGTTAAAATCTAAGTACTCAACATAGTAACAGTAACAGTGCACTATGCAATGCATATGTATCTATTAAATGCTTATTGGAATGGGATTTGCAAAAGAAGTGTTAATGTCTGTGATGCTCCATCTTTTGGAATAATGGAGATATAGCAACCGGACAGACACACAGACACTTAGCCTTTTATTAAGGTGGATTAATAAATTTGCAATTTTTGCCCATCATTCTACACCCAATAACGCCAAAAGAAAAAATGAAAACATGTTTTCAGAAAGGTTTGCTGATTTATAAAAAATCAAAAACTGAAATCTTTCATGTGTTTAAGTATACAAATGCTTTTCTGTGGCACTCAAAATTGTGGTCAGATGCATTATGTTTGCTTCAGTTATCCTTGTGTTATGTCTAGAACTTGATTGGAATCCTCCTTTGGAAAACTAAACTGATTGGACATACTGTAGTTTCGAAAGATACACACCTGCGTATATAAGGCCCCACAACTTACATGGTGGGTCAAGACAAAAACGAAGCCATGAGCTCCAAGGAACTTTCTGCAGACCTTCACAATTATAATGCGGTGAGGAATAGATCAGGACAAGGGTATAAACCATTTAAAATGCTTTAAATGTTCCCAGGACAACAATGGCCTCAACAATAGTAAAATGAAAGAATTTTGTAATCACCAGGACTCCTCCTAGATCGTCTGGCCAAAGGGAGAAAGAAAGGTCTTGGTCAAACAGATGACCAAGAACCCAATGGTTACTGTAACAGAGCTTCAAAATTCCTCTGTAGAGACTATAGAACCTGCCAGAAGGACCACCATTTCAGCAGGACTCTATCAATCAGGTGTTCATGACACTCTTGAGTAAAAGGCATATTACAGTTTAAAGTACTCTGAAAGCATGAGGAAATAGGGTTGCTTTTCAAACTGGGTTACAAAATTAATGCTCTCTAAATTCCACACCTCCTAAAGCTGCTAAGTAGCTATCCGGAACTGTACAACTCATATGAGTAAACTGAGTACTATTTACTAATACAGTACTTCCAATGGCCAAATATTCAAGCTGCAGTAGCCCATGGCAAAACTCAAATTTCCACAAGCACACTCTCTGCAACATACAGTATTAATCAAGTGTATATATAAGTGAAACATTAAAGTTTTGGCGTGGTTAATACAAGACTATGAAAGCCAAATAAGGATTCAATAAAATGTATTCTTAAAAAGTATATATCCACTTAAAAGCCAAGTGTAGAAAAGTGCTTTAATTATGTGTCTAGAATCATTCTCTAGATATAATTATAATATTCATTAGGCATGTTTGTTGTTAAAATAATTTTAAAACATTTTTCTAACATTATGTCAAATTTCCCACAAAACTGAACTTGATAAGCGGGTTTAGAAAAGCAATGAATAGTCTAATATTGTAAATTCTAAGTAAAAGATACAGAATGTAATATATGCTTTGTGTATGTTTTCAAAAATATAGAGAATAAATAATGGAAAGGTGCCAAATTTTGTATCAAGTAGTTCATCACATCCATCAAGCATAACCTCTGATTCAGCTTTTTATTTTGCCTTATTTAATAGTCTTGTAAGATCACTGAAGCACAGTTACTTGAAACAAAACAGTCAATATCTCACATAAAGTATACTGAAAGTCTTTTATAACAGAGTCCCTTGGAATCAATAACTTTTTGCAACATTTTGAAAAAGCCACAGGCTTTATTAAAATCTATTCCATTTGATTTGTTTTGTTATCAGGCATGAAGCAGGAATCATATAGTACTTGACTGCCATGCAAAACTGCTTCAATGCCAGATCATAGCTTACATATATGTGTGATTGTGTCAGGCTCAGAAGCATGGCGATATGATGTTTGATTTACTAGGAAATACATCTTGAAAAATACAGATCTGTTTTAAAAAATACTTTTCAACCACTACATGACTAAGGCACATACATTTCGGGTCATCAGGCCTGTTTGTTTGTTTGACGTACTACATAAAGCTTTTCCCATTGTTTTATGTTTCAAAATGGCATGTTATCTTCCTCAAAAGTAAAGAAAAATAATTATGAATTACAAAGTTGGATAAATAGCAATGATGTAGACAGTACAAAAATGTTTTCCCCTACCAATAAAAGCAACATTTATTTGTGAAATTTCATTGTATCTAAGTATGCTGTAACAAAGAATTACTGTATTACTTATTACACGTGGATAAACAATATAAAAAGGGAATAGAAATCAACCCATTTCTCAACTAGAATTAGTAGCACAGTAGGGGAACATGATTCTTACAGAAGGAAAACAGCCTGGGATTTGGTAAAAATCCAGTGCACTATGTACACAAAAATCACTGGACATGAAAGGGTTTTTTTAAGTCATGTGTTAGAGTTATTAGCAGGAACCGGTTCTTATGAGGGGAACTTGGACAAAGCATGTAAAATACACAGAAACAATGCTGTTAGCAAGAAATGAATAACAGGCCGAATACAGTTGTCTCTGTAATCAAAAAACATTTAACTAAGAATGTCAAAGCTGAAAAGTAAGTAATGACAACTTTTTACTGTTGTACTGTAAACATTACACTTCTTGCTAAAAAGCATTATTCTTTGTCTTTCCTTCCTGCTACTGTTTTACTCCTTTGTTATTTTTAATTTCAACTGTCCCAGACTCTTCCCGAGTTCAGGGTTGGCAGAACCCAAAACAGGCAGAGTTTATCCTCTTTAAAGCGTATTTACTCATAAACTCACCATAGATTAACAGATGCTGCAGTAGCTTTGTCTTTAATCTATACTAATAAAAGGCAAAGCCCTCACTCACTCACTCACTCACTCACTCACTGACTCACTCACTCACTCACTCATCACTAATTCTCCAACTTCCCGTGTGGGTGGAAGGCTGAAATTTGGCAGGTTGATTCCTTACAGCTTCCTTACAAAAGTTGGACAGGTTTTATATCGAAATTCTACGCGTAATGGTCATAACTGGAAGCAGTTTTTCTCCATTTACTGTAATGGAGATGAGCTTCAACGCCGTGGGGGCGGAGTTTCGTGTGACATCATCACGCCTCCCACGTAATCACGCAGTACATAGAAAACCAGGAAGACCTCAAAAAAGCGCTCAAGAAAACATGCATTATATAATTGAGAAGGCAGCGAAACAATAAGAAGCGAGTTCTGCTACTTCGGAAACAAAGCACGATGTAAACCTACACTTTAAATTAAGTTCATAGACAGGCTGCGCTGGCGTTGTAATTTAGTGCCTGCCCATATAAGGCCATCCGTCAGCGGCAATCCAATAGCAAACTGCCACGGGTAAATATTCACGGGTGAAGGACTGTGCTTATGGAGAGGAAGATGAGATGGTCAGGGTGGTGTTTGACACAAACTCAGCGAAACTGCCAGAGAAAGTTTTAAGTGCCAGGACTAAGGTAACATTAAATAAAGCTATGGACATAGCACGAGATGGCACCAGCACAGCTGGGAACCTTCGATGCAAGTACACCGAGTGGCTCACGTGAACTGATGCAGTGCACAGATAAAAAGCAACAGTTCCAAAGAGCTGAACAAAACCGAATTACACAATTGAAAAGGCAGCAAAAATATGAAGCGTCTGATAAGCATATTCATAAATGCAGCTACTGTGGAAACAAAGCACACGGTGGAAAAAGTCAATGTCCCGCTAAAGGAAGACAGCGTAAAAAAAAAAACCCGTGCATGCAGTTTGTCACATCACAGATAAAAAGGAAGACGAGCTGTTTATTGATGCAGTAAGGAACTAATCGATGAATGAAACCTCTTATCTTTACAACGATTGACAAACACGGAATGTAACTTGAACACATCGTACAAATACGAGCCTGATTGAAAGAAATAATGATAATCAAATCCTTGATGACAGCAACATTCAATAACACTCACAAAACAATTACTGTATATTGACAATCATGTTACGTTATTTTTAAAATGTTCCCTTTTCTTTTTCATAACTTCTACTTCTCCACTGCGATACACGGGTATATATATAAATGTATATCTATAGCCCGATCTACAATACATACTTTAGCATAGACAAGCGGTGGCGCAATTGTAGAGTCTTCGCCTCTAACGCCGACATTCGAGGTTCGATTCCGAGAGGGATGTACTGACTATGTACGCGCTACCGATTCATTTTACCTTCCCATCTCCTTGGTTTGGGACGTATGAAAAATATTAGGTTAACGCAGAATCATGTTACGTTATTTTTAAAATTTTCCCTTTCTTAGCACAAGCACAGTTGAGAAGCTTCGATGCATGTACTCCATAACGCTTAAAAATAACGCATTTAATCACACTTTCAATTCCAAGCAAACGGAACTTTTGTCAATGCATGATTTCCTGGTACATCCATTACACTGATGCACACATCACAGCTACAAAAATGTTAGAGTCGGAATAAAGCGCGTCCTACGACTGATCATTTCGACTACCCGAAAGCCTTGATAAAAGCATGGTTTTGTGCACACTGAAAAGCAAGCAAAATTAGATGCATTACAGAAAGCGGACTTTGTGGCTCTTACTGGGGATCATTGGACTTCCGTGACCGTTAGTAATTCTAAATACATCTAATTACAAAATGTTCAATGATCACACTGTTTTAGCCTAATGTACAAAATAATTTTGGCTAATGTTACTCAGAGTTTAAAGAGTAAGCTGGTCAAATTACCTTTTATGTTTCTGACTTATTTTTTTAAGAAGAAAACTGCACTTTATGGTGAAATTTTGGTTATTATTATTTAAAGACAATACTATTCTGAAAATGTACTTAAAGTACTTAAACTACCACTTTATTTTTAAGTCTGCCCAATTTTAACCAGGGATGATATTTTTGTTTCTGTTTTGAATTCAAATGCAGTTTAAAAGCTTTTTTCAGAAATTAAAACAGCTTCAGTTTACAATATTCATGTCCATGTCTATTATTTGATTCTGTAAGCCCACTAAAACCGTTTTAAATAAAAAAAAAAACATTTGCGATTTGGGGCAAATTTACGTGTCGATTACATACGATTAATCAAGATTAATTCTTACACAGCCTCTAATTAATTGGATTAATTTTTTAATCGAGTCCCACCCTAATATATATATGTAGATATATATATGTAGATTTATATATATATGTGTATATACAGTATATATGTAGATATGTATATGTTGTATATACAGTATGTATATATGTGTGTGTGTATATATACAGTATGTGTATATATATGTATATGTATATATATGTGTGTGTGTATATGTATATATATATAACTGTATATATATATGTGTATAGATGTGTATATATATATATATATATTTATATGTTTATATGTATATATATGTTTATATATGTGTCTGTGTGTGTGTATATATATATATATATATATATATATATATATATATATAGCAACACTCATGACAATGACAAAACAATTACATTAACAATCATCTTACGTTATTTTTAAAATGTTTGCTTTTCTTTTTCATAACTTCTTTAACACACTACTTCTCCGCTGCGAAGCGCGGGTATTCTGCTAGTACTTTAATAAAAAAAGCTAGACAAAATACTAAGATTATTTGTATAATACAACATCGAACTTTATTTCAGCATTACAAGGTTGATTTAGCTCCTCAGTTCTTCTTCATACATGACATCTCCTATGCTTTTTTTGATCATACTTTCCTGTTGTTTAAGTAGTAGATGTTGGGTGCGAATAATTTTGTCTTTACTCCTTTTTAATATTGCATTCATGGACCGCAAAAAGTATCTACAGTTGGCAGGACATTGAATAGTATGGAAGATTCTGAAGCAGAACTCCATATGACAGGACATTACCAATAGTGTTATTCTATAATGTCACTAAGGTGATTTAAAGTTTATTTATTCAAAGGTAAAACTGCTAAAAAAAATCTTGACTCTGTACTGGCATCAAACCCTAAAATTAGTACTGCCACATAATGCACTGGGTTTGAATAAAAATCTACAAAAAAAAACTATAAAAGATACTGATTACTTTTACTGACTCAGAAGCGCCATCCTTTATTCTTCTCTCACATTCTAAAAAACAGCATCTTCATCAGCTATAGAAAAAAATTGCAGTTCATTTTGTTCCATTGTGGTTTAGCACCACTGCTCAATTTGCATTTTTTTAATTCACTCTATGTTATTCTGCAACAAAAGGTGCTTTATATTGGTTGTTGAATGATACTGGAAATTTAATGGTGATATGCAACATGACTACTGTGACGCCTTTCTCAAAAGTGCAAGGCTATGTACTGATACTAATAAGGAAACTGCAATCAATTATTTTCAGATTTACTGTTGTTGTGAGTGTTTCTGAAACAGCACAACTAGCTAAAAACATTTATTTGGATTTGGGAATTTTTAAAGTTTTTTTTTGTAGAAAAAAGGAATATTGCTCCCTAAGGATTTGGCAACACTGAATAAGTTACTTTTGGAACAATACATCTCTCAAAAAATTTACGGGGGAAAAATGTCTTTTGTAAATGGAACATGGCTAAACTTAATCCATGACAAGACAAAAAGACATACTGTAAAATAAAAGCTGTAATACAGTAAGCCAGTGACATTTTATCCCAAAGTGATTTGAGGGAAATAAAAAAAAAACACAGAAACTGCTATATCGTGCCTTTGGTTCTATTTAAACTTAATAGGAACTAATCAAATTGTTTGCTGCAATGCCCTCATTCTGCCTGATGGAAATTGTAGTCTTTGTATCAGCACTGCCACCAATTTGCAGGTGATATACATATGTGGGTGGGTGGAGTTGTTTACATATCTCTATAAAAAAAATCTTAGAATGAGGCAAGACTTTTTCAAAAAGACGAGACGTGTCTTTCACAGAAAGACACTTTCATGTCCCACAAGACAAGACTTTGTGCCAAGAGATTTAACCACGCCTAGGGACGGAAATAAAAGGCAAAGGGCAGATGACAAAGTAGAACATCATAAAGAATCAAAAACGCTGGCGCGATACACATGTAGAGCAAGTTAGAGATAATGGATGTACGAAAATTCAAAAGTCTCAAAAAATGATAGTAAAGATTGCATTGGCGCAAAGAAACAAAAATTATTACTTGGTGAAATAATGGAACAGCAAAAAGAGATTGAATATATTGTTCAGATTCAAACTTTAATTGGAAGACTTGTAGATCATCTAATTCGTGTTGCTATCAGGGAAACGTAGTGTTTCTTCCCAATGAAGAGGAGTATCTACGAGAATTAAAAGATTTATTGCTTAGTGAAAGTGAAATCCACATACACTGTCATGCTTGGGTCACAGAGTTGCACAGATACACAGGAGATTTTAGAGACAGAAATGTTATTGAGACACTTCAAACAAACATAAGTCTCTTCAGAAGTGAATCAAACTGTGTGTGTAGTCGGAGGGGACAGTTCCATATCTCAATTAAAAGAATAAAAAATCTTCCACTTCAAAGGGGCACACCATGGGATCGATATCCCCAACAGAAGCAGAGGATGTCTGGGGGAGCAGAGAGAAAAGGCAGTGAGACAAAAGAACAGCTGCTGTACAGGCTTTTAAATGTTTGAAGCGCCGCACGAAATGCAGATCATGTGGCACGGCAGCAGCAGCAAGCCAGCACCTGATAGAGCGAAGAGAAAGAAGAAAAAAAAATAAATATTTGTTTATTTGTTTCCCATTGTATCACTGTTTAACCGCATCTCCTTGGGGTGCATTCAGCCCCCGTCTTCACAACGCAAGCGGCAGAGACACGAATATGCTGGTGCGTAATGCAGTCCGGCTGGGGGCTGGGGGTTTGTGTTGGCAAGAAAAATGAGCAGGGGATGAAGCCCCCTACTATATTAAATATCTGTTTTCCTGGATCAATTACGTACATTTGACTGGTCGAGAAGTGGCATAGTTTTGTGATTCTTTTTGTACAGCAAAATTCTAAGTGTCCTTGTGGAATCCATTTTGCTGGAATTGCTGGCAAATCGCTATATACTAAAAACAGCCCAGGTCTGGATGGTCCCCTCAGTTTCACGGTCTATGAGTAAGTTCCACACCCTGGTGGATATACATAGAGAAACATAAGGAAATCAGTAATGGATCACTGCACATCATGCAATTGACTCGACCATTCATAATTTTCATACTCTTTCTCTGTATGGTTAGCATTCGTTTGCTCAGAGGTTGATGCACTTGCTGTTTCCTGAGCAGCTCTTATGTCAGTGTTTGCAATTGCAACTACTTAGTATGTTTTCCTTGATTTTTCAGTTAAGCTGACACATAAGTCTTCAATCTGCCACAAGAATGATTTAAGATATGAAGAGGTAGGGGAAGTGACGGCGAAGGTGGTAGGGATGAGAACAGTGCCCGTACACATGCGCTGAACTGCTGCTGCCCTGCTGCCCACTGCCAAAAACTGATTCTACAATAAAATAAAATAAAAATAAAAAGAGGAATAACTTTCAAGTTAATCATCACCCCAAAAGCGGGTAGTAGATGTCAACTAGTATACAGTTTGCAAGCTACAGGTGATTAAAATCCTGGACAGACAAACAGACAGCCAGTTAGCATATTATATAAGAAGATAAACAGAAGTCTCACTCAAACAATTTAACTCTTTCAGGGCTGATGTCGACTTTTGTCAAACGGAGGAGTTGACGATGGTAGTCAACTGTAAACTGTGACAAAACCAACCATTATGTTTTAGTTGGACTCTCGTTGCTAGAAGGAAAGTTAGCTTCATTGGTTCGAATGATTTCCTGTGCTCGTGTGAGTAGTAAGGCGCAAACAACGGCTAAAATGGCACTGACATAATGGTGAGAGATCAAAGCGAATGTGTAAAGCAAAATACTCTGTGGACAAAGTTTTGCCTATTCTCTCTGAACTGGACTATGACTGTTCGGAGTCCGATTTTGATACAAGTGTTTGAAAATGAGCGTGAGATTTCAGCTTCAGCTGAATGGTCCCCAGCTAATTGTGGTGCTGAACAAGTTCATGTAGCTGATATACCTACGGCACTGTTCGCCAGGAGGACTGCCACATCACAATGATAAGAGGTAGAAACCAGATTGAAATGCACAGTGACCAGTGAAGACAGCCTGGCAGCAAGCCTGCTGCACATTCTTGGCAAACTGGCAGCCACAGTATGCAGCAACAGATGTTTTATGTTGATTTCTGTGTGAAACCATTGCTTTTCAGAAACTATTTTTTTTTAAAAAAGCATTCAGCCCTCAAAGAGTTAAAAGATAAGATGGACAATCTAAACTATCTTATAAAAGCTGGGTGAAAATTGACACAGTAGTATCCATTTACTATTGGTAACACATGAAAACATAATTTGAAAAGGATTTAGATTACTGTAAGGTATCATGTTAGTACAGATATCAAATAAAATTCATTCAGAGGATACTCAAAACATTTGGGAGAGAGACAATTTACCTTGAAAAAAGGCTCAACAGTGTAGGCAAAAGCCACATTGCCACATCACAGCATGCTTGCATCATCAACTCATGCTGTGAAAGCAACCACATTTACCTCAAGTTGAGCTTGTGCGCACAAACTTATAGGAGGGAGATTTGGCAGTAAGGAGAGATGCAAACTGCTAATTGCGATTGTTTAGAGCATTATTCTGTTAGGAAAGCTGGATGGTTGGGGGACATGAAACCACAGTTTAATAAAAATGGATCAGTAAGCTAATTGACCAATCACCAACGCAATGTCCACTGAAAGTCAAAACCTTGTTTAAGGTGAGTTTCTACAAATATAATGCAGGATACATATAAATCACTGATGTAGAATATAGACATTTAATGATGCAATTTGAAATAATCTGTGAAAGGTGTTTTAAATGACTTGTACTGCTTGTGAAATGTCACATCCATTTCTTATTAATTCTAATGTACATTCTTACATTCTTCAAAAATAAACATGATCTAGAAATTAGTTTAACTGTCCAACTGATTTATGATGAGGTAGAAAATATTACAGATACATCTAGACACAAGAAATAAAAATGTAAAAACGTTTTTAAAAAGCTATTCATAGTACGATGTTTGGTCAATCTGAAACCTTTTATGCTAGACATCATTAACACAGCCTTGAACAATCTACACTTTAGGAATGATAGCAGGGTTCACTTAGTGCACGTTTTTTTTCCTTTTTTTCATGAAGCTCTGATTTTTATTCAAACTACACCAATCAGGCATTATTGAGTTCCATGTTTTAATCTTTAGGAGATATAATATTTTTATTAACATCAAACAATTGCTTTACTTAAATCTGAAATTAATGTAATGGTATAAAATAAGAAGAAACTTTATAATCCTAGCCAAAATAGGAACACCTCTACCTTATAATAAAATGTGCAGCTTTCACGCTCTTATAATAACTGAAGTGATTACATTATTTATAGATGTCTGATGTTCCTACTTTATTCACAAGATTTTGGAAATATGCTTTAATATTTAAAAAATGTCTATGACTGCATTTCCTAAAAAGAAAGAAGCCCACATGTTTGCTAAGCATTAGAAATTTCAATTTTATATATGCAGATACATGAAACTTTAATAGGTAAAAGCTTTTGAGACATTTGTGTATTAAATATGTTTTAGAGAAACTTGTTATCATAAATGTATCAGAAAATTCACACTTCTGCATCTCAGATTTACATTAGCATAAGTAAAAGTGAAATAAGCCAGTAGCATTTAATGGTATAGTCAGGGTTACATTTGAAGTATTAACCATGAAATCGGATGATGACTCATGTTTCATTTTTGCCCTTATTAACTGTTCTGGCAAGAATTAAAATATAGTTTATGGTCAATATGCAAAACTCACAGAAAGCTTCATAGTATTAAATACAGATTACTGGAACATCCAATACTATTGTCATGTCAGTTATGCAGGATACACAAGTTCATTCATATTACATTAAAAATGACACCTGCACCATATAATGAAACCAGGCTGTCACCATTTTAATCAAGTAATAGAGAATGGTAGCAAAAAAAAATAATCTTAGGAATTAATAGCTGCTGCAAGGTTGTGCAGTTTTAACAGTTCTATTCACATTTTCTCCTCTATACTCTATTAATAGTGGGTTTTGAAGGATCTTTTTAAGTTACAGTGGTGTGAAAAACTATTTGCCCCCTTCCTGATTTCTTATTCTTTTGCATGTTTGTCACACAAAATGTTTCTGATCATCAAACACATTTAACCATTAGTCAAATATAACACAAGTAAACACAAAATGCAGTTTTTAAATGATGGTTTTCATTATTTAGGGAGAAAAAATCCAAACCTACATGGCCCTGTGTGAAAAAGTAATTGCCCCTTGTTAAAAAATAACCTAACTGTGGTGTATCACACCTGAGTTCAATTTCCGTAGCCACCCCCAGGCCTGATTACTGCCACACCTGTTTCAATCAAGAAATCGCTTAAATAGGAGCTGCCTGCACAGAGAAGTAGACCAAAAGCACCTCAAAAGCTAGACATCATGCCAAGATCCAAAGAAATTCAGGAACAAATGAGAACAGAAGTAATTGAGATCTATTAGTCTGGTAAAGGTTATAAAGCCATTTCTAAAGCTTTGGGACTCCAGCAAACCACAGTGAGAGCCATTATCCACAAATGGCAAAAACATGGAACAGTGGTGAACCTTCCCAGGAGTGGCCGGCCGACCAAAATTACCCTAAGAGCGTAGAGACGACTCATCCGAGAGGTCACAAAAGACCCCAGGACAACATCTAAAGAACTGCAGGCCTCACTTGCCTCAATTAAGGTTAGTGTTCACGACTCCACCATAAGAAAGAGACTGGGCAAAAACGGCCTGCATGGCAGATTTCCAAGACGCAAACCACTGTTAAGCAAAAAGAACATTAGGGCTCGTCTCAATTTTGCTAAGAAACATCTCAATGATTGCCAAGACTTTTGGGAAAATACCTTGTGGACTGATGAGACAAAAGTTGAACTTTTTGGAAGGCAAATGTCCCGTTACATCTGGCGTATTAGGAACACAGCATTTCAGAAAAAGAACATCATACCAACAGTAAAATATGGTGGTGGTAGTGTGATGATCTGGGGTTGTTTTGCTGCTTCAGGACCTGGAAGGCTTGCTGTGATAGATGGAACCATGAATTCTACTGTCTACCAAAAAATCCTGAAGGAGAATGTCCAGCCATCTGTTTGTCAACTCAAGCTGAAGCGATCTTGGGTGCTGCAACAGGACAATGACCCAAAACACACCAGCAAATCCACCTCTGAATGGCTGAAGAAAAACAAAATGAAGACTTTGGAGTGGCCTAGTCAAAGTCCTGACCTGAATCCAATTGAGATGCTATGGCATGAACTTAAAAAGACGGTTCATGCTAGAAAACCCTCAAATAAAGCAGAATTACAACAATTCTGCAAAGTTGAGTGGGCCAAAATTCCTCCAGAGCGCTGTAAAAGACTCATTGCACGTTATCGCAAACGCTTGATTGCAGTTATTGCTGCTAAGGGTGGCCCAACCAGTTATTAGGTTCAGGGGGCAATTACTTTTTCACACAGGGCCATGTAGGTTTGGATTTTTTTTTCTCCCTAAATAATAAAAACCATCATTTAAAAACTGCATTTTGTGTTTACTTGTGTTATATTTGACTAATGGTTAAATGTGTTTGATGATCAGAAACATTTTGTGTGACAAACATGCAAAAGAATAAGAAATCAGGAAGGGGGCAAATAGTTTTTCAAACCACTGTATATTAAAATGAATAGCTCTACAGAAACAGCTGTAAGGAAGAAGTACCAAAATGGACCTGTTTTAAGGGCTATTAATAAAAATAAGCATGCAAATGAAACAAAAAAATAAATAAGCATCAGAATTAAACAAAACCTGATATAGTACACTCTTTTAGTAAATAAGTAGAAGATTTTTATTTTTTTTTAATATAGTGGATTCAAACAGTATTCAGACTCCTTCACTTTCTGCACAGTTTATTGTGCTGTAGATTTAATTTTTAATGTATGAATGTGCCATATTTGTCCATTAATCTGCACTCAATAACCCATAATAACAAAGCAAAAACATGTTTTTAGAAAGCTTTGCAAACTCATTAAAAATCAGACTGAAATTTCTCATTCATATTAAGATCCTAAATTTAGTACTTCGAAAAATTTTCTTTGGCAGCAATTACAGATTCAGCTCTTCTTAGGTAAGTCTTTTAAAGCTCTGCAGACCTAAATTTGGGCAGTTTATCCCATTCCTCTTGGGAGATCCTCTTAAGCTTCATTAGATTAAATGGGAAGCAACTATAAACTGCCATCTTCAGGTCTCTGCACACATGTTCTATAGGGTTTAAGTCTGGGCTTTGGCTAAGACACTCAAGGACAGTCAGAGAATTTTCCTAAAGCCTCTCCAGTGTTATCTTGGCTGCATGCTTCAGGTCACTGTTGTGCCAAAAGGTGATTTGTCAGCCCAGTCTGAGGTTGCATGCTCTCTGCATTTGACTGCCTTCATTCTTCCTTTAAATCTGACCAGTCTCCCTGTTTTTGCCACTGAGAAGCACCACTATAGCATGAATACTCCAGGAATATGTCCTTTTTAGTTGCCTGATCACTCCTACTCTGGAAATGGAAGGGAGTGGGACATCATTCCTTCTGGCGGCTTCAGTCAAAAGAACAAAAAATAATCCTGGATGTGGTGCCACGCCCATGAAACAGCACATAGACCCACACTAAAACATACATGGCCAAATAATACAGCTTGCCGTCTTTGGCATAAGAGAGAGTATTCATAGAAAACCCCATGTAAAAACCAGCAGAGCAGTCAGACTACACACAATGCAAAGCCTAGGATTTGATCACCACCCCACACTTCTCTTACAGATTCAAGACAATAAGCCAAAATATCTGAAAGTAATGGTTTACAATCAATACACACACACATACAAGATTTCTGCAAATAAGAATAATTACCTTTAACACTACACAGCAAATATTCAGAATTCATAATCATTTATAGCACTTGGCATACTGTAAAATAATTCTTAAATCTGTTGCACTTTACCCTCTGGGACCTACAGTAAATCTGTTTCCTGTTGGCAACAAATGAAACTTACTAAAAAAGGATTGCTTCTGTTGACATCTTTCTCTCTAACTTGTTTGTGATACAACTCAGTGACAGAGGATTGCTGCAAACCCATAATATTAACAAACTAATTTAGACTATGATATAAAGTTTGTATTTCTAATGTTAAAGTAGCAAAACCAACACACAAAAGTATACAGTACAGGCCAAAAGTTTGGACACACCTCCTCATTCAATGTGTTTTCTTTATTTTCATGACCATTTACATTGGTAGATTCTCACTGGAGGCATCAAAACTACGAATGAACACATGTGGAGTTATGTACTTGGTTTTATTTCAGGTGACTACGTGTTGAAGCTCATCGAGAGAATGCCAAGAGTGTGCAAAGCAGTAATCAGAGCAAAGGGTGGCTATTTTGAAGAAACTAGAATATAAAACATGTTTTCAGTTATTTCACCTTTTTTGTTAAGTACATAACTCCAAATGTGTTCATTCATAGTTTTGATGCATTCAGTGAGAATCTACCAATGTAAATGGTCATGAAAATAAAGAAAACACATTGAATGAGGAGGTGTGTCCAAACTTTTGGCCTGTACTGTATGTGACAAGAGAATAAATATAAGACTTATAAAAAGTGTCATAGGTTTATGGTTTTGTCCACTTTGAAACAGTTGAAATTCTACAGAAAACATAACTATTTTTGCCACTTCCTACTGTGTTGAGATCAGAGTTGAGCCTGTTGTTGATGATTGTTCTTAAAAATTTGTAGTGTTCCACCTTATCCACAATTTTCCCTTTTGCTACTGCTGAGACAGCGAGAGGAGGGCAGAACATACTGTAAAATCTTTAACTAAAGTATATCTTTAATCATAGAGATATTTAACTGTAAAAAAAGAACAATTGAACAATTGACCTCATATAGACCCATGGCTGTCAACCTTATCTGTAAAAGGGCTTACAATGGCAGAATCATTTGCAAATTTCAAGATATTTCTGTCCTTAAGTGAACTCTTGCAAAATATTAGAAACCAATATTTTTGACCTCTCCAACCACCAGGCAGGAATATATCTGCACATCAACAATCTCATCCAAAATACCACCATGATAAAAGAACTTGTCATGGATTTCAACACCATACTAGCACCCTATCTTTAATAATAAATGGAAACAATAAAAATATATTGCCATGCTCACTTTTATTAGTTTAACTTAGATCATTAATAGAATAGTGACAAAAATGTTATCCTTGTTATGCTGAAATAAAAAAAAAATCTTGGATGAAATCAGTAATACCCATCAAAAGCTTCCATTAGATTTTGATAAAAAGCAGCTGATTCTCATTTGCTGTGTGACATATATTAGCTCAATTATAATTGCCCAATAATAACTCTTATACACAAACTTTTGAAATCATATAATCTTCTGCCTATGAAAATGTACTGAACTGACCACAGATCTTATCAGCAGTGTTCAGCTTTGGAGCAGTGGTTTCAGCATGCATTGTTCACAACACCCTAAATTATAATAAATAAATAAAAAAAAACATATAGGAGGCAGGCAGCACAATGACGCAGTGGTAACACTGCTGCCTCGCTGTAAGGAGACATGGGTTCGCTTCCTGGGTCCTCCCTGCGTGGAGTTTGCACATTCTCCCCGTGTAGGTGTGGGTGTTCTCAAGGTTAATTTATTGGCCTGTATGTACTTAATGTTTTATTCTTGTTCTTGAATTATTAGGGGGCTTTACCTCCTGCTCGCTTTGCTCACCAACCCCAGGGCCTGCGCCATGCGCCAGCCACTTTACGTCTCTGCCGCTAACGTGTGTGGATTTCACTTTCACCAAACAACAAATCTTTTAATTCTCATGGATACACCTCTTCATTGGGAAAAAACACTACTTTTCCCTGATGGCAAACATGAATTAGACGACCTACAAGTCTCCTACTTAAAGTTTAAATCCAAACAATATATTCAATCTTTTTTTGCTGTTCCGTTACATCACCAAGTAATAATTTCCATTTGTTTGCACTAATGCGATCTTTTCTATCATTTTTTTGAGATTATTGAATTTTAGTACTTTCATTATCGCTAACCTGCACTGCATGTGTATTGCACCAACGTTTTTGAATTCTATACAACATTATACTTTGTCATCTATTCTTTGTCTCTTATTTCCAGCCCCAGGTGTGGTTAAATCTCTTGGCAAAAAGTCTTGTCTCACGGGACATGAAAGTATCTCTCTGAAAAAGTCACATCTCGTCCCAGGATTTTTTTATTATAATAGATTAATTTTCATTTAATTGTGAAATGTATATTTATTATTCAATATTTCTGTATCATGTCTTTAAGTGTTATTACATTTCTTGTGTTGTAGGTGGAACCCTTAAATGTGGGGCAATTTTTACATCATCTACTGAAGGATTATCCTCAGCATTTATATGTGAGGCTATAGGATGGCTTTTCAATGAATCATTGAGTGTTACTTGGAGGTATTACTGTAAGTGTGGTTTTTCTTTTGATAAGTTTTTGTTTTTTGGCTTCTTCTATTTTGTTCTTGAATTTTATAATTTAGATTACATCTTGGATTTGCTTGTCCTGGATTGTCTTCTCGATGTTGCTATTTTTTTTTTCCTTTTGTGATGTATTCCCAGTGAATTAATTATTTAAAAGTATTTTTATTTGGGCTTGTCTTCTCAAGCCAGGGCTTTTATGGTTCCTCTCTCTTGAAGGGCACTTTATATTCTTCTGAAACATTTCAGATATTTTTCAACTCTTAGGGCAATCTTTCCATTTTTTCAACTGAAGAGTCTGGATCTGGCTGCCTAGGGTTGAAGCTGCATTTGGGCAGACTGGTGAAGATTCTATCCTACTTTATAGTTAATGTTTTAGACACTATGAGATATTGTGTTAGCACCCTGCCAGGTGTGTATACATTTGGATTTGGCAAGCAATGTGCCCAGTGAAAAAAAGGCAAAGGAGATGAAAGATAATGAAAAGTAAGAGGCAAGAGGAAGTCTTATGGGTAAGTTTTATCAGGTGCTGCTTTAAGTATTTATACCACTCAACACTTATACTGGTCATACCACAGGCTGGAAGTATTGCATATTTTTTATTTGTTTTAGGAATCCACTGCTAACATTTCTTTTGATCAGACACAAATGATTATTTTGCAGTTTATAAAAGCAATATTTCACTGATCTTAGAATATTCCCACAAAAGCCTGTACACTATTATCATGGTTAGAAAGTGCAAATTTGGTTTTATGTCAACATCATCAACAGTATAGTTATGGAAGATAAAGATGAAGTACAGGTACATAATGGCAAGAGTGTACAATTTTAAGCATATCAGTATAAGAAAATATAAATGTTACTTATTTTTAAAAAACACTGATACCTGTATGTAGCCAGTTTTAATAAATGTATGTGGTGACATGTAAATATTTAATCCAAATCTTTAATGAGATATAGTATCCACTGATATCACACATAATAGGAAAAAAACAGTAAAAAATGTTTTCCAAGTAAATGAATATACTGTATGCCCTTGCTATTTAACATACCAGTATTATACACTTGATGTAGTAATCCTGAAAACATGATAAAAATATGGAAAAAAGCATACAACATTTATTCACTAAAAAATTCACAATAATCCAATGAGATCTCATTGTTTTTTTTGCAAGACCCCTTATATTTCTATAAATGGTATCAAAGTGGCTCTTTGATTCTTTTAGAGCAAACTGTAAGTAGTAGGGCTTATGTACGTTATATAAGACAGTTTGGGACATTGAACTGCCTACAACATTTCATCATCAGTCAAGGAAAGCCAGGATCAAAAAGAAAAAAAAATAACAGGATATAATTTTATAGATCAGTTTTCAAAGGCTTTCTTCTCAAATCTAAAATGTTTATTTTCAAAACCGCACTGCTGTAATTCAGAGTAAATTACCTAATTAAAACGACATGGTCTATTATGAAGCAATGCTTCTGTAAATTGTGACAAAAATTCTATAAACTTATTATATGCATCAATATAAAAAGGGTATCATATTCAATACAACAACAAACACAAATATTTATAGCCAGCAATGGCACTTTCTTTGCATTGTAGGCAATGTCTCTGCTTGACCACTGATTTTGAACAGAACGCATACCATAGTATGTTATTATAATTCAAGAAATATTTATTTTAATAAGTATTTGAAAATACTCAAGTTTAGATTATCAAGATGAAAATATGCATTTGCTGTTTTAAATATTTTCACACATTGCTGGGTTGGATCCCTGGCAGATGAACCCTACCTGTAAAAAGCTTGTATTCCCACTATAAAGCTCATAAAAACACTGTCATGAGCCTAAATAGTGTAGTTAGAAAGAAATGCACTTGGAAATAAAGTGCTATATCAGTTCATGTCACAAATGCATAGAGACCCAAGTGATATAAATAAGTCTTGCCATGTACCTTTTTTCTCTTTTTATTGTCCCAGTCCCATGTTACCTCCCTAATGTTATCTCATATTCTTTCAACATTCTAAGGGAGAGTCTGACATTTAAAAATTGATAATATGGACTCTATACAGAAGAGTGGGTAATTTCACTTTACCCTCTATGACACAGAATGATCTGTATCTGAATTCAATTGTGTCTGAAACAAAGCTCACGCTCACGAGTACCTCACAGAGAAGGTGCAGAGGGACAGAGTGAAAAAATGATAAATGTTCGCTTCGAGTTTTTTCTTCGAGATTACCTTCAAGGAGAACTGATAAAGTAAATGCATATGCTAGAAAATAGTCAAAGTTTCACCTAGAGAACATTAATATTATATAATATTACCAGAGTGCAAGTGTTCCATAAATACCTAATTGTCAGAAAAATGAGCATGAAAAGGAATAACAACCAATGTGACAGTTGGTTTACAATATAATACAAAAGAATACACATGGACACGTTCATTTATAAACCAGCAGTTCTCAAATTCAGTCCTAGGGTCTCCTGGGCCTGCTGGTGTTTATTTAAATCAGTTTCACGATCACTGCATCTTTATTACTTTCAATTTATCTCATTGCTCAGTTAGTTTAACTTTTTATTCTCTTATTCCAAAGTGTTTGAAAATATTTGTATTTTTGCCAAAACGTAGAAATGCATACCTTTCCTTTGTCATTTTCTTTAATTTCTTTTCTTAGTGTTTCCTCCCTTAATTGCATCCCTGTGCTAACACCACTGAATTCCAAAGGGAAACAGTTACTTCAGTGTCATAATCACTTGTTTAGGTGGAAAAAAAAGTTTCTTAATGAGCTGAGAAGAGAAAATGGCAGAAAATGTATTTTCCACATTAACATTCAATGTTGTTTTCCACTGTCTGCATTGCTCATTGCTAATCATAAGCATTTGAATACAATTTATAAATTATAAAGAATATAAATATTTATGTATTGGTAAGAAATGCATGTAAGGCCCGATAACTAAATAATGAGTTCAATTAAACATAAAAATCACACATGTTATATATAAACGTCTACGCATGGAAGTGTGTCTGTCTGGCCTGGAAGTATGAGGCAGCCCGGAAGGGCGTGGCTACAGCATGAAGTTCAAAGAGCCGGCAAGATGGTCCCAAGTTAACGGGTCAGAAGAAGAAAGAAGTATGAGGCTACAGCATGAAGATTAAAGAAAGTGACTCCATTGACAAAATGAAACCGCAGACGAAAGACAAACTCACTCAGCCACAAATACACAAGCGAGGTGAGCACATTGGCCAAACGAAACCTTTGAGGTGGCAGAAACTCGCTTAGCCGCTGATAGACAAGGGGGACGAGCAAGTCCGCAAAACGAAACCACCGACTCTGCATTTCAATTTTTTTTCTAATGATTTCCATAGTTTCTAGGTGCTCAGGCTTTTTACAGCATGGGCTTACACAGCTAGTGGATTATAAATTTTGTTGGAATAAAAATCTCCAGCCACAGAGGTCTTCCTGTGTTGCACTTAAAAATGAAAGCTTTAAACACAGAGTATTCATTTGTAAAATTAAAACAAATGAAACCCACTTCTGATAATATTAAAGTACACAATGGAAAGAAGCCAATTGAATTTAAACATGCATATAATGAAAGCCACATAAACGGCTTGTATCGCCACATGCAGCCCCTTCAATAAATTAATTCCAGAAACTCTTTCTGCTAGTAGATAGTGTCAGTAAGCTAACACTGATGTGATTACATACTGTCATCACATTGCCTATTTCCTGTGTTCACTTACTAGAGGTATTTCATGAATTGCCATCTGTGAAGTCTCAAATTATGACATTGCCTTGTATGTATGAATTCCCATCAGAATTTTCAGAGAAAAGCTAGGTCACTGTTTATTTACTGCTTATTTCACACAAAAAGCAACTAAATTCAGTAAGTGTGTACCAGATTGCTTATAATACAATGTGACACTTGTTACCATTTTCTAGAATATAGTCAATAAGTTTCCAATTGCTGGAAAAAACATTCTTTATTTAAGAGATAAAGAATTAGATAAAGACTTTTCATTACAATTTAAACAAGAGTCAGGCGACAGTCCATCAAAGATTATATATACACATAACGCAGAAACAGCATTTAAACTAAGTACTATAGATATATATATATATATAAATATATATAGATATATATATATATATATATATATATATATATATATGTATATATATATATATATATATATATATATATATATATATATATATATATATATATATATATATATATACACTAGCAAAATACCCACGCTTCGCAGTGGTGAAGCACTGCCTTAAAATTTTTATTAAGAAGAAAATTAAACCTTTTTAAACTGAGGGAAAATATGCCAATAATTATTTGTTAAGGATCTCTTTGTATGGCCAAGCTGTGCGCTGAGCTTACTCTTGAGCATGCAACATACTGTTGGCCATGTGAGCAGTAATCTTGTTTCAAATCTCACAGCTTGGATTGCTACTGTCATAATCGGTTTGAGTTTCATGGTTTGTTTCAATTACGACAGTATTTGTACGACTTGTGTTGAAGAGTCATTTGGCATCTGTCAAGCGTTGTAAGTATAAAACCAGTTTCATCGATGACTTCACATCCAGCTTTTGAGAGTTTAAACATTCATAAACATCAAAGCGTCCAATACTGAAATCGTCACATGTGAATCTAAGATGTTTAAGAGGCATTGGCGGCTGTCCAAAGGTGTAAAATATTTGGCCATTTCGGTACACTTGAAAGCGACAACCGAACAATTCAGCGGCAGCCATCAACTCACGTGCAAAACCATAGGTTAAGGGCTTAAGTATTTCACTCTTATAGTGCTCCTGTGTAGTATAATTATCTCCTGTACCATCATCAGTCCACACCTTGAACCTGTCCCCGTCACTCAATACATAAGACCCAATGTTCCTCCGGATATCAAGAGTGAACCTGATATGGCCGTGCAATATTTAACAAAGAGAATGGAAAAGGCAGGTGCCATCTCCGGACATGGAAACCACTCAGTAAGTGATAGTTTTTTGATTGATAGACATGTTAATGGGGGTACGGTTGGAATGATAAAGGAAATGTGTACCTGAACAATGTAAAGTAAGTCTAAAATACCTACACAATAACTATAATCGTAATAAATGAACAATAAAACAGCGGAGAAGCCGTGGATTAAATAAAAAGGCTGTATTTATCAGCAGGGAGACGTGAATCCCGTGGCGAAGCAAGGAAGGGAATGTAGAGACTGGAGCGACGGACGGCCTTATATAGGCAGGCAGCCAACAACGTGGGAGGCGTTGGGATAGGGGACCCAACGCCGCCTCACACGGTGACTGAGCTGCAGGCTATGGATAAATATATGTACGTAAGTAGGATTCAGTTAGCGTTGGGAACCCGCGTACCAAATTTCTTGAAGATGGGCCCATAAGTAACAAAGACCGTTGAAAAGTTCAATATAGCAGCCGACAGTGGCATCATACCACCGAAATAAGTACATGCATTGGTTTTGGTTAGCGCAGGGAAGCCACCTACCAAATTTCGTGAAGATGGGGTCAGCCTTCTACCTACACGGGAAGTTGGAGAATTAGTGATGTTGGAAAGTTCAATATGGCGGCCGACAGTGGCATCATATCATCTAAATAAGTACGTACATCGGTTTTGGTTAGCGCAGGGAAGCCGCCTGCCAAATTTCGTGAAGATGGGGCCATAAATAAGAAAGTTCAACATTTTGAACAGTGATAATAACATAAAAAATAATCTGTTTTCATATATAAAATATGATGTGCTATATTTGTACAGTAATATTTTGAACTATATACTTAATGGAAACATCTCACATCACGTAATCAATGCGAAGTGTGTGAATCTTAGGTACAGGAAGGGCAGCGCTAAGCATGGTGCAGCACTTATATCCCCAGGCATGGTTTTGACCATTCAGTCATAGCAATTAATCCATGTAAGCATAAACATTGACCAAGACAGAAATTAAATCTAGCACTATATAAACTATTACCTATAAGTCTGAAGTGCTACTTTTTATATACATTTCTATTTCTGCATTGAACTATACATCCTTGCTGAATCTCTTTCTACTTGTCCGTAGAAATGAAAAGCACATAAACATGTAAAGTTAATGATTGCAAGGAATTAAAACAACTAAAAAATAACAAAATACTTCATGAAACAATGCAATCATAACAGGAAAATAGCATTCTTAAATGTATTTTCAGTGGCTGAAATAAACAGCCATTGTATACAGGGGAATAAAAAAGGATACAGTGGAACCTGGGGTTACGACCATAATTTGTTTCAAAACTCTGGTCATAACCCAATTTGGTCGTGACACAAAATAATTTCCCCCATAGGATTGTATGTAAATACAATTAATCCGTTCCAGACCGTATGAACTGTATATAAATATATTTTCTTTAAAGATTTTTAAGCACAAAAATAGTTAATTATACCATGTAATAGTAAACTAAATGTAAAAACATTGAATAACACTGAGACAAACACCTAGGCTCCCTGCTCAGCAGCTCGCTCGCTCTCAGCTGCACGTGAGCCTGTGCTCGCTCTTGCTCTCTTTCTCTCTCTCTCTCTAGCTCTCTCGCTCTCTCTCGTGCTCGCTCTCGCTCTCTCTCGTGCTTGCTCGCTTGCTCTCACTCTCACCTTCTCTCTCGTGCTCGCTCGCTCTCTCTCTCTCCTGCACTGGCTTTCTCCTCCACCTCCCTGCCTTCTCCTGCAACCGCCTGTTCTTTCCTGTTCTCTTCTTTATCCCTTTAGACGACTTGCGCTTCTATTTATGAAGAGTTGTGGTAGTTGTGGCAATCAGCAGCTCCTGGGAAAACTTACAGACGCGGACCGCTTTTTACCTGTGCACTTAGGTGAGAAACGGCCACATCACGAACTCCTCAGCAACCGCTTCAGCCACACACCACCATGCCCCCTCGCTAAGCCACAAGTGCAGTGATTATTTACTAAAACTGGCCTTTTTGACAGGAGCAGTGGACCCGCTATACCACAGGAGAAAGCTGGGTTGAAAGGAGGTTACAGTTTTGAGGGAGAGTCCCTCTGTGTGATGCACCGAGAACAATGTACAGTACAGGGTGAGACTGAACACATGCAGAAATCATCGGCGCGTACAAACTGGAAGGGAAACGAAATAGAGCACAAAGAGTTCACAGCGAATGCACAGGGAGAGACTGAACATGTGCGGAAATCATCAGCGCATATGAACCGGAAGGGAAACTGGCTTGTTCGTCAACCGAGTGTGTGGTCGTGAACAGATGCAAAAGTTTGGTGAACTTTTTGGTCATAACCCAATTTGTATGTGTTCAGAGACGTTCGTGAATCGAGGTCCCACTATACTAGTAAAATTCCTAACAGTATGTCTATGTAAACTAATCATATAGGAGGGTGTGGGTTTGGAGGGCATAGGAGGTATTGGAAATGTAGCAAAGATACAATAAGAAGTAAGTGAATTTTCACAAGCAGGCCTGACATTATAAATACTTATTGTTTTCTGACATATTATATGTTAAAATGAAGATTTTCACAGTGGTGGATGGCTAAGTGATAGGATATAAATTTGAAAATGAGATATGCTGTAATAATGACAACTTTGACCAGACCAGACAAGATGACGTTCAGTTCCGTTCCATTCCAATCCAATTTAATCTAATCACATGCCAGGTCAATAAAGGAAAATTTAATTTGACGATGTCCTTTATATCAGAGTCCTAACTGATATTCTGCATTGAATTATACTTTCTGGACTTTATAAACATAGTGAAGGGGCACTCTGTCAAAGGTATTATGGGTTTATAAATTTTACACACAATGGGTTTTGATGCGACTTATAACGATTTAAGACATTATACTCCTCCTTCATGGCTTTGATTCCCACAAACTCAAATATCCCTCAATGTTTTCAGATTCAAAAAGATGCTAGAAAGAGCAGTCCATTATCTCATTGATTTTTTAATATCTCACTTGTTCCCCTTGCTATGACTGTTTGCAGTTTTTAGTTGATCATCCCTATTGCATCTCAGGGCTCATACCAATTTCTGCATACTGTATGCAAACAACATTTCTCCTTTTTCTGAAGGACATCATATCATCTAATTACAGTTATTTTTAAAAGTGTCCTTTCTTCACAGATGTTTCTTACATTGTGTTTTCATTGTTGATCGGCAATTGCAAAGATTAATACAGTCTTTAATTTAATCTCTAGTGTCATCATCCGTTTACCTCCCTCCATAAAATTTGATCAGAAGAGACCTTCCATTAAACACTTCATCATGATGCATGATAATGGTGGGGTATCTCTGTTAGACGTAAAGTTACATCATTGGGCATTTTCCCTTCAACCAATATTGAGATGGTTAATACCTTCCAAAAACCCACCATTCTGCTTCTCTATTTAATCTAACATATTGTCTCTTTAATTCCTCTCTTTAATGGCCTAAAATTAATCACACAGCAGACCCCCGTGACCCAGTGTTCGGATTCCGCGGGTTGGAAAATGGATGGATGGACATTATCTGCATAGTACACATTTAAATATTTGTAGAGATTAAGAAAGTTACCTAAGTTGCTTCTAATGCTTTTTTTAGACATCTGCAGAAGCATTTTAAGTCAAGATTTTTCCAAATTTGTTATTTCTGTATCTGTAAGGTTTCTTAAGCAATGTTAGACATTTGAGCAAATTAAGCATTACAGAATGAAGTATTAATTTCCATGATCAGAGTTTTGCTTTAAATTGCTATAAATATTTTATAGATTGACTTTATTGCAATTAGTAATATTTGGAACTATTATTTGACTCGTATTCTTAATACTTTAAAAAAATCTATTCAACTTATCAATTTCATTCTACCATGCTAATGTAAAATTGGGTTTTGCAAATTAAAATATCAATTCACTATAGGTTAGTGCTTAACATAAATTAAACAACTAAGTCTGCTGCATTACTGAAGTTTTCAGCTTATTAGAAGTTGAAAGCAGGTTTCTAATCCAATTTCTTTTAATCAAGGAGATTAGATGAAAAGGAAATATTCCTGGCTACAGCTTCAATATACATAAACTACATTTATATGCTTCAGACAGTTACTTATGATTACTTTATTACATATATTCTTATACTTCAGAAAAAATATAGAGCATGATATGTAATAAAGGCTGCTCTGCCTCAAAGAAACAGTCAAAGATTTTTAGTAAGGATTGGGAAAACCAGAATCGTACTTAGTTCATTAACTAGGAATCAAGTCTATAGAGTCATAGTCAGGAAGTAAGAAACTGAGTCTTTAAGCCAAAAAAAAAAAGAATAATTGCCACTAACGCACAGTTTTTATCTAATCTTGTATAATGCAAAACTAGCTGACATTGACAAAGCCAATTAATGATGTCACATGCTGCACAGCTAATGCAGAATTTTCGGTTGCTGGCAACAGCCACAGGAAAAAACTAAACAGCATCGGGGCATAACTTTAATAATTTTAACTCTTTCAAGACATTAAAAAAATGAATGCCAAAATTGGTTTTATTGGGGAGACCCACAGATGAACACCAACACTTCAAGAATAAGCATTAAAAAATTAGGAGGAGACAAATCCTAACAAAGATGAATAAACAAGTAAAATGTCACACACATAAACTATTACATATCTTTTTCAAGCAATGCAAATTACCACATTTACTTTAGGTAAAAATAAAATTAATTCTGACAGTACATTTAAGAAGATGTAAAAGTGTAGAATTATGACCTTAATTAATTAATGGAATCAAGAGATAAAAGTGAAATATAGTTACAGTATAGGTCATACAATAAGACAAACTATTTCTGAAATTTATATGCATTATTTTAAATACAAAGTAAATGAAATGTCTTTAAAGAGAAGATAACTCTTAGTTTATAGTGTCTGGAATATTAAATATAATACTCTTTACTTGCTGTAATATAATACTGTATTAATCACATCAAGTAACAAAAAATAGAATATCCTCATCTACTACACACTAACAGACCATAAATAGGTATACTGGAAATACAGCTTTATTTCCGGTGCTAGGGGTTGGTGAGAGTCCAACATAGGAAATGCCCAGATTCTTCTAAAAACATAGGACAGCTTGTATCTACAATGCTATAGGTTCCTGGCATTGTTAGCTACAATCTAGGCACATAAGTGTGGTGAAAACCAGAAAAAAAACAAGGCAAACTCTGCTAATAAATTAAAACTTGCAACTTTCAAAAAGTGGGCTGGTCCTTTGTCTGATATGGTTTCCTAAGAGAACACTCTACTAGCAGCTGTGTCTGTTTCTCTATTTGTAAATATTTGAGATCTCATGTATTTTAATAATCTGTGTGGAATTACTCAAAGTATACTAAAATATAAATAAGAGACAAAAGGTATAGAAAGACATTAAAGAAAGAGAAAAAAAAAAGTCTAAACCAGCATATCAAGTTCACAGGTGCTGCCTGCTGCAGATTGAGGTTGAAGAGACAGACAGTCTCCAAGTGCAGCAGCCAGTCTACCCCTCGGTGAATGTGGGATTTAGGGTGGCAGCTAAATCTCTCTGCTTCTGAGCAGCAAGTTCAAACCATGGAGGCACTTGTCTCAATCAACAACCATCACGAACACACCCCGTGTATCAACAGCATCAGTGCCAACTGGTTATGTAATGTAAAGCAGAGCAAAGAGCAGATTTTAAAGACAAGGATTCTGAGCTGAATTTACCAATTATTAAAGTCACAATGAAACTAAAAGTAATATACAGGAGAACAGACAAACTAAAGCCAGCACCGAGATCTCAACTGCTTATAGCTACAGTGGATTAAATATTTAAAACATGAAATGAGCATTCTAATGCCAAGAGTTAAACTGTATCTATAGAATCCAAAGAAGAATTTCAGCAGTGTGAAAGAGTTTGCTTTATATTATCTCAGATTTCTTAAAATTAGTATGGGGTATTTGACAAGGGTACTCACTATCACCAATAAAAGAAACCAGAAATAAAGGTGATTACCAGAGAGGCTGGTCTTGATGAAGACCCGGACAGTATTTCAACAATATATAAAATATTTTCAAGAAAGACTTCAAAAAAGGGAAAAAAAAATAATTACAGATTCATCAAAGACTAAGCCTTAAATACTTCTAGAAAACACTCTAGTTCTATGTGTGCAGAGTCTTCAAGTAAAAATGTTCCATGGATCAAATTTATCTATCTTAAAATCAACTAAAGTGTACCCAAAGATCCAACCAGTGAGTGTTCCCATTTAGCTACAGCATCATTTAGCCATATGTTTTGGAAATGCACTAAATTAATATCATTTTGGACAAAAAATATTTATATACTTTTTAGATAGCCTTAGTGACACCATCGGGCCTAAACCATTAGCAGTGATATTTGGTGTATTCTTGGAATGGTTAAAGTGCACAGGAATAAATCAATTATAACACCTTTTATCACGCTGCTAGCATAATGTACAAATTATTTTGTTTAACTGGAAGAATCTGCAATGCCCAACTGGCACTACATCCTTGAACCCAGGACATCAACAGTACTGAAATTGAAATGGACTGGGTGGTGCAAAAAGTGCTTAGTGCTTCTATTTCCTCAGTATCCAATAATAAATAAAGTGCAGTGCAGTTCAAATAATAAATAAATAATTTGATAAAAACAGTGTTCATGTGGAGGTTAAATACCGTATCCAAATAAATAATCCAGTAACAGGTTAAAATCAAAGGTGTTTCCACTTGTGACAGTGTGGATCCTGCTCCCTCTTCCAGTTTTGGGAGCCTCTTTAACCCAACAACATTGACAGTCATGACTGGGATGAGCTGGACAAATGAATACACCACATGAAGCAAGGGGAAGGCGAAAAAGTGATCAGTGCTTTTATTAACAAAAAAAACAAAAACAGTGTCCACAGTGCGGTGTTCAAAGTTAATAAATAAATAATCCATTAAAAATGGGTGAATTGGTGGAGGTTAAAAATTCAAAAACAAATCCATTAAAAACAAGGTTAAAATAGAGGCAGGAACAGTTCTTTTTAAAAAGCACAGTGCTCTCTCCGTTTATCTGGTGGCTCCTCTGCTTATCCCTCACAGGCCTTGCAGCAGGAGAAGTCATTCTATCAAGCTGACCTTCATCAAGTCCAGTTGCCTTCCATCTCCTGGCTATGTACAGGTTCCCTCGATGGACTGAGACTCAGGTCTCCAATGGCCAGGGCGCTCACGCTGGGGCTCTCCCCCAAGCCTCCTTGCCCCCCAAGCTTTTCACCTTCCTGGTCGCTCCTGCTCTTCGGAACTGATCAACAGGAGCAACTACTTCAGACTGCTGCCGAGTGTTGGACATACATTCTTTCCGGGGCTATTCTCCCAGCTGCCTGCGTTTACACTCACGAGCCTGCTCCCTTTCACTCACTCACTCACACCGGCTCTTTTCTCCTTCTGCCTTCACTAACCTCCATTCTTTTTTCTTTCTTTCTTTTCTCTTGCACTCATGCTTTTCCCTTTGAATATGGGCACATGTTACAGGTGTGACGATAAACAGCTTGTGACATGAATTATGGCCACGGGCGATTCCACACCTTTGCACTTAAGTGCGGGACCACCCATGTCACTCACGGGAACCGCTCTTGCCACACTAACACGCCCCCTTTTTAAAGCCGTGAATGCTGCAATTATTTACTTAAAATGGCAATCAGCAACGGACCTCACTTTACCACACTCCTTTAACTGAGTCTCTGTACCTCCCTTCCCTTCTCTAAGTCCCAGATCACCTAAAACCTCTATTCAGCTAGGAGCTGAGATTCCAGCAAGTGGTATCAACCCTTGAAGCAGCTTGCATCCCAGACAACTCAATCAGCCACTGCTGGGTTGCCCAAGCCTGGATCCATCATCCCAACATCATCTTTTCAGGTCCACAGGACAATCACCGAAGCCCTTTTGATCACTCCAACTCCCTGGATGCTCATTAGGAGTGACCAAAACCTTAAGTGTCACCCCTTCAGTCCCTAAGGGGCCAAAACCCTACCACCATGCCACATATTCTCTGCTCCGGCTCATTCATCTCATCTCCACTCTCTATTCCGCAAACTTTTTCTCTTTTATTACTCTGTTTCCAATCTCTCTTGCTCTTGCTCATAGACCCCTTTTATTGCCTGTGAATGCAAGTGTGCCAAATGATTAATTACACACTTACTGTACTCCCACTCGGTCTGTGCCGCTTCACTATTTTTAAAAAATCTCGCACCTTCATGGACCCCAATGTGCCTTTCAATGGAATCCTAATCCACCTTCTTTAACTCTATGAATAGGAGATGTTCTATTTTATCTCAGGTTAGAAAAAAATTGAACTCCCTATTACAGGCTATGTCCAAAACATTTTAAAAACAGAAAAAAAATCACAAATATGAGTATTATTTTAGAACAACCATGCCAGGCCTGTGATTGATTCTGCTATGCCATTAATTTTACTATTTATATTTTAAAAGAATAGATTTTTTTCCTTCTTTTTCTCTTTCATTTAAGGTTGGGATTGAGTCTTCTTTTCTTCCCCCCCTTTGTAACTGTATTTTTCTTTTGTTTTCTCGGTATTGATTTTGAAGTAAGTGGTTATATATGTTGTGTAATTTTTATTTGTTTGAGTACTATACTATTTTAATGTTCGGATTTTTTAAAACAAAAATTTTATTAAAAAAAAAAAACAAATTATAAAGCTGTCAACAGCACAGAATAAGAGTAGCTGTCTACCCTGTTTAAATTGTATAAACCTAAAGATATTTTCTCATACTGGTCATTTCATTATTACATATACAGTATTTAATACCCAGCTTTAAGTATGTGGCTTTCATTCTTTAGGGCTCTCTACCAAGGTCTTCTGTGAGTTTCAATTAGCCATCATAAACACTACTCGTTTAATTTAAAGCTGAAGATCCATTTCATTTTTACTTTTCACAGTGATTTTCTGGCATTAACACTATAACTACTCTGTTCACACTCTACTATGGTTGTGTACAGTCTTCATTTCTAAATGATTACTGTACTCCCCATAGTGTAGTACTCTACTATATCCTTAATTTTAAGTCCTTTCAAATGACATGCCTAATTCCTGTCTTAATTTCTACTGCAGTTTTCTTTATTTTTTAACTTGTGAGTTTGCCACAAAAATATTGTACACTAGACTTGTTTGTCTGTTACTTGCCTTGCTATGAAGCAAGAATTTATAGATTCAGTATAAGAAAGGATTGACAGTAAGAAATTATAGGATCCTTTAAAAGATGTATTTTTTTAGTGTAGCACTGAAAACACACTGTAAGCTAAACTAGAAATCTACTTCAGTGTTTACTTAATAGACTCACTGAGAATTGGGATTCACGCTTTCTTTACAAACCTCTGTCACATTATTGGGCCAAATGGGGATTTCTGTCATTCTTATGATGACAAAGTGTAGCTGCTGCTGAAACATGATGGCAGTTGTCACAAAAAAGACATATTTCCAAGAAGGCATTCAAACTTGACTACTAAACTGTTTTGTTTTTGCAAATATGCTTCATGGCCATTTCAAAACAAAAACATTTAATCGCTTGATTAAATTTCTTATTCAAAATTGGAATAAATATTTCAGTTGATTATTTTTCCCTTAAAACTATGCAGCCAGTCTTTCTTTTAAAATATGTTAGAGTAAATGTCTAATTTTCAGTATAGTGTATGTATATTAACACAAAAATGCATGAATGCAGAGCTTAAATTTTACAGAGATGAAAATTACAAAATAAAAGAGTTCCAAAAGCAAAACCCTCCATTTAAAAGAATTAATAAAATTTGCTAACATTTCTTTTACTTCTAATGAGATCATATTGTCTCCGAAGAGGTTGCTAGGTGATTCACTTACAGTGCCCTGTGGCACTCAGTACACCAAATCATCCATTTTTCTTTCATTTACTTATCTATATATATCATTTATTCTGCATCTTGGAAACCAGTCCATTGTAGAATGTGGTTACTTAAACTGGGCTAATTTAATATGTAAATATGTAAGTACAGTGAAACAGGGAAAATGTTCAGATTGTACACTGGCAGTGCAGTGTTTCTGACTAGAAATCAAAAACTGAAATCTGAAATTGTGAAGCTGCAGCACTAACCTCTTTGCCAATAGCACACAACAAAGACATAAAATGTAAACAACCATACAGTAGTCACTAATGGCACCATCAACTCCTGACACTACCAGCTTCAGAAAACCTACTTGCTTAACATGAATGAATAAATCAAAGCTATGAAATATCTGTTATACAACTAATGTACTTCACTTTTCCATATGTACACAGAAGAAAAGAGTGGAATTTTTTTAAATTCCCTAACTGCATTTCTTTAGACTTATAAGGAAATTACCAGGTACAGTTAGTCAACAATCATAACTAGATAATATGAATAGAACAGAATAACAATTTAAAAATGTGATACATCAATGTACATTTTTTTTACTTAATTTTTTTTTAGGAGGTTTTGATTTATATATAGAATTTTGCTAACTGTCAAAACACATGATGGTAGTGAACGATTCAGCTGAAAAAGGAATAAGTCTCAAAGAACATACTGACAAAGGGTGAGGAATGGGAACAGTATATTCTTCGACTGGTCACAAAGCATCGCAAGAATTTTACAACTTCTTCAAAGATAGTGCTAATGTTGAAGAACTACAAATGTGGAACTGTTGTCTGCTGTTCAATGGAGTCACTTCTAAATGTTGATTTTCATTAAAATTTTGTGTTTATTATAAATATGATAAAATTTAAACTAGAGAACTAGCCTTGTGTAGAATTGCCCACTCTACCTGTAGAACATGCTATGTACTGTAGAGTTGTCCATGTGAAAAGCATGGATTTTCGAAATTAATGTCTGCAACTTGTAATGATCGCACCTGAGCCATATTAATTGACATAGCAAAAGTCAAACGAACAGGAATTTGGAGCAGTTTGAAATCAAAGGGTAAACCATTCGGAATCAGCGGTATTCTTGGTATGAAAACATGTGCACGTCTTGCGCAAAGCGTCATGATAGTTGCTTCAATAATATTTGGATAGAGAGTCTTGACACAAAGGGGAGTGGTATTACACAGTAAGGAGCGTCTGTGTTGAACCATGCTGCTATCTAATGGTCGTTGGCGATGGTAACTACAGAGAGAAGTGACATACAACCACTGCTGCGTGTGTGGAAAATGGCAGGGGAAGGATGCTATCTTTTTAAGGCGAGTCTCTGTTCAAATGTGCAGCCAGTTAACGGATGTTGGCGAATGAAATACAGCACTATCAGTGCAACTGGGACTGTGACTCGCGGAAACACGGGTGTGTCAGCCGGTCACGCTTTCTGCGTAGTTCACGTTTTACATCTATGCAGCAAAAATATAAATATACCCGATCAAAGTAGTCGGCCTTTTCATCCTTGGACACTTCCGCCATCTCCTGGCAATTAAAAGAAACATGGGTAAAGAGCGACGCACAGAGACCAAAGCTGCCACTAGATGGCACCGCAGTGAAGTTCTGTTACAACGTGCGGCCATCTTAAGTATGGGGATGTATGCCGAATGTTGTGTAGGTGAAAGGGCACGCTAGAAGGTGTCGCGGTGAAGTTCTGTTACAACATGCGGCCATCTTAAGTATGGGGACGTGTGCCGAATGTTGTGTCAGTGAAAAGGTGCCCTGTGGTTCACCACGAATATTTTTCTGAACCAAACATACCCCATGACCTACTCCTGGTCACAAAGGAGCCCCATGCCCAGTTTGGTGGCGATCGGACACCCGGTGCAGATTTGTATGGTGGACAAACAAACATACACACACATAGACTCTGCTTTATATATTAGATACTATCAAAATACCTGCGCTTCGCAGCGGCTAAGTACTGCCTTAAAATTTTTATTAAGAAGAAAATTAAACCTTTTTAAACTTAAATATACCAATAATTATTTGTTAAGGATCTCTTTGTATACCACATTGTGAGTTCGACCCTCCGGTTGAAATATTACCAAGCTGTGCACTGAGCTTACTCTTGAGCATGAGTTTCATGGTTTGTTTGAATTACGACAGTATTTGTAGGACTTGTGTTGAAGAGACATTCGGCATCTGTCAAGCGTTGTAAGTATACTACCGGTTTAATCGATAACTTCACATTCAGCCTTTGAGAGTTGAAACATTCATAAACATCAAAGTGTCCACTACTGAAATCGTCACCTGTCAATCTAAGATGTTTAAGAGGCATTAGCGGTTGTGAAAAGGTATAAAATATTTGGCTATTTCAGTACACTTGAAAGCGACAACTGAACAATTCAGCGGCAGCCATCAACTCACATGCAGAACCATAGGTGAAAGGTTAAAGCATTTCACTCTTCTAGTGCTCCTGTGTAGTATAATTATCTCCTGTACTATCATCAGTCCACACCTTGAACCTGTCCCAGTCATTCAATACATAAGACACAATGTTCCTCCAGATATCAAGATTGAGCCTGATATGGCCGTGCAATATGTAACAAAGAAAATGGAAAAGGTAGGTCCCATCTCCGGGCATGGAAACCACTCGGTAAGTGACAGTTCTTTGATCGATGGTGATCACCTCGATAGACATGTTAATGGGGGTACGGTTGGAATGATAAAGGAAATGGGTACCTGAACAATGTAAAGTAAGTCTAAAATACCTACACAATAACTATAATTGTAATAAATGAACAATAAAACAGCGGAGAAGCCGTGGATTAAATAAAAGGCTGTAGTTATCAGCAGGGAGACGTGAATCCCGTGGCGAAGCAAGGAAGGGAATGTAGAGACTGGAGCGATGGACGGTCTTATATAGGCATGCAGCCAACAACGTGGGAGGCGGGATGGGGGACCCAACGCCGCCTCACACGGTGACCAAGCTGCAGGCAATAGACATATATATGTACGTAAGTAGGATTCAGTTAGCGTTGGGAACCCGCGTACCAAATTTCTTGAAGATGGGCCCATAAGTAACAAAGACCTTTGAAAAGTTCAATATGGCGGCCGACAGTGGCATCATTCCAACAAAATAAGTACGTACATTGGTTTCGGTTAGCGCAGGGAAGCTGCCAACCAAATTTCGTGAAGATGGGGCATCTACTCCAAAGTTCAACATGGCGGACATTGTTGACCGTTATGACCGTTACGTGTAGAATTTCAAAATGATACCTGCTTAACTTTTGTAAGTAAGCTGTAAGGAATGAGCCTGCCAAATTTCAGCCTTCTACCTACACGGGAAGTTGGAGAATTAGTGACATTGGAAAGTTCAATATGGCGGCTGACAGTGCTGTCACACCACCGAAATAAGTACGTACATTGATTTCGGTTAGTGCAGGGAAGCCACCTATCAAATTTCGTGAAGATGGGGCCATGAATAAGAAAGTTCAACATGGTGGACGTTATCGCCCGTTATGACCGTTACTTGTAGAATTTCGAAATTAAACCTGCTTAACTTTTGTAAGTAAGCTGTAAGGAATGAGCCTGCCAAATTTCAGCCTTCTACCTACATGGGAACTTGGAGAATTAGTGATGAGTGAGTCAGTCAGTGAGTAAGGGCTTTGCCTTTTATTAGTATAGATTACTGTATATGTACATATACAATATGTGTGTGTGTGTGTATATATATATATTCATATTTAATTCTTATAAAATAAAATAAAAATGGAAAATATAAAAAGTGCTGCTTCATGATGACAGTTTTAGGTTACATTTATGCATGTTTGTATTACAGATGTCAGGTTTTTTTTTTTTTTACACTTTCTGTAACAGTTCTGGGAATATCCGAGACAAAGCTAAGAAGCCCAGCTTAGGGGCAAATGACAAATCTGAACCAGTGTATTTATTTCAATGTGATTTGCAAAAAAAAAATACACACACACACACACATATATATATATATATATATATATATATATATATATATATATATATATATATATATATATATATATATATATATATATATATACATTAAAGAAAAAAAAAGATTAGTGAACCTTTTAAATCAAAATATTATATCTACTGAATCTGTTCTATTGTTTATTCACATTTTTTTCTATAAATAATTATTAGTTTCTATCAATCTGATGATCCTAACAAAGTGTTGCATTTGTAATTGGTTGGTAGATAACATGAAATGGGTTATTTTATAAAATAAAAAAATACATAAATAAAAAAAGGATAAATAATGCATAACATTTTAATGCTCAGTTATGATTGTCTAGCAACAAAATGGATAAAGTTGTGACAAATGGTGTGAGCAGGTTTGAAACATGAAAAGCTGTTCATCCTAGTCTTCTAACCTGATAATTAATATATCCCAATAAGATAACAGAGACACAAAGTGAAACCATGTTATCACAGCATTTAGTTCATAGCTATTAGACAAATAGTCACAAAAATCAATATCTGCAATTCTAAATCTAAATGAGAATACTCACTTGTTTGTCAGAACAATAGCTAAATGATCTGCACTGACCATGGAATAAGACCAGCAGCAATTTGTGCATCCATCAACTCAAGACCTCTCAGGGCAGAAACAGGAACAGTATATCAGTCAATCCCATGGTGAGAATTCCATTTCCAGTGATGCTAGGTTTGCCGATATGACAGGCATATCATGAGAATACACTTTCATCTTGCACATGCTTTGTGAAATCAAGTTAAATAATGTTCCCCAGTTCAAAAGCCAGCTTGTACTACCAGAATCTAGTGCATCAAAATCAAGTCTATTCGTAGCTGAAATGGCAATGCACTCAGACCCCCAACCTTTGCAGGATCCCAGATTGGCAAGAACTGTAATTTGATTTTGTAAATATCCCAATACTCTGTGTAACATAAAAGCACACAAACTTGACTTTCACTTAGGACTTTAGCCAAGCCTGTACTTTAGGATAAAATTAAACCCTTTGCCCATGTTATTAACGTTCTGTGAAAAATTACATATTCACCAAAACATATTCATAGTACATCTTCAAGGAAAGGAATAACTCACCATGCGTACTGTATATAATGAATCACCATGAAAGCTTGCACTTTAACATTATAGAATTCTTTAACATTATACACATCAAGCCAACAGATCTAAATACAACTTCTAAAATGTTAGGAAAAACAAATAATGTTCCCGGTGATTATTTTGGGGAATGTTACAAAGCAATTTCAAAAAATGACATTCATAAATATTATTTACAAAAGGAAACAATTAAGACAATATAATTGCAATGTGTAATCTACTTTTGCAATAAGGTTCGAAATTTTAATACCATTGTCGTAACTTATAACACTCAGAATATATTTTGTCCTCTTTGTAATTCTATTTTTACCTTTGGAATGTGCCTCCTAAGCAGTACACACGGGCTAAGGAAAACTTTAAACATCAAAGAAAGCTAAGTGTAAAAATGGCTTAATTTCCATTTCCACTTGTGTAATAATCTCCAAGTCTAAGACAAACTATTTTGTCAATTTCTATAGAAAGTGAGCAAATGTTTTAGAGTATTTCAAAGCTAATACATACATATAGTAAAGTCTAATTTAATACGAGAACTAGTTGGAATATAAAGTGCAGTTAGAGTGTTATCCCAGGACTATGTTTAAGAACCATATGGCTGACAACTACAGCTGAACAAAAGGTAAATGAAGTACTATGAAATACAAGCAATTTCTTGACAGTATATTCTGAGCTGACAATCAGTCTAATCCTAAACTCAAAAGATTATATAGGAAATAGAGAGAGATGCATTTAGGAAAGCCCTGAAACTTTTCAGCATCTCCTTGTCTTCAGTTTTATGATTTTAGAATTTTTTTCCAGTTACAGGATTACAGCATAAATTCACAGGGTGCCAAAAGTTACTGAATCAATGATTTAGTCACTTTTAGCTTTCTAAATACCATGGTAGAGTTTCATGAGTGAACTTACTTCTCTTACCATTAGGACTTGGTGAGAACTAGATGAAGATTAAATACAGAAAAAGGGTTTTTTCTAACTTTCACAAAAGAATAGACAAAAAAGGTTAAATATCTGATATTTAACATCTTGTTATTTGAGTACTGTATTAGTATTAATTAATATATGCACTTCTTCATTAGTTTACAAACTCCTTTACCAGCAAGCCTTAGAATGTCTTATTTTACAGTGTGGACTTGACCCGGACACAGACAGGTGGACATGTTGTTTGTCACAACCACACATATTTATTTACAAATATATTTACAGATATGATCACTCAGACCCAGTCCAAAATCAGTGCACAAACCCCAACACAGTCCTGGCCACAAATGCCACTTCTTCGGGCCACCTCCACTCTCCTCTCTTGCCTTGTCCTCCTTCCACCCGACTCTAGCCTCGAATGAAGGGAGACGGCCCCTTTTATCCATTCCCCGGATGAGCTCCAGGTGTTTCCGACACTCCCCCGTTGGCCACGTCCCAGCGTGGCGGAAGTGCCGGCTGTTCTCCCGGCTGCTCTCCGGGTGTCCTTTTAAGTCTTCCCCCCAGCTCTTCCTGGTGTGGCGGAAGTGCTGAGGTAACAGGTCCGCAAGGCATTGGGGCGCCTTCTGGCGGTGACCATGGGCCCCTACAGGATGGGGCTTCCATGCGCTCAACCCGTGGCCCCGAAAGCAACCAGGAAGGCGGCCCCCACGTGATCCAGGGTGGGCGCAGACCCACATCCGGTCCCTCATGGCGTCCCGGCCGGGTCGTGGCCCCTGGCATCCCTGACAACAGTTTTACATACATTATGTTCATGAATTACCATATAAAAGTCATAAAATCAGAATAAATTAACAAATTAGAAATATGTGTACACATTTGTAAGTTTGATGTATATATATCCTTAAAATGTATTATGACATAGAGGCTATGTTAGTACATAGTTCAAAACTGTCCATGCAAGGAAAAAAAAGAGTAAATACATCATTATTTTTTGTTCCCAAATGTAATATCATTTTTAAAGCATTCCTTTTTGTAAGTCATTTGTGCTACATGCTGTACTTAATTTTCACTAAAACTAAATAATGCAAAAATTAGAATGCAAAAAACAGCTAAATTGTATATGAGACACAACATGATATCTCACAGATATGCATGATGTTAATTTTATAAAAGAGAACACATTTTCATTTGTTTTGTTTTAGAGCCTAATGTTAGTTTTTTAATTATAGCTTTTGACCGTATGTATAATAAATATCCCCAACTGCTTGTTAGGATTAATGTAACAGCTTAACCTTACCTCATTTAAATTTTCAGAAATACCCTCAGAATCAAAATGATTTTCTGCTTCCTACTGTCTTAGCAGTAGTGAAACTGAAATAGTTCCAGAATTTTAGGAGATTATGCCACTTTTTTCAAAAATATAGCTCACCAGGTTATCAAAACTATGGAACTGTTCCATTTATATTACAACACCTCCCTTTATTCTCAACCCTCATTCATTTATGAATAAGACAAGGTTTACATATTGCAATACTGGCATTATTGTATGTGACACATTTAAAAATATAATCTATAAAACTCCCTTATTTTGAATACTTACCTGTTACAATTAAAGATACCCGCATTTTATAGTCAGGGTAGTGCTGTAAACAATAACATTTCTGCTTAAACGATTCAGGTTTATCAATGTAAATTCTGAAGGAAACCTTTAGACAAAATATGTCTATTATAATTAAAGTTATGCATCTGTTATGAGGTTTAAGACTCCCTAGTTTCTACTTTAATGGTCTAGCAGAAGCTTAATTTTTTCAAAAGTACATGCCTTTAGGAAGTATGGTAAATCAAATTTTATGAATGACAAACACCAGAATGTGAATCAAGGCCAAAGCCTATACATTCAGGAAAGGAAGAAGGAAAAAAAAATAATGCTTTTGATGTGCAATTTGTCAGAAACAGCAAGAATATGACTGAAGTAAAAATTTCACTCTTGGCATTCATTCAAAACAGAACTTTGTATCAGCTTCAACAGAGCATTAACCTCGGAGTTGTGATTTTTTTTAACATACAGCGCAATGCAGTTTGCTTTTCCAAATAAGAAACATTTCAATTTCAGAAACCCACCAAACGACGAACTTTACCTTTACCTTTACAATCAACTTGTATTGCAGCTGCTTTACATTAGCAAAGCAACAAAAGCACAATTACAACAAGTAATTTCGAGCAATGAAAATGGCATTTAGCGTGAATCTCTCTGAGAACTGGCATTACGATAATAGCATGACTGTCTGACACTTCTGAAAGTGATACAATACACTTTAAATATGGTGGATTCAGAAGAATTCAGACCCCTTGACGTTTTTCACATTTTACAATCTTATGCTAAAATCACTGAAATTATTTTTCCACATATTAAACAGTACTCCAAACCCCAAAATAGCAAAGTGAAAACAGAACCTAAGAAATTTTTAAATTCTGTTAAAAATAAAAAATTGACAGAATTGAAATCAGAGTATTCAGACCCTTTCTCAGTACAGTACTTAGTTTTAGCATCTTTGGCAGAGATTACAGCCTGGAGTCTTCTCAGGTATGATGAAACAAGCTGTGCACTCCTAGATTTTGGGATTTCTTCTATGCAAATCCTCTTAAGCTCTGTCAGGTTGGATGGAGACCATCAGTGAACAGCATTTTTAAGGTGTCTCGATTCAATGCTTTGACTGGGCAACTGAAGGATATTCCAAGAGTTTTCCCTAAGCTACTCCTATGTTGTCTTTGCTTTGGGCTTAGGGTTATTGCTCTGTTGGAGGGTGAACCATCAGCTACGTCTGAAGTCCACAGGATTCTGGTGCAGATTTTCATTAAGGATGTCCCTATACTTTGCCAAGTTTAGCTTTCCTTCAACCCTGTCTAGTCTCCCAGTCCCTACCACTGACCAACACCCTTCTAAAATTATTACTTAATTATGCTAGGTGGCCAGCTTCAGAAAGATTCAAGGTGGTTTTAAATGGCATCCATATAAGGATCATGAAGGGAACTTTGCTCTAGGGAACCTTCAATTCTGCAAGAATTCTTAGTAGCTTTCCCCAGATCTCAACCTCAACACAATACTGTCTGCAAGCTCTATGGCTTGATGATACATAGTGTCAACTGTGAGAACACAGGTGGACAAAAGACAAGGTGCAGAAACATCTTAAAGATGACTAATAGAATAGGAAGTAGATGAGCCAAAGTTCTAGTGTAATTGCAAAGATTCTGAATACTTGTGTCAATGTAATATTTTAGTTTTTTATTTTAATAAATTTGCAAAAATTCTAAAAAGCCTGTTTTCACTCTGTCATTCTTTGAAATTGAATGTTGCTTACTGTTGGGAAAAAAATAATTTAAATGATTTTAGCACACTGCGGTGGGCTGGCGCCCTGCCGAGGGTATTTTCCTGCCTTGCACCCTGTTTTGGCTGGGATTGGCTCCAGCAGACCCCTGTGACCCTGTAGTTAGGATATAGCGGATTGGATAATGGATGGATGGATGATTTTAGCACAAGGTTGCACTAAAAGAAAATGTGAAAGAAAAGAAGGGCCCTGAACAGTTTCTGAATCTGATTCAGATGTTTATGTCAACCTCAAAAATGCATTCAACCTAAATTTAAAAAAATAAAATAAATAAATTAAAGAAAACACAAAATAATTCTAAAATGAAATATATCACATGTCCCTTAGGACTAAATTCCAACTAGTTTGTTGAGAATTCACTTGAAATGGCACAATTGCAAAGCTCATACAGTGTTCATTAAAAGCACCCAATGAAAAGCACTGTACCCAAAGCTGTCAAAGTGACTCTCATTAGATCTTAATTTAAAAAAAATATATATTATTAATAATTACAGAAAAAAATGTTAACATCACAAATGAAATCTAACTGTAAAAACATAACCCTCATGAAAGATTTCAGTCCAGATTCCATCCAACATGAACACAAAAACAACTTAAATTCATGCAGCAAAATATTGGCTATGGAATTGTACACTACATAAATTATATTTTAATAGGACTGTCAGCCACTGTTATTAGGTGGTTTACTCTAAACTTAACATATTATTTATTTTTATATGGTGTCAATAATAGACTCATGTCAAACACATCACATTAAATTCCAGGAAATAAAATTTCATTCATATACCAAATGACTTTAATTTTATCACCATTAAATAAACAATAATATGTTATATGGCCAAATACTCTTAAATGATCAAGCACTGGAAAGAGTTTCTTCTTTTTATAAGTAAATATTTAATGTAATTTTAATTAAGTGAAACAAAACAATAATTGATACAATTTGCCTATTATAAAGGTGGTACAATGCTGGACTAAAGATACAGAGACAAAATTTTATTTATTTATTTATTTTTTGTCTATAGACAGGAAAATGTTTGCATATTCCTTTTTACATCTTGATGTGAATGTGACAATTATCAGTGGAGTCAAAGTTACTGCATTAATATCTTTCAGGTAAAATGTAGGTACAAGTAAGTAACTAACACCACTAAGCTCCAACACTGAGATAACCAGGAAACTTAATAAAGCAGTACTTGTGATACCAATAAAATATGTCAGAGAATACAGATGTGGTCAATTAAAAAAGAAAATTTCCATTTAGTTTTTTGGAAGAGCTTAAGACTCTGTATTCCTGACTTGTCATGCCAGGAGTCCGTGCGTGGTTATAAAAACAGTGTGGCTCTGAATTTGAGGGTGTGGGTGTTTGCCAGTGGAAAGCTGTGTGGCCGTGGGGTATTCACTGGGGAAACTGGCTAGTTCAAGTGCAAGCATGACAAGCCCAGCCATTCCTTAATGACACTATGTGTATTTTAAGGCAAGCACCTACATATTGATGAGATCGAAACAGCAGGATGTGTGGTGGACCGGAGGCAAGGTGTTTGGGTGTGCTAATAGGGAGTGAGGAGAATGGCATTCCATGGGCAGGTCGGTCCTGCTGAACATCAGAAGAAGCAGGAGCAATTAAAGGATTTCAGGGATTTGAGGGTTGTCTTACAGATGACGAGGGATGGTGGTGGGAAGACAGAGCCAGGATTTGGGCACCCCAGCTGGGGTTACTGGCTGAGGTTGCTGGGACCAATGTCAATGTTGGTTGACCATGCTTGCCAGCATCTCTGCTCTGGAGAGACCCAAGGAGAAAAGTAGAGAAAATGAGAAAGAGGGACGCACTGGAGCTTAGAGGCACAGACATACAACCCAACAATTTGCTTCTGTTACAAAGTTTGTATTGTTCATTTTAGTTTTTTTAAGTTTTAGACCATTGTTTGTCAAGGGGTACAGATGTTAGGCTTTACAGCCTGATAACTGGATACAACATGTAAAGTCATCATATAGTTCATTTAAAAGAGTGTGGCAAGATAAAATAGACATTTGTGTCTTTGATCTAATTACAAAAATCAAACATGTGACTTGTGACAAATTGCAGCAACAAATCTAGAGTGTGAAAGGACCTTTTGCTTGATCTCTTTGACTATGTATTTTGCTTCTGCGTATTGGGTTTTTGATTCTTTGTGTTATCTTGACCCCTTCACCTGTCCCTGAACATACAGAGTAGTCCAGATCTAATTATGCAGATCCAGATCGTCTGGATGACTTTGATTTATGCGGGGACGATTCCAGTTCAGATCGAAGACGATTCTTCATGTTGTCATTTCGCACACTTCTCGATGGTCCGGGATTCTTCGGGTGATTTTCTATGTAATAAAACTAATAAATTATAGTGTATTGAAAATTGCATAATTAGATTTGGACCACCCTATATTTCTGCCTTTTGAAATTCCCCTTCATATCAGAGGAAGCTAAAAGGTCCTTTCAAGAAGACCTTACTGTTGTGACCCTAGGACAACTTTGTGCATCCAGACAGTAATATTCCTGTCTATTTAACTTTAAATATTTCCCCTCCTGTTTGCTGCCATCTCCCAATCACACTATCTTTTGATATGTGCCAGAGAAAGCAGTATGGATTTTTCTTCAGGTTCTCTGGTTTGCCTCCAGCATGTCCAAACACAAGCAGTTTAGGTTAACTTACAACTAGGCCAATGCGAGATGTCTGAAGCATATCATTAAGTGCTACCACCTTTAACTGGATTAAACTGGTTAAAAATGTTATGTTTTGATAAGAATGTTCCCTGAATTTATACACACTAGCAGTTATTTCTCTGATATAATAGCTACTGTATAATCTAAATAGCTAAAAGCAAAAAAAAATATTAAAAAAAAAACACAATCATTATATTTTTTATTTATATTTATCAAATGCTTCATTTTTCAGCTCCATCCTAAGTCTTTATTTTACTGTCTCACCTTACCATTTTATTGAAACAGTGACATGCAGAGATAAGCGAGTGAACATAAAATAAGAAGCTACAGCTCTCCAAATCTCTTTCCTGCTTAATATCTAGGTGTTGCTAATGAGGATAATAAAGCATTCATTATTTGACTGGCTGACTCAGGGTATAAGCTGCAGGGGATCAGTGCCACTGCTTTCAATTTAGATGAAGTAACTACAAAGCCAAATCTAGACAGATTGTGAATGCATTCTCAACAGCCACTATTGATTTTACAGGTGCTTTGCTTTATCCATTATTTTATACACACTTGGTGACATATTTCTGCTAAAGTGATATCCTTAGGCACCCACCCATTCTGCATTAAATTCTTCTTGAGCTGGTCAGAGAACATTCTATACATCTTTCATATAGTATTGTATATAAAAGGAAATATGTAATCTGTAAAGCCATGAATAATTAAATTCTGCCCTTTTGAAAATCAAAACAACTCAGAAAGGGGTTTTGTCTTCTTTAAAACATTGAAATAGAAATGTAAGTGAATTTCTTGGTTACTCTTGTCGAGAGGGTAAATTTGGCAGCAACTAGTACAAGGGTATTAATAAATACTCTATCTCTCATTAATCATTGTTTGGAACTTTGGCAAAGAGCACAGTTTCTGGCTCACCATCTATTACACTCTATACTTGTCTACTATTATTTTTTTATCTATTTATAGTACAGTTCTTTCCTGTCTTTCCTTAGTTTATGTATATGTTGCACTATGATCCTGTGGAATGTTATTTTGCGCCATTGTATTGTCCATTATTGTGTATGGATGGTACGACAACAAAGCTACTTTACCTTTGAATTGCTTGAATGATTACAAGCCATTGTACTCAGAGTATAAAGTCTGCATGTACTCCCTATTACTACTTGGCATTCATCACTGTTAGCTGTAAGTCTGACAGGTACGAGTTTCTGTAAAAATGTAAATGCACATGGCAACAGAATGTATAGTTTCTGTCTTGCATCATTTGTTGCCAGGAAAGGTTTGACGATGTGGTAAATATCTGTGCTTTTATGTTAAAGCCAATGTTTAATTAATTTTCTAAGAATGCATGAAATTTAGGCCAAGAAACAGATATATTCTGAACACTCACATACTGTATATGACATAAATTATTGCAAGGATAATATAAGAAAGCAGCACCAACGTAAAACACATCTTTTACAAATGAGTGTTTGCTGGCCTTGCATCTCCATTATGGAAATAAGTAGGACACTGTTATAACTAAAAGGGTTGTGATGCATTTATATTCTAATCCACAGATTCAAGATTAAAATGTATCCTGAATCAGCAAAACTGCTAAGTAAAATAACAGAAGCAAAATGCAGAGAATGTGTAGTTGCTCATGAGAAGGCAGTAAAGCATATGGAACGAAAAAAGAAAACCCTGGCTTTAAATGGTTTAAGTATTGTCCTGTCTATAGTAGTCCACAGCCGGTATTTCAAGGTTCTATTTTATCCTTTAACACTAGAATCCCTAAAGCCTACAAAAAAAGTTGTAATGCCAGACCACTTTAAATTCCTTCGCTACTCCTCACCAGTGTCTTTGTTTTGCAAATGTGTTGATCAGCACAAGCAACAAGCAGCGTGCTATCCCATCCCCAAATGACGCAGCTGAAGTCAGTTGCAAAGTTTTCCCAGCTCAAGTCTGTTTATCTGTGTGTGAGGTGCCTTGAATTGTACAGGGTAAATAATATATTGTTACTTGGAATACATACATTTCTACATTTCATGTGTGTTTCGTGTCTAAAATGATCTTCGTAAATGTAGGATGGCAGATAATGCGAAGCAAGACATATTGAACACATAACTAAAAAAGAAACTTTTTTTCATGTTCTACTAATAATTGGCAAAATGCTGACATGAAGTGTATAATGTGTGAAGAATGAAGTCCAAATATCAAATAAACACTTGCAAAAGAGGTATAACAAATAATTGTGCTTTTATTCAAGAATATAACCAAAGAAAAAGAAATTATTCAATTTAGATGTTGCTGTTACAATGAGTAAAAACTGAAGCTCATATATCAAATACAGAAAGTAGACTGTCTGCTTGGCTGGTGTAGAGGTAAGTGCTTATGCCATGTAAGCAAAAGGTTGTGGGTTTCAGTTTGGGCTCTCCTCGATTTCAGTACTGAACGGCTATTATTTTTATTATTATAATGCAATAAAAACACACATTTGATTTGAGTCTGCAACACCTGTGGTAAATTTTTGCTACTTGTAAATGTTAGCATTCTGTTCTTAATCTCTCAGTCATCTTCATGCGTTACAATGAACTTGCCCCTCCCTCTCTAAGCTGATGGCTTTTATCTCAATTATTTTCACAAGAACAGCAATGACCAGAGTTGATGCCTGCTCAGAACTATTTGTTGTACCGGCAATCAAAGATACAATGTCCCGTGTCTGCTATTAGACTATCATTCGGCATTTGAGATTAGAAAAAATCGTAAAAAACCAAGTTCGAATGACATAGTATTTTCAAATAGTGTATGAATTTGTGTGTGCATGTGTGACAGAGGCAGAGACAGATTTGATGTCATTCTGAGGTTACTGGAATGTAAAATAAACACTTTTGCAAAGGTATAACAAAACAAGTGTGCTTTTATTCAGGAATAAAACTGAATAACAAAAATTCAAGTGACAACAAGATACCCAGACAACATGATTCACAAGTGTTTGTTTGTCTGCTTATATCCCTTCAGCAATATCTGACAAATTCAACAAAGAATAACAAAGAAATGAAGATGCACAAAAATCCAACAGGCTCACAATGTTGAGTCGTTTTCATGATAGTGCACTTTTAGAAGACTGAAAAAGAATCCGATTTTCAATGAGTTTACTACACAAGAATGTAGGACAATGTGATATTTCCACTTTATAAGATATTAAGAACTGAATACACCCAGTGGTAAAACATTAATCTATTTAATTGAATTTTTAATTGAAAAGTGTTTTTATATACGATTTTTATGTTATCCATGCATTCATTTCAGACTTTGCAGATCAAAAGACCACAGCTTCCTAGTATTATCTGTTTATGATTAGTCTTTTCTGAAAAACAATATTTGAGACCACACTCTGTATTCATGAAGATGTGAGCCAAAGATGATTAAATATTTAACAATACTTTCATTGAGGATAGGTTTGCTCTCAGCATAAAGCAGTAGCTTATTCAGTCACCTTGTACAAAACCAATACTTGTGTTCTCAGCCATTCTGTAACGACCTATAAAGGCTATCCTAAAGATGATTTCCATAGCCTGAGCAAGCTGGCATCATTGTTATCTCTAGAGATGGTATTATTACACGACCCTAACAAGAATGCACATTAATTGTTTAAAACTATCCTCACCTTCTCTTTTTATTTCAAAACATTCCAATATACATTAAAAGATTTTTTTAAAGAAATTAGATTCAACCATAACCTCATTTATTTGAAATTCGACACATCCACGTATCCAAAGGGCGACCTTACAAAGACCTAATGCGGAAGGTGGCATGGCTCTACCTAACTTTCAATTTTTGGGCAGCAAATATACAAGCTATAATAACATAGACACAAATAGATGAACATACAAAGGCTTGGTCCACAATAGAAATAAAATCCTGTAGCACTTCTTTATATTCCTTGCTTTGTACCCCAATAAATACAAGTTATCGCCAATATACTAACAACCCAATTGTGCTTCACTCACTCAGAATATGGAACCACTACCTTCAAATTAGAAACTTTGTTAAACAGAACCGGCCTGATTTACCTCACCTCCCACCTGCCTCTATGCCAGAAAAAATATTGATCAGTCTCGAGGACACAGGCAGCATTTCTGTAACATATAAAATCATTTTACAGTCTCTCCCTTTCAAAGATACAGTGGGAAAAGAATCTCTTACTCAACATTTCAGAAAAGGACAGGAAAGTAGCAATGCACAGAATTCACTCAAGCTCCATATGTACAAAGCACAGAATTGTTCAACTCAAAATTTTATAATAAGTGCATCTCTCTTTTTTAAAATTGTCCAAAATGTTTCCAGGGCAAGATCCAACCTGAGAACACTGCAATTAAGTTTCAGGCTCACTGGTCCACATGTTTTGGGCCTGCACCAAATTAACATCCTTCTGGACAAAAATCTTTAAATGCCTTTCAGACAGCCTTGGTGTCACAATCCATCCTAACCCATTAACAGCTGTGTTTGGTGTACTTCCAGATGAGCTTAAAGTGGAGAAGGACAAACAATCTGATTGCCTTTACTACACCATTGGCATGTAGACTTATCTTGCTCAACTGGAAGAATCCTAACTCCTGTTCTAAGTCAGTGGGTAACTGATGCTATGTACTATTTAAAACTGAAAAAAATCAAGTTCGCACTTAGAGGATCTATACAAAACTTTTTCAAAACCTGGCAGGATCTAATCAATAACATTTTAGAATAAGCATTTAAATTGAGAAAGCAGGTTCTCTCCCCTCTTTTACTCCATTTATCTTTATTAATTTACTAATTTATCGATTTACTTATTTTTACTAGCATTTTTACAAGTTTTACTCTGCTGGCCTAGCTCTATTTCTCAGGGGTGGGGGTTGATATGCTTTGCATCTTTTTTTGTAAAACTTGAGTTATTTGTATGGAATGTTATTTGATTTTAATGTTGCCCACATGTTTGTTTATATTCATCACTGTCACTAACAACAAAGCTCAATAATTTGAGATTACCCAACAAGCAGTAAACAGTATATGGGAGTTCAAATTGTCAGGAAAACGCAATTTGAAATAAAATTAAGTTATTAGCACTGACATTTAATTATCCTAACTTTCTAATAATTAGATTTTGTGGCATTCCTAAGTATTCATTTCAAAGAATTGCACACAGAAAAAGTTGAAAGTTTTTAGAATGAAAGCTCACCTAATGGAAGCATGTACACAGATATATGTCTTCCTGAGCCAGTAAATGCACACCTGCTATTACAAAACCACTCTGCCTTATGTACACTGAAAAAGTGATGAAAACTATGTCCGATTCAATCTTCAGCTTTAATATTTTTAAAGGTCAAAAATGAGGTATATCTTTACAAATAAACTTTTCAAATCATTCTATATGGGCAATGCACAGTTAAAAAGGCACTGTAGGCAAAAGTGTAAATGCTCCATACTTTGGAAGCACTTCTTCATATTTAATGTATTACCACTAAATGACTTACTTGATGTAGAAAATAAAGTAGATTTTTTAAAAATTGCCCTTGACTGTTGAATCAACATTATTTGAAGCTGTCAGGCAAAATCTTGGAACATGACTAGTAGTTGAGAATCAGCCTGTTTCTATGGAAACAGGTGCTTGAACAGTTTGCTGCAGAAGCCCCCATTACCTGCCTGAAGCAGTAGCTTTAACCTTGGCACTGTCATCCATCTCTAGAATTCACAGCCAATAGCTCAGAAAAGGGGGATGATTTCTATGAACACCTGGTGCCGTTTTCATAAATGTCACCTTCAGTTCTGTAAAAGTGAAGTAAAACCTAAGCAAATTGGCCATGTTAGCATCTTTAAGATGCTGTGGATAGTTTTGTGTACATCGTGATAAGAGGACACTGCCAAGCCACAAGGAAAATAGCCCTGTAATAAGGCAACCATGTTAAAGCTTTATTTTTGTTTTTCTTGTACTGTGAGAGACCAGACCATCAAAGAAATGCTCATACCAAAAAGTGTCTGAAAATCTGACAACTGATAAACACCACCATGAGGGCAATGGCAGGGTTAGTGCTCTTGGAGGGCCTTCACAGGAGAGAAAAAAGAAAAAAAAAACACTACCGTGGCAGCAGTAGAGGTACTCGGCAAGTTTGTGTGTATGTAAAGGGACAACTTTGGGGAAGTTACATCACATGTGTGTGCTGTATTGTCTTAGAAGGGCATTATTCTGTCACAAAAAGGCATACTGGAAAGGTGCGGTGCTCTTATAAGGTATTAAGGGACAGTTTATTTAATAAATGGCAGTAGTGCTTGATTCTCTTTACAAATTGGGATTTAAACCACGGAGGTATCCTAAAGGATGTAACTTCTAATGGTAGCTGGAGGGCACATCATGTCAGAAAGAAATCTATGAGACTGTGCTGTTCTTATAACAGAGTAGGCAGGTATTGAAGACCATTAAAGATTTCCCATTTTACAGTTAATTAAAGGCACTAAAATCTTTATTCTAGTGTCCTTGTGGCAAAAGAAGGGCCATCCTTGGTTCACAGAGTGAGTTCAGAACATGGTCAGAAGTGATTCAAAAATGAGAATTAGAGTTGCCTTATGGCCACAGCACCATTGATTCTGGGGTCTGAGGGAGATTTATGATTAAAACCAAACTAGCAGGTACAGACAGTAAGTAAGCAAGAAAGGAAGAAGGTGAGGAAGGGGGTGCCTAATGATACTTCAGTAGACTAAGGCATCTATTCCATGGGTCAAAAGCCTGTGTGGATGTGCTGAAAGAGTCTACAGAGTTGTACTTTTGTCTACTCTTTGTATTCTACCTTCAAGTATGTTTTTTTTTTTTTTTAATCTTTTGCTTCTCTGATGTGCCATTGTAAATAATATCTTATCTGCTTCTTAAAATACTGCTCTAAAGTAAGTAACACTACATATGTAGCCTAGCATCAATAATAAAAGTGAATTATAAAACTAATTATTATACAGTAACTACTGCTGGGGTAATAGCCGGCTATCTGTGACTGTGAAATGGACTAGCTACTCAGAAAATGGATGGTACTGGCAAATTGATTTCAGATTACTTCAGAGTGATATAAAAAAATCATTGCAAGGAATTATATGATGAACAAAAAGACAGCCATAATCAACTCATCAGCTGATTAGAATGTAAAGTAAAATTAATATATTATCATTACAGTACTGAAAGACTGCTTCTTCACAGAAATCTGGTCTTTTACTTCAAGTACCATTTAAGTACTGCCATATTTAAATGTGACACTAATACTGTTCTGCTTGTTATGTTGCCTAATTTCCTGCCTGTACTATCACAATTCAGCATTAAAGAATGAAAAGCAAGGCCAAAAACTGAGGTAAATGAACTTCTGCCTTGCATTTTGTTCATCTTTACATAATGTATTTTAGTGAACATTATTTAACTATAAGGTTCCATCTAAATATATAATAATAAATGGGAAAAAAAATTAATACTTTAATTAAAGGATACATTTTCTATTTTTCAACTCAAAGCTATTTTTTTCACAATCATGGCATATGACAATTTGCCATGTGAAACTGCATTCTATAGTGAAACATATTTTGTAAATTTTTAAAGATAACTATAATGTTCTAGAATTTTATAATGGAGCTAATGGGTAACAGAGTCCTAACAAAACTCACTAGACTAACTGTGTGGAGGTAGAAGGGAAGAAGAAAAAAAAAAAGACAGCCAGTGAAGCGTGAAGGCTTGAGTGGACAGCAATCTCCTGAGGCCAACAGTGGGTACTGATCGGGGTCCTTTCTTAAAGAGAAAATAATACTTTCAAAGACCTTTAAACAGCCAGCTGCATCTTTCTGTGTTATAGGCATACATCTGTCAATCTGTCCAGCTTTCTAACTCACTTACCAAGGGCAGGGTTGTGGGGCAGCTAATGCCCATCTCAGAAAACCTTGGACACTAGTCAGAAAAAACTCCTAGAGAGGGTACGAGTCCACTGTAGGGTGAAGACACACACATACACACGAACATCGGCCAGCTTAGCAAGGGTACTTCATCTAAGTTTAATCAGGCTAAAGTTTAGGAAATTTAGTACGGATGTTTTAACATACGCCAGGTCATAGCACAGAGCTGTCATTCCAGTCTCACAGCTCTAGGTTCAACATGGATTGGTTGGTGTTAGTTAGTCAGTGAATTTACTCATTTTAAAATGCTGTCCTCAGTTGTTTTATTACGATATCCTCAACAACAGAATTTCATGCATTGAAAAAAATTAATAATTTGCTTGTGGCACTTTAATCTGTTCTATTGCACACTCTGCCTTTTTCATTATTTTTCTTTTTGTGCACACACACAGCATATGTAACCTGCAGGTATCTTGACTCCTTTTTTTTTTTATAAAAATTACAATGCAGCGTAATTTTTCAGTTGATATTCATCTGTATTTGAACATACATGAAGTACAATGAAACTTATGTGTTCTTTTCACTACACTGCAACTCTGTGTAAATGTCACACTGCAGTCTATATAAAAATACAAAATACGTAAAGTAATGAGAAAAAATAGGCACTGTTTAAGAAAACATAAACATATGTTGTGAGCGCACATCTTTCTGTTGTTACAAGCTATGGCAGAACATAACTGATGAAGAAACAGAATTGCAGAAGCAAAAGTAGAAAAATTAGAAGTATACAATTTGGCGGCAGAGGGGTGAGTGGCAGGGGTGCCAAAACTCCATCCAGATTATCCACATACTTTTACCACAGAAAATAGTATCCAGAATCTGTGATAAAATGCATCATTTCCAGATTACTTTAGGTTTTCACATGTATGCTTCATAAGTGTGGAAATTTTCTTAAATTGAAACATTTGCTACTTCAATGTAAATGTATTTCACAATTTTTATAGGTTTTGTTTACAATGGGACCCCGGTATGGGCTAATAGTATTTAAAAATATACAAAATATTAACTTTACAGCACACTTTCACCTGGCAAAAAAACATAGGGATTTATAGTGCATTCATAGTGCATTTATACATTTATAGTGCATATTCAAGTTGAAAGTACTTTGATTGCATAGAAATTGATTTTTAACAATTGTAATGACTATAAAAAATCAGCTTTTTTGAAAGATCAATTCTAAAATTCTAGATATTTTATAGTAGGCAAAATGGAACATAATAGGATCAATAGGATAAATCATCCTGCATTCAAAAAATCCAAGTAAGTGGCTGCAGTGACCAGCTTCAATACATGTAACAGTGGCCCAGAATACAGCACTTCTCCTCTTTCCGGTTTGCCCTTATGTAAAAATTATCTGCAAGTGAGAATCAAGTGGTTGTTAGTTTCAAATAAGATGCTAAACTAATTATTGAGGAGGAACTGATGCCATTCTGTGGTAATTTAACCTTCTAGTGGTTTGGTGTTTGTCAAAAGAAAAGTACTAAACCTTTCTGATGATGCCAGTTCAGTCCTGGCTCAGCTAGCAGCAAGCATTCAGTGGCAGACATTGTATAAGAAACTGTGAATGGCACCATCAACATGGTTCAAAATGTTACCAAGTGATTATGTCGACATGATCCAAATGGACTCTTGTGATGTTTTTCCTCCTTAGTAGTAGACGTCAAAACATTTCTACAACCATTACTGTTAGAATCATCCTACTATCACACTTGTATAGCTAAAGTATTCAATCCAGTAAATGTAAGTTTTCTATTGACAAATAAGTGAAAATCTTTATTGTTACTAATTATCATTGTTATTGCATTCATCACATAATATATTAGAAATATACTGTAAATATTTAAAACATCATATGTTGGACACATTTGATTATTTTTATTTTTCTGTTTATGTTCATGCAGGTTTTTTTTGGATTCCTCCCTATAAAAAGATGTATGTGCCAGATGGTTCTGTATGTAAACCTGCAATCCTCTAAACTATTACACCGTTTAGGTATGATCAAAGTTGTTTAATATACCAAGAGTGCTCTGAAACAGATTAATGAATGGGTTATTTTCTGTAAGATGTGTTCTGCATTTCTTAAGTGTGAATATGTTTATTTTATGTGGCACACATTTCTGATAAATCAAAATTCTATAAAGTTTTTTTTTTTCCTTTTTCTTGATTTTTGAATAAAATTTTGCATGCTCGAAGATTGTAACATACAGCTGTGTCTTTTATGATGTCATCTGATGGCAGCTGCATAACAAATGACACCCTAGGTATGCCACATTCTGCTGCATCTCAGCACTTGTTTTTTTACTCTAACCAATCGCTGCCATACTGATGCCAATATTACATGCTCCTCATATCAATTTCAGCTCCTTTTAGTTTATGCTCTACAACCATTGGATTCAGTAGGTTTGAGGCCTGTGTATTCAGCATTTATTGAACTTCTAAACTATCGAGGTCTCTCAGTTCTGGATCTGAAGGAAAAATACATAATAGATGTGTCTTTTGTTACTGGTTTTATATATATATATATATATATATATATATATATATATATATATACAGTATATATCATTGAGTATTTCTATATGTTTTTGTGTATATATATGTTTTCAGAAGTCAAGATAACTTGTATGAAAAAAAAGGCTTCAGCTTATGCAAATAATAACCAATGAAGGAAACTGAGTGCTGACCTCACCGGGCTCCCAACAACCAATGATGTTCACCGAAAGGGGTCTCATGTAACTTTTTATGCAAAGAGACAAAAGGGTGCTGCAAGCATCGGGAAAAGTCAGCAAGTAACGAACGGAACTGAAAGGAACCAAAGTGCACAAGTAATGATTATGATACGGTATACTTTGGGATCAAATGGAACACCAGCTCCAGTCAGGCTGTTCTCCATCTCATAGCCATAACCACGACGAAGCAGCAGTCGGGGATATAAATAGTAATAGTTTATTTCTTTTCTAAATGTAACATTGATTCATGACATTATTCATTTTTTAATCTTTATTGTGACATTAAAGAAGAAAAACCCTTCTGTTTCTTGTCATTATTTGCTTAATCCACGTTGTGTCCTTTCTCGTCTACCCACATGGAAAGTCGCTACAATAGGACTGTTGTTCATGAGGCAATAAATCAGATATAAATTGATTATGCTATATATTAAAGCAGTGCCTTAATTTCTTTTTTTAAATCCTGTGCCATTGCCCTCTTGCGTGTACATCGTACACTGAAAGCTTACACTGCCAATCAACACACAGGTATGTGCACTTTTTGTGGCATGGCAATTCCACATATGATAAAAAGACATACATGCACTGTATCCAAGTCACAATCAAACACAAAGTATGATTTTTTTTCTTTTTAAAATATCACATGCTTTTTTGTTCAGAAGGTGCTAGTAAAAGAACTGAGAATGCAACTTCCAGTTTTGCTATTGGTAGATATTAATTCAAAACTATTTTGAGATAGGCAGAGCTACTTTTACAGTTTTGTGCCAATATGGCTTCATGATTTGTAGCAATTTTAAATGACCTTGGAAAAAATTACCTTTGATTTAACAATACTGAATACTGCTACATGTGCAGAGTTGCAGCAATCTGTGAGAGAACAAAACTACTGTGTCCTGTGCTAAAATGCTTCTACAATCCCCACATGTTGGTGATTTTGATGGTACATGGGCAGGGAAGCTGCTTACTGATAATCCATTAGTATCTCTCTATCTTTTAAGCCCGAAACCAGAAGAGATGGCATCGTAAATTGTCAATATTTTGAAATGACAATGTGTTTCTGTGAACTTTTAAGACATCGCACAGCTCTATTGTATTGCTCAAAAAGCAGTAGTGCATGCATTCACTGAACCTAAACAAATACTCTGCTGCTTCACTACACTAACATTACACATGGGGATGACGCTTTTTTCTTTTAGGTATGTCTGTATAAGGTCGTCTAAATTGAATTTTGAAATAATTTATCAATTTTTTCTTGCATACATGATCAAGATCTGCGAAGTTGAATGTGTAGTATCTGTGAATAGAAAGTATTATATTGTGTTTGTTTAAGATTTATAAATTGGACTGGCTGGATTTTTGCTATCTCTTTTACAGTGAATAAATTGTGGTGTGGATGTGGAGAAGACAAAATTCAGATTTGCACTGATAAATGACTCTTTCCTCTCCCCTGTTTCAGATTCAAACAGGTTTGTGTCAAATACTGCATTTGACTGTATTTAGTTCCTTCTATCGAAGACCTTAAAGGAAGTGATTTATTACCAGCTGTGTATATACCGAGGCCAGCATATACAAGTGCACAAAATGATTTAAACACAAAGTTTAATGGGTGACACGACAGAATAGCTTATAAAAATACTGCATTTTTCAAAGTTGCTGCTCTAAGGATACCCTTCTTTTATTTCCTTAGGCCCCTATACATTTTTTTTAAATAATAGCTGATTAAAAAGAAAGTATTTAATAATATTTTGAGTTTGTAATAGAAAGGTATGGAAAAGAAGTCCAGCGAGGTTGGTTGTGAGTTTGCTCTGAACACACAATTTATTTTTCCCATGATTTAGTACAGTAATTAGTAAAACTGCTTAGAAAGATAGGTTTGTATCCAGGGAAAGGGTCAGTAACCTTAGAATTTAATGGGGGTTTTTACTCCCCTGTTGCAGCTAAGATGTGTTGGCTGAACACTGTATGCTTCACTGCCTACAAGGTGCACTTAATGAATGGATTATTGAAGGTGCATCAGGTGTCTACAGCACCATGGGATTACTTTTTTTGTTTTTGGTTATTTTGCTCTTTATTTTTTTATTCTTTATGCCACTTTTTCTTCACATAAGTAACTGTGTTAGTAAACATTATGCATTAACAGAATATTAATACATATTTGCAAAGTTAAATGCTAGTTCAACCTCTGTAAAATAGTATTTGGAAATCAGTGGACTTCATACCAATTCTAAGATATAAAATGCATTTAAACTCTTAAGATAATCATAATCGCTTTGGTCTTAACTATATGTGGGTTCTGAGAGTAATATTTCTGGTTAACATGCAGAATAATTATCCTTGTCATAGTTTGATCCACTTATAAGGCTTGGAAAAAAACAAACAGAAATTTTGTTCTAATTCCCACGTCCTTTTTGAATGATTGACAAGAAGGCAGATTTATAGAAGAAACAACCCTGTAGGTTCAGGGACCCAACAGGAGTTCTGTACAAGCTACTCTCAGGTGACATCTCCTTCAATGGAAACCAGGAACACCACTGCAAAGACTACACAGAATTTGCTGGATAAAGAATATAGATTCTTTCCAGTGAACATTGTAATGCTAGTTGTCAGGCAAAGTATTTCAGCTCTACATTTTATGGTCTAGAACAAACAGGAGTGGTTAATGAATGTGTTGGACCTTATTTCCAAGTGTTGACACTAATCAGAGCTTCTAAAAAATAAAAATGGTGTTTTACAAAAAATAACTCAAGAGAAAGAGTTGAAATTTTGAATGTGAAATACACAGTTTACTTAAACATGGTCTAAGCTCTGAAGAAAATTGATTAACATGCTTTGAACATTATTGGCAAAGCTTTACATAAATGATGTGTTTTGCAAAGAAAATTGACAAAAGCAGTCTTTCTAATCATGCAAACACAGATGACATAACAGATGTGGGGCTATGTATTACTTCTACCTGAAAACCTCTCAAAACATTACATTTTCTTTAACCTACAGAAGATGTTTCCTATCACTAGCAGGTACAATGTATCTACACAAGCACTCTTATTTACATAAAGACAATAAACTTCAGAGCTATAGGGTCCAAGAACCAAGTCTGCTAGATGGGCCATGACATTACAATGCCTGACTTGCCTGTCCTGTACACAGAACGGTGTCAATAACAGAGGACATGGCTCATATACTGTACCCCCATCAGTTATAAAATTTAAAAAAATTACAATATTTACAGCTGAGAAGCCATGCCAACAGAACAGCAATATACTGCACATCCAATTGAAAACAATACAGAAGATGAAGGCAGAAAAAATGGAACCTATTGTGATCAAGGTCACAAAGTTACTAAAAGCACAAAAGAACACTTTGTAAATTTTTAATAACATATTGTCCATCTCTGTTCCATCTGATTCCATATCAATGCTGTTTTCCTGCAGGGGAAACTTAAATATGGAGGTATCCCAGCCTACAAAATACTTCTTGGATTAAAGAAGCAAACACTTATAAAGCATTTTGTTCATTATTAGAGATGAAACTTATATGTTAAGGCATTCAGGTAATCCCAAACCTTTTTGGCTTATGTTTGTAAGAAAGTGTGTCTTTTTTGTAATTATAGCATCCCTTTGTATCAAAAGCACAGTTTTCACCACCGTATATATATATATATATATATATATATATATATATATACATATATATAGTACAGTATGCAGGGAACTCTTAATAATCGCAGTTTAACACCAAGTAAATCAAGCTTCAAGAATATAAATCTGTCCAGTTAGGAAGCATGAGTGATTGTGAATCAATTTCACCTGCTTTGATGCAAATGAAAGTGACAACACATGCACTGGAGAGGCAGCAGCAACACACCTCCCAAAAGGCAATGGTTTTACCCACAGACAATCGCCTCTCCCCTTATCGTTCCTGACTGATTCTTCTCTAGTTTTGCATTTTGCGAGTGCCCTTGTCACTACTGGTAGCATGAGGCAATACCTGTGGCCAATTCAGTTTGCACAAGTAGTCCAGCTCCTCCAGGATGGTACTCCCATATGTACCATCGCAAAATTGTCTCAAGAGCATGGAGGAGATACTAGAGGACAGGCTGTACATACTTTTTCATTTTTATTTTTACTATTTATTAACAAGACACCAAAACCTTTCAAAAGCTGTACATATTTATTTTAAGGTATAATATTTCAACATGGTTGTCCAAGCATAAAAAAGTATTTAAATTAAGCACAAATGAAAAAGTATTGCAAATTTTCATAATTTAAAAATAAAATAGGAAACTTAATATTTTTTATAGTACTATATTTTAAATTTTTAAGAATCATTTAAAAAATTATTTTTCCTTTGGATAAATCTAAGAAATGTTTGTGCTGGCTACATTTAAATCCTTTGCTTTCAAATTGGAAATTACCAAGAAATGTTTACGAATAATAGATATAAACTATTACCAAGTCACTTTGTTGTGTAAATAAACTTTGGCATCGCTCCATGCCAGAAGTGTTAAAAGTAATATAACCTTATAAATGTAAACTGTCACATGCATTTTTTGTAGCTCAGCTTCCAGTCATGTTTGCTTAAATTGCAAAAGTGACAAAAAAAAACAAATACCTTTTCAAAAAGCAACATGCAATGACTTTAATGGCCTTAGAATTATACACTTACGTGTCTAATTAATAATTAATCAATCAGGGGTGTGGAAATCAAATTTGTTTCTACTTGTCCATGGACAAGTAAACCTAGAAAATCCACTTGTCCGCCAGTTAAATTCACTTGCCCATAAACAAATAACAAAAGTGAAAAATAGTTTATTTTTTCTTATCTCTTTTATTGATACCAAAACTGACTTCCATTTTAAAACTGAAAAAAGTTCTTTTAGGGAGTAGTATTTTGCCACCTTGCTCTAGAACATTAATATAAAATATTCCCTTTTTTAACTGGCTATAAACAATGCCTTCATTATAGCTACACTAGTTCTTTTTTCATATATTACAGTTACATAACAGAACACTGTCCTGATTCATTTTCTGCCATGTTCTTCAACTTTTGTCTTGCAATATCTTCTCCCCCAAGAATCTTTACCATTTCAGACAGCATGGGCTGAAAGCTGTTCATTTCTGCTTGAGCTGAACTGCATGGTTCCTGGACTGATGGTCCTGCAGAAGTGGATGCTGATGACTTTTCAGGTTTTTTTATGAGTGATGTGCCTGTTGCCAGGTGAGAGCCAGAATTCCACAGCTGGTCATGGGTCAAACTCTTCTAAAGAAGCAGTATTGAACAGCCTAGCATAACGCTCAACCTCCGAGCGTTCAGCTTTAGAAAACGCTTTTTCAATTGAACCAACTTTTTTCTTACTTTTAGACTCATGTCTCTATCTGACGTACTAAACCCCCAGTTCCCATCCTTTTTCTTTCTGCACATAACCGATCACCACACGATAAACGTATTTGTGAAATTAAAACTAGTTATAAGCTCATCAAAATTGATGTCATGCAATAAATTTCTTAACTCCTCAACATATCACAACCTACGCGAAATCGCAAATTTCAGAAAAGATCAAATGCCTAACAAGCTTAATGTGGCGAAAACAATTGCATTGTAGGTGAAATGACCGCATTTTTATGTAGAAAAAATAGATTTTTAATATATAAAAGTTATCGATTATAATAAAAAATCATCAAATTACATCATAATGTCGGCATGAAAAAAATGACCGCATCTCCAAGCGTGTAAATAGTAGGGTAAAATACTTATGCAAGACCACAAGAGTGCTTCCCCTTTGAAAAATTAGCCATCATTTTGTAAACAATATTGAATACCAATTTGAGACATGAAGAACATGCCTAAGTAAACTGTTTCCGCACGAAGTACGTACCCAAATGTTTAAAATTTGAAAGTAGTGGTAAAAATGTGCCCTGCACTGCACATTTAATTCTTTTTTTCTCCAGAAAAATTGCACTTGTCCACGGACAACTGAAACCAGAAAACACGCTTGTCCGACGGTCAATTTACCTGTGTTGGATGAGTCGGGCGTTGGATTTCCGCACCCCTGTCAATCATCTTTTAACTTATTTGTTTAAGCATTTTATTGATTTTTTTTTTAAATCAAATAATATTTCATACAAGCAAGTCAAGATTAACAAAACTACGTTTGAAACAAATCAACCCCCACCCATGAGAAAAAGAGCTAGGCCATCAGAGAAAAACTTTAAACTAGTAAAAATAAGAAAATAGATAAATAAATTAATAAAAATAAATAGAATAAAAAGAAGGGACTAAATCCGCTCCCTCAGATTAAATGCTTATTCTAAAATATTATTGATTAGATCCTGCCAGGTTTTGAAAAAGTTTTGCACAGATCCTCTAAGTGAGAATTTCACTTTTTCCAATTTCAAATAGTATATAACATCAGTTACCCACTGACTTAAAATAGGAGAGTATGGATTCTTAAAGCTGAGCAAGATAAGTCTACTTGCCAAGTGTAGTGTAGTGTAGTAAAGGCAATTACAGTTTGTTTGTCCTTCTCCACTTTAAGCTCATCTGGAAGAACACCAAACACAGCTGTTAATGGGTTAGGAGGGATTGTGACACCCAGGCTTTCTGAAAGGCATTTAAAAATTTTGTTTCAGAATGATGTTAATTTAGTGCACAGTCAAAACATATGGCCCAATGAGGCTGGAATTTGATTACTTTGTTTGCAGGTTGGATCATGCCATGGAAACATTTTGGATAATTTTAAACGAAACAGATGTGCTCGATATTTAATCTTGAGTTGAATAATTGTATGCTTTGCACATATGGAGTTTGAGTGAATTCTGTGCATTGCTATCTTCCACTCCTTTTCTGAGATGCTGAGTGAGAGATCCAAAAATCAATCGTCTTTTTAATAGAACCCTTCACAGTATAACAACAGGTAGGAAATAGTTTATTACATGTTTTCAAACATTACAACTTTTTTCTCTTTTTGGAATTCATAACAAATAATTTAAAGATCTTCTTCATTATTTTACCATATTCAAGTTATTTTATGAATTTCAATAAAAAAAAAAAAACCATGTTTTTTTCTGAAATGTACTCTCATTCCAATGCTCAATTCAAATGAACGTGTAATGAAATTTGGTTACATGTTCATATTGTTTAAATCAAATTATATTCTTATATCTAAATTGCTTATATACTCACCTTAATCTTAGGTAGACAGGTTTTTAAAGTACCTTCCAACTTCTGGTGCACTTGCATTTTCAATGTTGTACTTTGTACATAATTATGGTAAAGGATATTTGAAATTGTGAGATACAATGTCCACAACATACTAAACTTTCTGAGATACCTTGACTATATGGTAATTTTTACTTTCACAGAAGTCTTTTGTTATCATCTCTATGGGAGAGTGTATAGGCTCTTAATTTGTTCACTGCTGTTAACTTCTTTAGGCATGAACACCTGTGTGTCCCTCTGAGAGTTTTTTTTTTCGCTTCAATTTAGAAATGTAATTTACAGTCATTCTAAAGCTGCTGGTCACAGGAACTTTCACTCTTCAACCCTTGATTAAGAATTTCAATCTGGATACATCATTTTAATTTAATAAATGTGAAGTGGATCAAAAACAGAATTTTTACATAGTGACAAATGCCAGTAATCCAGATTTGTATACTGTAAATAACCTGTTTACAAATACATATGGGAGCAAAAAGCAAAAAAGAAGGAAATTAGACTAAATAAAACCCAAGACCCCTATTTAAATGAATAAGTTGCCATATATATATATAGCCATGCCAACCCGGACACAGACAGGCAGGAGACAGGTTCTGCCACAGTACACCCATTTATTTACATAATACAGTGCCCAAATTACCAGTCCTGCAACACATCACACCATAATTCCTTCTTGCCGCTAGTCCATCTGCTTCCAATCCTTCACAGGCTTTTCTCTTCCTCCCGACTCTGGCCAACTTATGGAGTGAGACGACTCCTTTTTATAGGGTACCTGGAAGGATTCCAGGTGTTCAACAAGCTTCTTCTGGCAACACCTCCCGGTGTGGTGGAAGCATGACCAAATAAGGCCCTGGAAAGGTCCATGTGCACCCTGGAAACCAAGGGGGCTGCCCTCTATCCCCTCGGGGGAGAAACTGTCCCAATAATACCTTTTCCCCTAGTCCTTCCACACTTTGGGCATCCTAGCCGGGTAAGGATTTCGGCCACCCGTTACAATATTATATGTGTGTGTGTATATATATCTATACATATAAAGGAGAGTTGGGATCCGAGAGACTGTGTTTGTGTGTTTGTGGAGGGATGGAGAGTTAAGGCGGGTGGAGGAGTCACGTGATCATCTCCCCTCCCATTCACGTCATTTCATTCACTTCATTTCACTCCGAGGTGAGCTCCGCAGCTGACGCAGTCTTGCCATTCATTTTCCTTAGTGTTTAGTCCTCTCTCCTTTACTGATTTATAGAAAGGAGAGTTGAGATCCGAGAGACAGTGTTTGTGTGTTTGTGGAGGGATGGAAAGTTAAGGCGGGTGGAGGAGTCACATCATCATCTCCCCTCCCATTCACGTCATTTCATTCACATCAACTCCGCAGCTGACGCAGTCTTGCCGTTCTTTTTCCTTAGTGTTTAGTCCTCTCTCCTTTACTGATTTACTGTTTACTAGACACACTACTTACTGAATAGTATTTTTCCTTTAGTGTTTCTACTTAGTGTTTCTTAGTGTTTAGTAGACGCGGTGTGCCAGTGTTCCCGGCAGTGTAGTGGTTTACTGTTACTTTCTACTTCGTTTTTGGACTTTAGTGTTTAGTAGACTTTTACTTTATCTCATTTACTGTTTTTCCCAGCGGTGTTGCCGTTTTTCCCTTTTCTATTTTTTATGTAACATGTTCACGAATTAGTCATAGAGAAAATTTATATATTTTGGCTCCAGGAGGACAAACCAAAAATGCTGTATAAAAAGAAGCTCTATAAGTCGCATGTAGATACATAATTATTCCAACTACAGCGACTGCAGCGAAGCATACATGGTCTGCTAGTATATATATATATATATATATATATATATATATATATATATATATATGTATATTGTGGTCCCCGGCCGGGACGCCCAGGAGGATCAGAAGAGGGCTTGTGCCTCCTCCAGACCGCGAGGGGGCGTCCGTCCTGGTTATGTTGGGGGCCTCGAGTACAGGGCTTGGAAGCCCAGCCCTGTAGGGACCCATGGCCACCGCCAGGCGGCGCCACGGTGCCAGAATATCCCGTGTGGTACTCGGCCGGGGCTGGAGCCCGGCCAGGATGCCCAGGAGGACCGGAGAAGGGCTTGTGCCTCCTCCAGACCGCGAGGGGGCATCCGCCCTGGTTATGTTGGGGGCCTCGGGTAAAGGGCTTGGAAGCCCAGCCCTGTAGGGACCTGTGGCCACCGCCAGGCGGCGCCCCGGTGCCTGAGGAACCCAGGAGCCCAGCACTTCCGCCACACAGGGGTGTGTCCAAGGGGGAGTGCCGGGAAGCAGCTGGAGCCCATTCGGGTTCCTACTTAAGGGGCCGCCTCCCTCCAGTCATTGGAGGAAGTTGGGTGGCAGAGACACGGAGCTGGAGAGAGGACTGGAGGCGGCCAGAAGAGAGAGAGAGAGAGAGAGAGAGGCATTGTAAGGCCTGGACAGAGAGAGAGAGGCATTGTAAGGCCTGGATATTGGGGGAACGGTGCAAGAGGCACTGTGGAGTGCACGTGAGCGCAACTGTAAATAAATTGTAAATAAAATGGGTGTGTTGGGTGAGAAACCGGTGTCCGTCTGTCTGTGTCCGGGTCACCTACCACAATATATATATATATATATATATATATGTATATATATATTATATACTGTATATATGTCAGGTCAGGGAACATGCTCTGGTACAGGGCATTGCTGCACCCACCCCACAACGAAACAGCTCAGGACTCTGGTTGGCAAACCCTAAAGCAGATGTGTGGACTGGTCCATTCCAGTCCAACAATGAGGACCTGTGAGTTGGATTTCCCTTGGGAAATCATGCAACATGGCCTAGTGGCATAACTGAAGCTCCCTCATAATGCAGGTAATCTGTCTCAATTGGAACTCTGTAAGCAGCCTCTTGTTCGACACAAAGTCAAACCAGTAGTACCCAAGGCTTCTCCAAAATCCAGACTTCATCTCAGGTCGCTGGATAGCATCCGTGTCTTGCAGCCATATAACAAAACAGGAAGCACCAGGACTCTAAAGACTTGAACCTTGGTCCTTTTGCACAGATATTGGAAGCACGATACACCCCTTTCCAGCGACCTCATGACCCCCCAAGAGGTCATTAACATTAAAATTACCAAGCGTATGAAAAAGCACCAGCTCCTCGCAAATGTTGTTACGGTTCTGCCTTTGTCTAGAAACGATTTCATAAGCTTTATGACCTTAGTCTCGAAAAGTCTTTCTCCCGTGGGGCGACTGGGATCTTTTCCTGACTAAGATCAAACACAGTTGTGTAGCGTGCGAAAGAAGCTTCCACCTGCAGCTTAAGTCACTTCAGTACACATGTACCGTGTCAGCATGCCCGTGTCAATGAAAAGGAGAAAACTCTGCAGTCTACTTGTGACTTTACACTGTAGGAAGATAAGTAAATGGATCAAGGTAAATACCATTCAATCTGGCTTTTATAAAAGTAACATATAAATGTTTTTATATAAAGACCATCACAAAACATAATCATAAACAGGACTTTGCATGATACCTTGGCAAGCTCTGTCAGCCCTGCTTTTTCTTTGAAGGACAGGTGTGGGGCAGACTGACTGGCAGGATGACGCCGACCAGTTGCTGCACCTATTCAGTGACATCTTTCGCCTTTACGCCTGGTGAAGCTGCGTTGTTCTTATATGTGAGTGGACGTTTCTTTCTGGGATGGCTTTTGTTCTCTTTCTCCGATGAAGAACCCTCGTCCCCTAGTGTAGAACCCTCATCCTCATCTGAGTTGCGAACTGAAATGCGAAGTTTATGAAGATCCTCTGACAGCAGAGGAAGATGGTCATCATGCTGGAGAGACAACAAGATCCACATGCCTACCCGGATAGACTGACTCATATTGCGATCCAAGCGCTGCCGTGCAGTGGACAACACATCAAGCACCACACAAGTTCCGATCCCCAACAAGCCTGACCTCATTGGCACTTGCAGCGGTTTTGACTCTTCCGGTGACTTTAACTCTAATAATCTTAATGCCATGATATATATAGAAAAAGATAAAGAACAATTCAGATTATCTGTGACCATGGTAATAAATGGCGTATATAAAAAAATGCATATTGGCCATTAGGAAATATACTACACCTGGCCTAAAAAGCAACCTCCAGGTGGCCCAGAACGTGGTCCCACCAGATACACAGAGAAGAACCACGAAAAACACATTTTGCAAGCCAGTGAGTATTCCTCCAGTAGTACAGATGATGAATACAACACTCAGCATAGCCAAGCAACATTCAACCCACAATGCAATGTGTTGTTGTGCTTCAAGAAGTAGTGGTAATCATCTATAACACAGTGATTATTTATTTAATTTGTTTGTGATGGTACGTGCTGACCTCGGTCGCGACAGCTGATTGTGGCATGGTCTACATATTAAATGATTCTACAATTAATTGTGTGCCAAGTCTTAGTTATATTCCAGTTTCATCAAGTGAGTGTGAATGTGGGTTTTCGCAAATTAGTCTAATTGTTACTCCAATAAGAGCCTTGTTACTGACAAGCACTTTCTCTGCACTTCACACAATTGGTTGGCCCTCTAATCGCAGGATTCAATCCTGTGGCTTCATGGCTGTTATCAGGAAGACAATAAGCCATTCTCACTCAAAGCAAAGAATAAATTACATAGACTGCATTTGAATAAAACAGTAAAAAAAAAAAAAAAAGTTTGGAATTTTCTTTAAAACACAAATCAATTAAGCACTGATTGCTTTGCAGGTCTACATTACAACTTTTTTGTAGAATGTAGAGCTCGCTATTAACCTGCAGTTAATTTTCTTCAATTTGGGAAATTGTGTCTTTGTAATTTTAAACTATCAAGCACAATATTCTGCAGTGGAGTACACATACGCAGATGGAGTAATGCTGGCGCCGCTGTCTCGAAATAAGGAAATCATGCATGGAGTTCACAAAGTGCTTTGTGTAGTGAGTTAACTTCAAATTTTAAATGTTTATTTCAAATATTTATACACAATATGTAGTGCTAGGACTCACAGCCTTTATGTACTTTCACAGTACCTCAAACTTGATCCAAACGCAACATATGCATACTGTGACCTTTTTGTTTACAAGAAAGGCACTGCTAATCACACATGTGGTGGTTTAAAATGAACATGTGTTCCCTTAGTGTGCAGTAGACATTGTATTCATATATGTTAGTTACTGTTATCACTTGTTATGGGTTTGTGTACTATTAGCTATGATAGTTATTTTTTATTCCATTAAATGCACTTTGTGATGTGCCTGGGTCATATGTAAATAATAAGTTTATTTTATTTTAAAAGGGAAACAAATGCTATTGCTAATACTGTGCACTATTTTGCTTTTATGCACTGTGAGATGTACCTAGGTCAGATATGAATAAAATGTTTATTTTTTATTTCAAAATTGAAATAAAGTATTGCTAACACCTAAGATTCTGTTATTAATTCAATTCAATTATAGTTTTTTTATTATTTGCTTATGCACTTCTTGATTTGCCTGTGTCAGATGTGACCAAATTTGAAAGGGAAACAATGAACAAACAGTACTTGTTTATCAATACATTAATTTTTGTTTGTTTAAAATTTGTTATAATCTGCTGCTTACTGGCCACTGAAAATGTCTGGCCCAGCTAAATTTCTTAGTTTGAGAACCTGTTGCAACTGAATTTGTAATTGCATAGCCCTATACTACACTGTTTAATGTAACTTAAAAGTGCATTTACAGTAGCTTTTCTTAAAGTAAGACTTTGAAGATCTGGGCTCATTTTGAAATATAAATACATACATTTAAGACATGCAAATATGTGGAGCTTTAGGTTTTCACTCATTTAATCCACTAAGTATTTAGGCCTTGCTGTATTTGACCATGATCTTTAGTCTTTATATTAATCGATTAAGTATTTTAGAAATACAGTCAATTTGCAGTAACTTCTTAATTATTACACTAGAAACAAAACAACTTATTTATTCATGTCAAGCACCATTTATTTATTTCAATCATTTACTGTAAAATTTCACTATTTTATAAAACAGGTAATTTAGCAATCTGAAGCAATTATTGCCATCTGTCCTAGCATGTGCATTCAAATATAAGAACTATAATTCTTAAGACTTTACATTCATTTCCAAGTATGTTTACAGACAACTCTAAACATGTTTTCTGACATCCAACCTAAATTGGCAGCTTTCTGTATACTATATTTGCCTGATAAAAACATTTCACGTCTAGTGAAACACCTGAGTTTACAATGTGCTCCTGAAATAAAGGCCTTTTCAGTTTTCTCAGAACTAAAACTACTCATGCACAATTTGTAAAGGCACACGGCCCCGTAACCCTAGAGTCATGTGCATGTCAATATTTCTAAAGCGTCATTGAGCTCATCACATAAATTGAGGGTAAATAAATTCTGCTTTTGTAAAATGGTGGTGGAATTCAATTTTAGTTTTCTGTGTCCTGCTATAATATTTGTGCCATTGATAATTAAATGAAGTTAAGTCCCTATGGATTACAACAAGAGCTCAGAGTGGATAGGAGCTAAGGTCATCAACAATGGTAGAATCTAGAATCAGATCATCCTTATGATTCCACTGTAAACATGAACACTAACTAGCCTGTGATATACTGCTTTAAAGAATAAACAAGAGATGGGTAGTTATTTGCTCCTAGTAAGATGGACTTTGACTCTTCCCAATAAAGACAGACCTTCAAAGGTTTATATTCTCAATTAACTCGAACAAAATAAGTATTTGCTTTCATGTTCCCTATTACCAACTGCCTCCGGTTTATCTTGGCAGGTTTACTATGTTCAGAAGCCAGAAAAACTAACATGAAAATGTATTAATTGACTGACTGTAGAGATGTTTGTGCTTACATATGCTATATATGCCGTTAAAGGTTATGTTATTACATTTATGAATTGGTGATGTGCCCCAAGTTATTCTACTGTGGCCATTATACAAAAATAAACTGAAATTGTTTCAGCAAAACTCAAATGCACCAAAATATTGTTTAACAACTCAAGCATCCATTTTCTTAAACGTCTATGCTAGTGAAGGTCAGAGATAAAATATGCAACATATTATAAATTACTGCTTGCTAGTGCGGTGCAATGACTATGCAGCTGGGTTTAAAAATCACAAAGGTCTCAAGTTAAAATACTATGTGCATTTCAAATACCCAGCTTGTGCATAAAAAAAGCAAAGCGTTTAATATATCTTCTCCAAAAATACCAGCCTCACTATTTCTTGTAGCACCTGTGTTGGCCTTTTAAACACATTATTTTAAATTACATTATGTGGAAACCATATCTGAACAGTGACTACAATAGGAGTAAAAAACGTGTTGCTACAGACAACCGCCATCAGGATGATGGATGTCTTATTAAAACACTTGCGAAGAGAAGATGAGCATTTCTTGCAGAATAATATTTCTTGTCAGGCAACTAGAGACCACATTAATGAAAATTGGATTTAATAGATAATACCCATGTGTTATCCTATATACTCAACCATGTTAACTTAAAAAGTACAAATATGTCATATTCTATGAGTCTGAAATCACCTGTCACAAGTGAGTACTCTTCTGTTAATTTCTTTGGTGCATTTGAAGCAAATCTGCTTCAAATGTCAGTTTTAATGCTGTCTGATTTATGTATCTGACCTCTACAAAGAGTTCTGTTTCCTTTTCGGATGTCGTCATTAATGCATGTTTCATAGTAATAACTATCAGATGATATACTGTGCACTACTTCTTTATATTGAGAGTAAAGGATTATGAGTTACAGTTTAAATTTCCAATAATCCCCCAGAACACAACAACTGCATTCACAGATCTGGCTAGAAAAATAATGTGTAATGATAATGAGGGCATATATATTACCTTAACAAATTAATCTTTTAGCATGCCAACAGCACTATTACAGTTTGACTTGATTTGTAGTGATATAATCAATGAATTAAAGCACTGCTAATAGATATAACTACTGGTCCTATTCTTTACTGACATGCAATAAAAAGTGCAGTATTTACAATTTACTTTAAAACAACAACTACTGTTCAGTGTCAGAAAAATCTGAAATCTGATGTCGAAATGCTACAGGCCCATGGCACTCTCCCCTGTAATTGTAAAATGCTTCAAGCAGGTGGTCAAAGCATATATCAGATCCAGCATGCCAAACTCTTTGGACTCACATCTCTTTCCACAGAAAACACAATTTCCATAGCTATTCAAGCAGCACTAACTCATTTTGCCTAAAAGGAACACTTATGTGTCAATGCTTTTTATTGACATTAGGTCAGCAGTCAATACTCTTGTGCCCCTGAAGCTAGTATTGAAGTTTGCAAGCTTTGTAATAAACACCTGTCTCTATAGCTGGATCCAGAACTTCCTGATTAGCAGACGTTTGATTCTCAAGTTTCACACAATTAACATCGGTCTCATTTTGAATGTTAAAGTACCATGGGGCCGTATACTTAACCCTCTGATAATTCTGTCTGTCTACTTCTAAAATACGTTTTGAGGTGTAACACCAACTCACAAACACTAAAATCAAGTCTGCTGATTAAACAAGAATAATCAGACAAAGCATAATAGAGGTTAAGTTCCTTCCTGATGGCGAAATAACAACAAATTCCCTTTCAATAACAGTAAAACACAGATGCTGATTTTGAACTTTTACAGACTTAGAGGAAGCAAAACTGCAGTTGTTATTAAGGGGGCTGCTGTGCAAAGACAGAGGATCTTTATTTTTTAAATTGTCACATCACTGATGGTCTCTTAGCACTCATATGCTTTTAAAGGGCTCAACAGCACTTTACCTTTTAGAGACACCTGAAAAACTAAGTCTGGCACACTGGATTCTTATTTAGTTCTACAGATGCACAGTAAATTACTGTATCACAATCTGGTGACAAAAAAATCATCATTGATCAAGGATACTCAATTACGGTCCTGGGGGTCTACAGTGGCTCATTAGCTAATGTGTGTCCATTTAAGCCTGTGTACATGCATCTTGAAATATGTTAATAAAATGCTTTGAAATAAATAAGAAGAGAAGGACCACAAAACATATGGAAAAAATTCTCAGAAAACAACACACATACAGTTTTTGTCATGGGAGAATGAAAGCACTAATAAGCCATAGAATTGAACACCAAGTTTCATTATCTGTTAGTCCTGGCCTCTAATTACGAAACTGGTTGGAGTAAAAACCTGCAGCCACTGCAGGTTTTCGTAATTGATTACGCCTGCTGTAGATGTTGTTAAAAATGTCGCAAGTCATAACTTCAGCCAAGATTCTACATATAATTTGGCATTTATGAAAAAGAATGCTTGAACAAATACACCTTGCATCATCTTAGACCCTATACACACCTAAGCAACAAACTGTTAAATCAGCAGAGTCACACAGAGTATTTAATCTTGGGGCCATTACCCTGTCAAATATCATAAAACCATTGGTGTAGCCAGGGAGTGGGGTGGGATGGGAGAATTTTATGTTTGAACACCTCCTAAATGTGTTTGATGGCAGTTCCAACTGTTTAACCACAGCTGAAATTTTGATCTGTGCATTTTCTCTATCTCGAAAAAATGTATTCCTGTGTATCTACTAATTCGATGGTCAAGATTCCGCTGTGTAAACATCTGTACTACCAATCAACTTGCACTAAAGATTCAGAGTTACTCAACAAATTATAGCCATGTTACTTGCACTGTGTAGATATTACTTTTTACATGTGAAACATGTTCAAACTTTTTACATCAAGGCCCCTAAAAATATGAATAAGTAAAGACATACATACAATTATTGTACCCAAGTATGACAATAAATTGAATTGAATCCATTATCTGAAAATGTAGCTCACAATGTTATAGTCCTAAAAACCTGAAAATATAGCATTTCCTTTCATCAATTAACTGGACAGTAGATTAATTTATTAGGCATCCCTTACAGCATTTTGAAACTCTGGTGAATATACCAAAGCAACCTCTAAGACTTTTTAAAACATAGAGCTTTAGCAACTTATACAGAAGCTTATTATCTTCATAGTATGTGAAGAATAATACAAACACACTTTCTACATGTTATCTCAACTTTAAAGACAGACTACAGTAGGAGGTGATCAGAAGTTTGACCTACATATTAACACTGTTTTTCAGCTAGTAAGATATAATGCTATATGTGAAAAGTGGCACTGATTTTAATGAGCTTTTTTCTCTCTCTTCTACAATTTTCTATGCCCTGTTTTGTATAATGCAATGTGTAAAATGGGATCAGAAGTAAATATGACAGCAAAGGCTTCAGGTGAACAAACAGCTGCACTAATCCCACGTTCCCAACAGTGTTAGTGTTGGCATTTCATGACTTCTATGATTAAGACAGAACACAAACTGGGAATTTTGCCACACAAGCCTGATGACTCAAAACAAATTAAATATAAATGTGTTTCATGGCTTTGCCAGTGGTTTTATTAAAAAAATTGAGTACTTTAAAAATATTGACAAAATATTAAATCTTCCATTATGTATGCATTAGACAATAGGCAAACACTTTCTGAAAATCAAGCAAGATAGAACTTTGCTTAAGTCTGGAATAATGTGCTACCTGGAATGCTTCAGAAAGCAACTCTTGATGTCTGATGTGATATAGAGCTACAAATCTTCGGAGGGGAAGATTTCATGTTAATTAAAATTCTTATTACGCATGAGTTTAAAATGCTTATTTATCTTTAGTGATGGGGTTCCCTGAAGATTTAGGGATTTGTTTTATAGTTTCTCACATTAATTTTTCCTTTGTTGTTTAACCATAACTGAAGAAAAATCTGTGATTATCACTGACACAAGCATCTCTCCATCTTTAACCCTAAACTTATTGTTCAACTTACAGCACAATATGTTATGACTTAGTCAAATGAGAAAACTAAAACTATTGCATCCTCCCACCAAAACAAACACTCAAATATCTAAATGTTATGTTTATTGAGAAATTAATAAAACATCTAATGAATAGTTACCAATAGTTATCCATCAAACAAATAGCATGAGCACATTTACCTAAACCATCAACATCAAGGTTGGGTCTGAACTCTTCCAAACACAACTGATATTAATTGCTACAAGAATAATTTCATTTTTAAAATGTCTAAAGATATATGGGATTAGCAATAGAAAGAAGACATAAAGGTCAAAAACTCACATTGTCTAATCAGCCATCAGTCAAAAAGTATAAATGAACAGGTGTATATAACACAGGACAGTCAAAACAATTGCCTAAGGTGTGCGTTGCAAACTGCATGCTGTTGTTTACTATTGTACACTAAATATTGCTTGTATAAATACTGTGTACAGAACACTTTCTACTGTACCACTTGCACCTGTTCTGCTATTGCCTTATTCCTTTTTTCCTCTCTTACTAAGACAAGAGTGCTTAAAGTCCTTCATAAATATGGTAGGTAAAACTCAGAACCTTAGACACACAGACAGAAAGAATCACATAAGTAATTTATTGCTCCTTGAAAGTAAAAAGCAGTGACTTAAAAACAATGTCAAAAATTCTAGAAATATCAAGAATTAAATATTCATAAGGTTATAAATGTCATTAACTCAAACTGTGATATGTCTTAATTTTCAAGATGATCTAGCCGAGTGTGGACTGCATGCAGCCATGACAGAGATAGCTGATATCATATTAAAGAAAGATGAAAAACCAAGTTATTGCTGTATGCAGCAAACTGTTTGGTAAATATCAGTTCATTAAGAATCACTTGATAAAAAATATTGATTGAATTTTTAGCATCATTCTTTAAATCTTAATGGAGATTTGCACATGCACAGATAAATTATATAGGCAATTATTCATTTGTATGTTATTTGCAGAATGCAGTTTGGAAGAATAACCAGAAAGCAATGAACTTAAGTCATGGATTAATTATCAGCTTTCCTTAATGTTTTCAATATGCTGATATTTTTACAAAGATATACTATTGCACAGGCTGCAGCATATTATAACTGCTTAGTGTCTTATCTATGTATTTTAGTGTTTTTAGACTACTTTATTTCCTTTAACAACAGTAAGTAGTTTAGTCTTTGTAAGTGGATCCCTCTTGAACCATGAGGTTTAATAGAATTTTTATCATTTTATTTTGTGTTGATTTGTATGGTTTGCCTTAATCTGTTAATGTAGCAAGCAACGTAGACAGGTTTTTGGTTTACTCACGCAATCACTTGTTTGCACTAAAACCAGATGCAGCAGAACACAAAAATTTTTTTTTGGATATACCTCTGGAGTTAAGGAGAAAGACAACTAAAGAATGCAATGGGGGAGCGAAACATAAGCTGAAACAAGTAAGAGGGAATGTGCAATAGGCAGGTAAGAGTGAGATGAAAAGAAGAAAATACAAGCCGTATTTTTCCTCTGTTATTATGGGCAATGTTAGATCACTTGATAATAAGATGGAGAAGTTTGTGGCACTGGTTAAGTATACTGGGGAGTTTCTCAACTACATTTTTATGTGCTTTACAGAGACATGGCTTCATGAGCTTATTCCAGATGCACTGAAAGCCAGCAATGTCCATGGCAGTGTGTGTGTGGAAAGTGCAGAGGTGCCGGGCTCACCACCTTTGTAAACGAAAGATGGTGCCATCCTGGTCACACTGTGATTAAGGAACTTATATGCAGCCCGGACATTGAGCTGTCAGTGGTGGGACTATGGCCATACTATATGCCCAGGGAGTTTTCACATGCAATCACCATTGATGTTTACATTCCTCCATCACCCAATGCAACGTATGACATCATCTACTCAGTCACTGCAAGCTCCAGACGAAACAACCAGAGTCGGTACAGGCATTCTGACTTTGGGTAGATTAGACCACAACCTAGTGTACCTCCTACTCCTTTATGTGCCACTTGTGAAGAGTCAGTTAGCCACTGTCAGCACCATGATGGTGTGGTCAAAGGCCAGTGTAGCTCTGTAAGACTATTTCAAGGCAAAAGACTGAGATGTTCTTTGCGAGCCTCAATTGGAGGACACTGCTCGTCTTGTCGAATGTATCACAGAATATGTTAAATTCTATATGGACAATACTGAACCTTTAAAATCAGTACCCTGTTTTCCAAACAATAAGCCATGTGTCAACAAGGACATAAAACCCTCCTGAATGAGAAGAGAGCATTTAGGTCAGGTGACATGGAGGCAGTGAAGAGGGTAAAGAAATAGCTGTCCGTTAAAATAAAAGAAGGGAAGATTAGTTATAGGAAGGAGCTAGAGCAAAAGGTGCAGCAGAACAACACCAGAGAGGTGTGGAAAGGTATGAGGGCAATCACTGACTTTAATTCCAGCTGCTGGGGGACTGAAGGTAACAGAGAAAAGGCCAAGGAGTTTAACCAGATTTTCAACAGGTTTGACAACATGCTGAACATCCAACATGTCCAACCTGCCCCGCAGCTCCACCTTTGTGGCTGACAATGTAAACCCTGAATAGCACCAAAAGTGCCTCATTTTGTCACTGTTGTATCACCTTAAAACAAATATTTTGCTTAAATGGACAGGATGAATTTAACACTTAAGGAAGCAATTTAACAACAAAGCTTATCCTCTTCCCAAATTGTACCTCACTTTTAAAACATCTGTGCATACAAAGCAAGCAGAAAAGCAGGATGATGCCTCAGGCTGCGTTGATTACTTTATAACCTACGAACAGAAGGCAATGCCTGGGACTAAGAATTGCCAAATTCGTTTACAGCTTGAGAAAGGAAAAAATGTCAGTAAGGGACTAAGCAGATCAAAAACTTTAAGCAAATTTTTTTATCATATCATCATCATTGACAGTCAGCCAATTAAATGTGTGAAACATCACATGTTCCAGAATCCCACGTGTGATTTTAAAATAAATATGCCTTGTTTAGGATAACAAACCGTTTCATCTAATCGTCATCAAAATCCTCTCATGAACAACATTGATTGCTAAATCAAGGCTGCCCAGGCCATACTCGACATTGATGATTTTCCATATTCTTTTTCTAAAGACTATATATATCCAGACTTTACTATTGATCTTATTTTCCATTGTTTCTTGTTCTATTTGGTACCATTTTTCATTTAATACTGTAAATAGCATATTTGCTTTGAAATTTCTATACTTTGTCTTTATATCTAGAGTGATTGAAATAATAAACTGAAAATTAAGACACCTGTATGAGGGGCAGCCACATTACCTGACCATAGGGTTTATCATCAAGAGATCGCTCCTTGAAAGAAAAGACAACTGTAGTAAAAGAAGGGCAAATTGTTTTGTTGGTAAGTAGCATAACCAAAAAAAGTTGCTGTTTTGTGTCGCAATGACACCTGTGTGTTCGTCAGCATCGGTAATAGTAAGATCTTAAGGACAGACTCCTATAGAATATTGTGAGAGATATTCTCTATTGTCTATTTAAGGATATTTATGTAAGTAAAGACTCCTATAGAATGTTGTGAGACATGTTCTCCATTGTCTATTCAAGTAAATCTATGTGTGAATGTGAGGGTGTATTAAGTAGAATATTGTAAGGTGACTGATAATTAGGCTTTCATCTGAGACTTTGTCTACAGGATACCTATGTGTATATGTATCTATATAGGTGATAATTGTATGGTGCAAGAGTAGACCAAACTAGTAACGGACTTGGCAAGTCCTAGAACACCCAGGATAATACAGGCGCGTACCTGTGGAGCATAGTGAATGAGGATTTTATTGTAGTTTATTTTGATATTAATACTTTATTTTATTTTACATGCTTATTTGTTGAATTTGCTCTTCGTGTTATTTGTTGGTTGCAAGACATGGACGCTATCCAGTGACCTGAGATGAAGACTGGACTCCTTTGGTACTGTGTCTCTCCGGAAAATCCTTAGGTACCATTGGTTTGACTTTGTGTCGAATGAGTGGTTGCTCATGGAGTCCCGAATGAGGCACATTACCTGCATTGTGAGGGAGTGTCAGTTACGAAACTACGGCCATGTGGCGCGTTTCCCCAAGGGTGATCCGGCTCGTAAGATCCTCATTGTTGGGGACCTGAGTGGCTGGACCAGGCCAAGGGATCGCCCACGTAACACCTGGCTGCAGCAGATAGAGGGTCATTTCTGGAGTGTGGGACTGTACCGCATGTCTGCCTGGGGGGTTGCCAACTGAGTTGTTTTGTCATTTAGTGGGTGCAGCAACTTTTTTGACAGACCCTAGCCTTGACTCTCTAAGAAGAACAGAAAAAAAGTCCCAAAAAAAGACCCTTGTAGGGGAAAAAGAAAGCTAAAAGTCTTGCGAAGGGCAATTCGGAGAGAGACCCCTTCCAGGTAGATTTGGCATGCAATGGGTGTCAAAAAATGGGGTAAAAACAATACACAAAATGGAACATAAGCCATTGCTTCACAGAGTTAGAAATACAATGGTACCAACTACATGGCAAAATGCAAGAATTGAATTTGGCCACAATATACCACTCACTACATACACAACTATCACACATGAGGGTACATATTTCTTCAAATACATTAAAACCAAAGTAGTAACTAATTAATACAAATGAAAAACAATAATATCTGTCCATTAGCTTATTGTAGAACCACTGCCAGATTGTATAAAAGGAGTTAGACAAAGAGGACACACTCAGAATCCTGCAGACTTTTGCCAACTAGATGCCTCTCCTATACTGGCCATTCCAGAGCTGAATCAGTGCTGGGCCAGCCAATCTGATGACAGGACCCTTCTACCCCATGAATTCTCACTACCCCACAACGCTATATATATCCCAATAATGTTATGTACGATTAAATAGCTGGGCCTTTGATTGATCAGGAAGATGTTTTTGGTGATTTTTCCTGCTTTTTTACCAATGCAGTATTCTTATGACTTATGATTAAGCTTAGTTCACTGTAAAGCTTGTAGACAGTTTGATGATGTGTTATAAAATAACATGAAATATTTAAACAGTATATAGGCATCTAAACTAAATCAAAAAGATCAAGAGCAGCTTAGTAATGGTACAAAGTGTGTAAAACATTTTATATATATATATATATATATATATATATATATATATATATATATATATATTTATATATATATATATATATATATTGTGAAGGACAGCCAGGTCCCATGCCCAGCAGGGACGCCCCTGCTGCTTATGTTCCGGGGGAGCCGACATGGGCAGTCCAATACCTTCCCCGGGACACTTGGTGGCAGCCTCCCTGGCCAACGGTGGTTCCCCATGGGAGATGGAGTCCTCCACAGCTGGGTTGGGGCCTGGGGTGGCCGCTAGGGGGGGCTGTCTGCTTCCCACAGCCCGGCTGGACGAGTCTTCAGCCCCACCCGGAAGTGCAATTAGGACCAGGTGGTTAATCACCTGGAACACTTCCGGGTGGGCTATAAAAGGGCCCAGCCACCACCACTCGAAGCCAGGGTTGGGAGGAAGGAGACGAAGCTTGTCTGGGAGGAGTGGTGGAGTATTGTGGTGTTTGTGAGTTTTGTGCTTTGGGAGTGTGTGGCACAGGGAAGACGTGTCCCACAGCTGAAGAAAAATAAAAGTCTTTTGTACTTTTTATACGTGCCTCTGTGTGGGTCAGGCCTATATAGCCTTTGTTTCAATATATATATATATATATATATATATATATATATATAATAAGCAGATACTATTGTCAGATTTTTCCCAAGTAATTAAAAAATATCACTAGGATTATAGTGTAAATATCAAATACACTAAGACGTGACCATTCATTAAAATTAAATATATAATTTTTGTCAGTGTAATACCTGTACTCATCCATCCATCTTCCAACCCGATGAATCCGAACACAGGGGTCTGCTGGAGCCAATCCCAGCCAACACAGGGCACAAGGCAGGAACCAATCCCGGGCAGGGTGCCAACCCACCGCAGGACGCACACAAACACACCCACACACCAAGCACACACTAAGGCCAATTTAGAATCGCCAATCCAACTAACCTGCATGTCTTTGGACTATGGGAGGAAACCGGAGCGCAAGGAGGAAACCCACGCAGACACGGGGAGAACATGCAAACTCCACGCAGGGAGAACCCGGGAAGCGAACCCGAGTCTCCTAACTGCGAGGCAGCAGCGCTACCACTGCGCCATCGTGCCGCCCCTAGCTATACTCAGTAAAACAATATATCTCAGTTTTAAAGGAATTTATATTTGATCTATCAAGAAAGGTATTATATGATATACAAAAATCAATATGGTGCATTTCTCTAAGGCACTGAGATATACACTCTGAAATTAGACCATAATAGAGAGAAGTCCAATTATATTACCTTTTAATTTTCTTCCTGAAACACAAGCACACACAAGAGAACAAAAACACAGTTCAAAACAAGCTAGCTAAACTGTTTCTTGGGTCTTCCTAAAGATAGTTCTTCATATACTGTAACTATATGGGTATGCACTCTGTCTGTTTTCTTGACATCTGAAAAACCAGCCATAAAGTTTACTGTACTCATTATGCACTTCAATCTGCAAAGACATGTATAGAAGAAATCATCATGTTTATATAAATACTACCTAAACTATATGCAAAATTTGTAAATATAAAGAAAAAATGTCCGATCTATGTTTGTATAGCCCTTTCAAACATAAATAAGAGTGACATAGTAATTAATATTTATATTTCCAGTATGCTACAGAAGGCAGTAAAAAAAAAAAACTCCACTTCTTACTTTGAAAATCATTTATGGCTTTACTGCCCCTCTGAATACAGAACTTATCAATACCAATTTATCAGTGCATAAACTAAGATCAAAACATGCATAGATAATTAAAGTTTCAAAATAAGTACAGGTAAATGAATCTTTAGCTAGATGATGTTTTCCAGTCTTTTAGTCATAGCTTAAGAATCTTTATTTTAGCATAGTACCCTTCCGTTCAAGCTCCTCATTTGGCTACTCAGGTTACAGTATAATTTTCTTTTTTTAAACTATTAGGGAAAACATTGCAACATGCTTTTAGTAAGTCTATCTTATTCACTTTTTAAATGTTGTGAGGTCTTGGGATTACTGTTTTCTTGGCCAAATTACCTATCTTTGTTTTGAAATGGTACCTTAAAGTGGACAGGAGACCACCTTAGCACAGTGACTGATTTGGAACCAGTCCATCATATGAGTTCACTAAGATCTTGGACAATATTGTCAAGATTTGCTCAGAGAGACGACTGGTTACATAAAACCAAAGGACCACAAGCTCACATTAATTTTGTTTAGGATTTACATAGCTTAAGCTTTGCTTTTCCCTTCTTTTCCAGCTTGTCGTATTTAACTGACTTTTATAGTATACAGTAGTTTAAACTCCATTACCTATTAATTGCACTGCTCTGATCTGTTATATGCAAAATGTGGTATATAAAAATTAAACTGCCCTAAATATTTTGGGTATATCAAAAGGATAATGAAAATGACCTGCATGACCTTGCTCTGTCAACGAAAAAAGCAACATTCCAGATTAAAGTGGTCTGACCTAAAGCCAAACAACCTTTGTTAGCTTAAAGCAAGAAGAGTGTAAGAAACATGAAAATAATATATTAACTATATACATATACATATATATATATATACATATATATATATATATATATATATATATATATACATACATATATATATACAGGTGGAAACCCGTTGTAATGAAATTAATGGGACCTATAAAAATATTTTGTTATCACAAATATGGAAACAACACATATACTATTGTGACCGGGATCACTGTTGTGATCGTTGTACTTTGCAGGATAATGCTTTGAACTGCTCTTCCTCATACTCTCCTGGTCTGCTACAGCGTTTATGCGAAGTCACTGGTGTTCTTCTCATCTAAAGATGGGAGCTAAGTCAGGACAATTACCTGTTTCATTGCCCCTATCTTGTGTGCTTGAGTGCTCAAGTAGTGGCTCCTATTTTGAACGAAGTCTTGAGACTATACCTGCCTCCTCTATACAGTAATAAAGGAACTGTATTTTCCTTGGAAACCTGGGCTCACCTTCCTCTCTCTCATGTACGTCTGTGACCCAAACTTGACAATACCTGTATAACAAAAACAGCTTCTTAAACTGCAAAAAATATTTTATTTGAAAATGAGATGTTAGATATAACATTTTTTTTGTAGAAATACTGGTATGAATACAAAATGAAAATGAGATGTTAGATGCAACTTTTTTACAGCACTTCTAATTTTTTTTTGTTCAGATAGTACCAAGTCAATGAAACTTCTAGGATATTGATCTGGTTAGATGAGTAGCAGAGGGGGTTGTTAATCAGTTTCAGCTGCTTTGGTGTTATTGAAATTAACAACAGGTGCACTAGAGGGGCAACGATGAGACGACCCCCAAAACAGGAATGGTTTAACAGGTGGAGGCTAATGATATTTTTCCCTCCTCATCTGTTTTTTCACTAGTTTTCATTTGGCTATGCTCAGTGTCATTACTGGTAACATGAGACAATACCTGGACCCTACAGACGTTGCACAGGTGGTCCAACTTCTCCAGGTTGGCACATCAATACGTGCCATTGCCAGAAGGTTTTCTGTGTCTCCCAGCACAGTCTCAGGGGCATGGAGGAAATTCCAGGAGACACAGTTACTCTAGGAGAGCTGGATAAGGCCATAGAAGGTCTTTCACACTAGAATTACCAGAGCCTACGAAAAAACTCGTAGATCCGTCCAACCTTAAATCGCTTCTCACCTCTCCATCAGCGTCTTTTGTCCTTTAAATGTGTTCATAAGCAGCAAGCAGTCTGCTATCACATCCCCCACTGGCACACAGTTTTCTCAGCTCATGTCTGTTTACCTGCGTGCCAGATGCTTGGAGTTGTATATAGTGAGAAGTCAAGCAAAATCACACCTTTTATAAATACTATATTGTTATTAGGAACACATGCATTTCATGTGTGTTCCGCGTCTACAACGATCTATGTAAACACATCGTTAAAAAAGAAACGTTTTTCATTTTTTAGTAATAATTGACAAAATGTAGACATGAAGTTTATAATGTAGGAAGCCTGAAGTCCAAATATCAAAGAAACACTTTCACAAATGGTACAAATATAACAGAACAAGTGTGCTTCTATTCAAGAATATAACTGCAGAAAAAGAACCCGTGTTAGGGTGCGACATTCACACCCCTTTGATACGACCGCTTTGGTGGAGCAACAGTATCAACTTTTGACTGGTAATCAAAACTTCACGGGTTTGATCCTGGACGAGTCTGTTTTGAGAAGTGAGCTGCTCTTATTCTTACTATTTTAGAATAAAAACATATATTTGATTTGAGTCCGTAACAGCCGGTGTACATTTATGATACTTGTAAACGTTAGCTTTGTTTTTTTTAATTCAGTTTTATTCTTTGGTACGACAAGTAGCAGCCTTTCATGTGATTGTTGTGGCAGCTCATGACTGTATAGATCCCAGAAGGATTTGTTCCATTGCTCAAGGAGCTCCTCCAGAGATTGCACAAAGTTTGCATTTGCTTTTCTAATGTTACTGTTGTACCACTTTGTTCACCCACTCAAATGCTTCAGGGTGCTATACACCATCCAATATTGTTGTTTTGAGGCAGCTTGTTTGAAGTCTTCTGCCATGGTGTTCCAATATGCTTGTCACTCACCTTCCATTCGGTGGCATACTTAGCAGTTGTTTTGCAAGTGCTGAGCATAGTCCGCCAGCTTTGCATCAATCTACTGAATCAAGGCAACCATCAAAAATCCAAGGTTACATTCATTGGCAAAGTGGTGGGCACAGTGGCTTAGCACATTCTAGAACTGCACAAAAAACTTGAGCTCCACTTAGTCATCAGATGGTGCAAGTGCAGAGAATCAGTTTGACAATGCAAGGTGGAAGTCCTACTTGCATCCTGAATAAATACATTTGTCCAGTTTAGCTTACCAGGTGGAGGTTGTTTCTGTTTTGTTCGTAGTTATTGGAGTTTCAACACTACATGGACCATGTAATGATCTATATGTAGCAAAGTGTATACTGTATGTAGCAAAGTGTAAAATGTTATTTATGATTCCGTTTTTTTTTTAGTTATGAACTTCCCAAAAAGAGCTGATCCCTGTAAATAGTTAATAGTATACCAACAATATAATCTGTTGTAGTAGGGGTGTTAATTAGTGTTACACCTCACAACCTGCATGCACCACATTTTTTGGGTCTAGCGCCAGAAGTGTGGTGGACACTGTGGGGGTAGGTTGTGGTTTCAGATTCACCCTAAGTTTTCCCAATTTTTATTTCATTTACTTTGTGTTAATAATTTGTAATTGATTTATTTTATTATTTAATAGGCAGAGGGGAGAAGACGTTTATGTGATGCCCTGTCCATTTTTTTCCTTTTCTTTTGAAAAGGTATGCTATATTTTTCTTTTATTTTTATTTGTTAAGAATATATAATTACTAGCAGAATACCTGCGCTTCGCAGCGGAGAAGTAGTGTGTTAAAGAAGTTAGGAAAAAGAAAAGGAAAATTTTAAAAAATAACGTAACTTGATTGTTAAATTGTTTTGTCATTGTCATGAGTGTTGCTGGCATATATATATATATATATATATATATATATATATATATATATATATATATATATATATATATATATATATATATACACACACATATATAAACATATATATATATATATACATATCCATACATATATACATAGACACATATACACATATATACTCAGCAAAAAAAGAAACGTCCCTTTTTCAGGACTGTGTATTTCAACAATAATGTTTTAAAAATCCAAATACCTTTACAGATCTTCATTGTAAAGGGTTTAAACAATGTTCTGCATGCATGTTCAATTAACCAGAATCAATTAATTAACATGCACCTGTGGAATGGTCGTTAAGACCTTAACAGCTTACAGAAAGTAGGCATTTAAGGTCACAGTTCTAAAAACGCAGGACACTAAAGAGACTTGTCTACCGACTGTGAAAAACACCCAAAGAAAGATGCCCAGGGTCCCTGCTCATCTGCGTGAACGTGCATTAGGCATGCTGCAGGGAGGCATGAGGACTGCTGATGTGGCTAGGGCAATCAATTGCCATGTCCGCACTGTGAGATGCCTAAGACAGCGCTACAGGGAGACAGGAAGGACAGCTGATCATCCTCGCAGTGGAAGACCACGTGTAACAACACCTGCACAGGATTGGTACATCCGAATATCACACCTGCGTGACAGGTACAGGATGGCCACAACAACTGCCCGAGTCACACCAGGAACACACAATCCCTCCATCAGTGCTCAGACTGTCCGCAATAGGCTGAGAGAGGTTGGACTGAGGGCTTGTAGGCCTGTTGTAAGGCAGGTCCTTACCAGACATCACCAGCAACAACGCCGCCTATGGGCACAAACCCACCTTCGCTGGACCAGACAGGAGTGGCAAAAAGTGCTCTTCACTGATGAGTCATGGTTTTGTCTCACCAGGGGTGATGGACGGATTCGTGTTTATCGTCGAAGGAATTGAGCACGTCTGGGACCTGTTGGATCGCAGGGTGAGGGCTAGGGCCATTCCCCCCAGAAATGTCCAGGAACTTGCAGGTGCCTTGGTGGAAGAGTGGGGTAACATCTCACAGCAAGAACTGACAAATTTGGTCCAGTCCATGAGGAGGAAATGCACTGCAGTACTTTAAGCAGTTGGTGGCCACACCAGATACTGACTGGTACTTTTGATTTTGAGCCTCCTTTCATTCAGGGACACATTGTGAAACATTTTTAGTTTATGTCTTATGGTGTTGACTCTTTTAGTGTTCATACAAATATTTACACATTAAGTTTACTGAAAGTAAAAACAGTTGAAAGTCAGAGGACGTTTCTTTTTTTGCCGAGTATATATACACACACACATTTACATACACACATACATATATATATATCTACATATACACACATACATATACATACACACACATACATACATATATATATATATATATATATATATATATATATATATATATATATATATATATATATATATATATATATGCACACACACACACACATATAAACATATATACATACATATCTACATATATACATATACACACACACACAACTATCGTATATGTTCAAGTTCTATTTAAATTTTAAATAGAAGGAATTTTTATTTAGTTGACAGAATATTATTCCGGAATAAATCAACTCAAACCTTAAATAACTATATAACTATAATATTTTGCTCTCCATAAAAATATATCCTGTCTAAATTATACAAGTTAGAAATAAAGTAAACGTTAAAAGAACAAACATTCAAATTTCTTTACTCTTATGTCATTTTATATAAAAAATAAACTTAAATTTTAAATATCCCAAAAGATTTTGCTCTCCATAAAAATATATCCTGTCAAAATTATACAAATTTAAATATAAACATGCTGCATAACAAAACCTGGAAATATAAATAAAATGTGTTCTTTTCAGCAATAACAAATCAAATCATTCAGGTGTCTTTGCTCTTATGTCGTTTTATCAGATTTGGACGCCTGGCATCTTTTTTTGGCAACAAGTTTGTTTCTGTTTGGTGTGAGGTTCTGTGTTGTGGAGATTCTCAGGATGGATTGCAGGTGCTCATCAGTGAGGTGACTCCTGTGTGCTGTTTTGTTAGTCTTTATCACTGAGAAGAGCTTCTCACAAAGATATGTGGTACCAAACATGCACAAGGTTCGAGCCACATGTAGACGGAGCTGGAGCATTTTTGCGGGAATGGAGTGAATAAACTGTGCGGGCCGTGCAGTATCGTACTTTGCCTTCAGTGTGCCATTACACTGCAGCTCAATCACCTCCTTCGGAATCTGCACAGGTGCAGTTTCCATATCGACAGCAAATGGGTTGCGAAACAACTGAAAATTCATTTTTTGTTCTTCAAAGTCACCAAAGCGCCGTGCGAACTCAGTGCGCAGTGCACTCAGTTTATCAGCAAAGTGCGTATTTGGGAACACCGTTGTGCCGACTTGGTTCGACATTACTTGGCAACAGGGAAAGTGGGGCAAGTTGCATTGGTGCATTTGTGTCTCCCATAAAAGTAGCTTCACTTGAAATCACTTTGTGATTTTGCACGGGTAAAAACGTATGGTGAAGTGTCAGATTCTTCTTTAACTCTTCTGCTTTCTGTATCTTGTGCATTGCATTCAGGTCTTTCAGGTTATCTTGATGTTTTGTCTCATAGTGCCGTCTTAGATTAAATTCTGTAATTACAGCCACATTAGCTCCACAAATAAGACACACGGGTTTACCGGCAATGTCAGTAAACATATACTCAGCCTCCCATTGGTTTTTAAAGGCTCTATGTTCAGAATCACCTTTTCTCTTCGGCATCACGTGGGCTAGCTTCGGAATAACTTGCAGCATCATAAGCTAGACTTGATTGACGCGGTAAGTGTTCGGCAAGGCAGTTGAAGCGCTGCATTATGGGATCTGTAGTTTATTGTATTACCAGCGCTTCATATCCCGAGGCCATTAATAACAATAATATATAAAATGATCTCGCGGGCCGGATATAATTACACGCCGGGCCGGATGTGGCCTGCGGGCCTTGAGTTTGACACATATGGACTAAATAGAACTTGAAAAGATATATCTTTTCAAATGTGATCGCGCAATTCAGATCGAGTTGACGCGCACTACAGTACTTTAGCACGACTTTCGAGCTTAACTTCATTACAGTAAATGGAGAAAAATAGCTTCTATTTATGACCATTACGCGTAGAATTTCGAAATGAAACCTACCCAACTTTTGTAAGTAAGCTGTAAGGAATGAGCCTGCCAAATTTCAGCCTTCTACCTAAACGGGAAGTTGGAGAATTAGTGATGAGTCAGTGAGTGAGTGAGTGAGTGAGTGAGTGAGTCAGTGAGGGCTTTGCCTTTTATTAGTATAGATAAAATTAGGATTTTTTTGTATAAAGCTATGTGTATTGTAAATAGTTCTTTTTGGAAAATCTGAGTAATTGTTTTGTAAATAGTTTTATATTTAATGTGTTTGTATAAATAAAAAGGTGATAAATGTGGTGGACGCTGTGGGGGCAGAGGGGAGAAGACTTTTACGTGAAACCCTGACCATTTTTTTTTCTTTTGTTTAAAAAAGATTTTCTTGAAGATGAAAATAAAAGCTTGTGTTTTAACCCTACGTGCCTACATGACAATCATTTACACAACGCTGGGAAAGACAGATTGCAGTCGGTTACATATATACTGATGACTTTAATTGTAGGGCATTAATGTAGGTGTGTTCTGAGTATTTCTGGAAGATGCAATGTATATTTTTGTGCAAGAATATATTTAATTTGTGTTGTATACATTTATCCTATTGGAACCCAAGGTATTTGTAATGTTAACAAACTGCCATTGCCTTGATTTGTTTGCTGTTTTCAATGGTATACTCATCTCCCCTAATGATTCCCTTTTCTGCATTAATTGCATTACATTTGTCCAGTAAAAACTCCATGTGTATGTCTTATGAAGACATTTCAATTATTTCTAGTAAGTGTTATTTTTTTTTCCTGTATATATCTTAAATGTCTTCCACATAGAAAAGATGAGATAAGGTTTATTGTTTGTGTTGGTTTTTGACTTTGTACCCATATTGTGTGTTTTTTAACCTCCCTAACAATGGGTTAAGAGTAAGACAGAACCTTTGTGGACTAAGTGAGGCTCCCTAGAAAATACCTTGTCGTATCTGTATTGAGTCTGTGTGTATTGATGTATTGCTGTTATGTACATGTAGTGTTGTTATCCAGTGTCCCATAGTGTTTGTAGACAGTGAGTGAGTATGGGGTGCATCCTGTATAAGTGTAAAATTTGCACTATTTATGTATCAAATGCTTTTTTTGTAGACAATGAATCCTGTGTTTATTTTATATATATATATATATATATATATATATATATATATATGTGTGTGTGTGTTTATATGCTTGCTGGAGTATCACATAGTCAATTAAGAGCTGTATCTTGTAACACACTGTTACCTTCAGCAGTCTTTTTATTGTTCTGTAAGTATTCCATTATCTCTGATGAATGAGTAAATTTTGTTTGTTATGTATGCAGTATTTTGTAGAATGTACGCTGGCAAGTGATAGATCAGTATTTTTTGGTATCTGTGGCGTCTCTGGTGTCTGAATGAAGAATGGTGAGTCTCTTATACCAGAAACTGTGAACTCCATCCAAGCCCTGTGTCTTCCAGTTATGTGCGGTTTTTATTTTTTCTTGTGAGACCTTTTAAGTCATTTGGTTGAAGTGCAACAATGTTACATTGTCCGTGTTTTGTGCCTCATCCTTAATCTAAGCTGCTGTGCTATTATATTGAACTGCGTTAAACTAGTGGAAAGATCAGTACTGGTTTTCCTGTGTTGGTAGTAGCTTTTAATTGTTTTGAAATTGTGAGTTGTGTTGCATTCATACTCTGCATAATTTGTACTGTTTTAGTCTATGTTTTAACCACTATTTTTTTTTTTTTTTTAGTGTATCTATGTTTTTTCTGTATATTCATTTTGCTTTTCACATTCCATGTGTGTTTTTAATTCTCTTAAATATTTAATGAAGGTTTCTTTGCAAACCTGATGTGTTGTTCTTCTTGCACTGTGTTAATCCGCACTTATCTTTGTTTCAATTCGGTGCTCCCAGGGGGTTTCCTGGGTTAGTATGATATTATGTATATTTTTTGTTTTCATTCTAGTGTGATGATGGTGGTTACTGCAAATGAGTTCATATTAGGTTAGGTTAGATTACATTTATTAAACACAAGAGGACTTTGTGAGATAGATAGATAGATAGATAGATAGATAGATAGATAGATAGATAGATAGATAGATAGATAGATAGATAGATAGATAGATAGATAGATAGATAGATAGATAGATAGATATTGTGTAGCAATTACTGCATACATTAGTTTATGCACGTCTGTTAGATGTTTTTAATGTATCTATGTATTGAAGAAGTATATTTTCGTAGAAGTAGATTTTTGTTGTGCTCATTGGTTTTGGTATAACAGGATGCTGAGTTGAGTCTGTTCCTGTGTATTGTATGAGTGTTCACTCAATGTTCTCTGTCAGTTTGTGTACTAGTATATAATCCTCAATGAAAAATGTTTTAGTGGGTTCAACAGTCACACTATCAGTTGCTGTAGTCAGTGTTTTCTGGTTTGGGGTGTGCATTGTTGAATATGCCATCTACCTGTGTGTTGCAGGAGACTGTGTTGTTGTTCTTTATAAAGTTTCAATACTTCTGTGTAAAGGTAATGCGAAATTTGCGTCTGTAATGTGTTATGTCTGTTTCTAATTCTGTAACTGTATAATATGCATGCATGATAAACTTGTTAATATCTTTCGTCCACTTCATGTGCTGACTGATCTTACCTGCTTTGGTGTTCAGAGGCTTGATGGCACACAAAACAGCCATAGAATTTTGGGTCTGATGGTCTTCCATGGAGAGGTCATTGCACTAGATGTACTTGAGCCAGTCCTATTATTTGCATTATTACCCAAGAGAGACTGTAGCTCACTTATTGAACGTGAACCTCCACTTAAGTCATTAACACAATCCTATTCATTCTTGGTGATGACTAAGCCAATATGAAGTTCATTTCCTGCTATAACAATTTTAATATTTAACATCTCTGTAAGAGCGGTTAGTGGTCTACCTTTAGTCTGGCCCTTTCCCCCCGACCTTAACGGTACAGGTGGCCCTACCAGGAATATAAAGCTCCTGTCGGCACTGCTAGAATGATCATATGGACTTGCAAGGCCCTCACCATGACAAGTTATTATTATTGTTACTATTTGCTATTATTATTATTATCATTATTATTGTATTTGCCACTTAACACAGTTATCCTAGGACCAGAATCTCTAACATTAAAGTCAATAAAATCAAGGAGCTGGTCATTGAGTTAAGAAGGTAAGATGCAGACCGCATTGTCATCTTCATCATATGAAAAGCTCTGAAGAGCATCGTTAAATTTTTTGGAGCCATGATTAACGATGACCTGAAGTGAGCACCATACATTTCAATATTGTCAAGAAGACTCACCAATAACATTAAACCTTCAGATGTCTCTGAGAAGCCAAGGTGTCTCCCTCTGTGCTTACCAACTTTTATAGGTAAATTATGGAGTCCATCCTCTCAGGCTACATTACATTCAGGCACATGCATCTGTTCAGCTCAGAACTGCCTAGCACCACAGCACAGGGTGGTGAGGTAAACTAAAAATATCTATCCTTCTAAGTTGTGGACAAAAATAACACACACTGTCTTAGAAAGGCAAACTGTATTTTTAAGATAACAAAATATATACTATAACTCAGAGTTTAATCAGAAACTTGAATTAACAACAAAACAGCTAAACAAATCTAAATTCTATCAAAAAAACACATACAGCTACTGTACCTTTGTTTTGTGGTTCCTCATTAAAGAACAAATTATCTTTGATACATTTTATATAGTTTTAAGTTAGATATTCAGGCACAGACTGAAGAGGGAGATATTTTATGAGTTTCACTCCTAATCTGAAATTATAATACAACCAGATAATCTAGGGGTAAATTACTTAAAATTTGTTAATAAAATCGAGACATACATACTGTTCTTACTTCACCAAACCTACCTAGGATTTCTTCAAAAACAGAAATTAATGGAAAATCAATCTTATTACTTTCACAAAATTCCAACATTGTATATAGAAAAAAATAGTGTTGCTCTGGGAGGTAATATTTATGAGACAGAAGTTTAAAAGACTCATAGATGTTAATTAATTAATATCTCCATCTAGTGATTTCCGTAATATGAATATTTTAAAGGTTAAAAAAGCTTGTATTTGGTTATTACATGCAGGTGCAGCTAGTAAGAGAGTCTCTACCACAAAGTACATTTAAGTAAATGGTAGACTACAGGCATGCAGCTAAATTGACAGTAATTGGAATTGATAGAGGCATGCAGGATTTCACCATATCTTCATTTCCAAGGCTAGCCAAGCATATGTAACTAACGTCACTAAAGTCTGCCCTTCCTTAAGTCTTAGCATATGCATGTTTCAGTTCAATAATAAACAGAAAGCTAGGAAGTGCCATATCACCCTTTTCTTCACATCTCTGTAAAGTAGTCTTGTTTTGAATTCCAGATAAAAAAGTTATATCTGACTCTAACTAAATAAAGAAAATAGTTTTACATATAGAGAGTGTCACAACAGAAGTGTTTGGAGCAAGGACATATATTGGTGACTCATAATTTAGGGCTCAGTCATTCTCACATCACAGCTAATGCTGCATTTATAGATCATCCCTGTGATAGCCTGTTGAAAGGGTGAGCTGGATCTGCAGGCTGCAACAAGGTGTAGTTGTGTGTTCACATTCTGCGATTTACTCATTTTCTCTCATGTGTTACTCATGTCTTTCTCTGAGCATTATTGTGAAATAGTTGAAAATGCTGAAGAAAGATTGGAAAGTCATTCCTTGATTGTGAAACTTGAAGTAATAAAGTGTGGATAAACAGCTTTATTAAACAGTATTTACAGAAGGGCAATGTCTTATTAGAGTTTGCTTTGACGACCAATATAATTATTGTTAAAACTAATATTGTCAATTTTCACAGTTCTTCTTTTAGAATCATAAACTGATCCACAAACAGTATTGCAGGTAAACAAATTGAATTCAAAAAGATAAGCAGTACATAAAGTTAAAAATATAAATTAAACAATTTACTTTCATAAAATCTCAATATTCTTGTAAATTTGTCCATGATGAAGCTTACTTGATTGACAATCTGGGAGTCAAGGTGCCTTGTGAAGCATGATGCGCCATGAGGAAATGACACGATCGAGGTGTTTTAGGAATTGGAAACCCCTGTGAAACAACAGATTCTGGTGTGTCACTAAGCAATGAGACAGTCAACAAGCTTTGTCCCCCAATAACATCTGTACTGCAGTCTAAAAACAGATGAGCCACACAGTTAAAATTGCTGCACTACTGCCAGGACGGCCTGCAGGAGAGATAGGATGAGTATAAGCAAACGGTGTTGCATCCAATTCAGTCCACCTTATACCCCACTGAAAAAAATGTCAATCAAATCTCGAAATCAGTGATGTTTCACAATCAGGGCTTGCACAGAAATCAACATTAGGCCTTGCCATGCATTTGAGCTCCAGCCAGGGTAGGAGCCCTGGCTGAAATACAACAGTCTTGCAGACTTGAGCTGCTCTGTTTTTCCAGTGGTCAAGAAGTAAATTCTATTCTAGTGACAACCTTTGTTTTGTCAAATGCATTTTTTGATGATCTGGCACATTCTTGGTCAACTTCTAGCTTGCAATTTATTGTCATATAAAAGTCATGAGATGAACTGTCCTTTTAGAAAAACTTAAGAGATTCCAGGAGTTTCTGTAGATATATCCATACAAGTATTTGTCTCTAAAAATAGATGGATTTGTATAAAGTCCTCATCCATTACCATTGGTGAAATAAGTCTCAACAGGTAAGGTATATTTGTGACTTATTTTATGAGCTTTACAATAAAAGCAGTCTGGTTGGTGATAACATGAGCATATTGTATTTACAAGATTCAAGTCAGAGTAGTATGCTATTATCAATCACAAAAGTAGTCACTTTGCAAGCAATTTACAAGAAGAAACAATTTTGCTTGGTTTGGGGTTTGAAAATCTCCATGGACCAGAAAGGTTCTGTTGCTTAGTAAACTATGAGATATCCACTGAAGTTTTCTACATGTTAAAGTTGCAACTGATGAAGATATACCTAGATCAGAGTTCACTACACAGTTCAAGTTTAGTTTTTGGGAACTAATGCAAGACTCTTTTTTATGATTCGGTTCAATAATTATATTTTTGGCAAAGAACTAAATACTTTACGGATTAAAGTTCTTGCTCCTATAGTCCTCTTACAATACTTAAAAGTGAAAAATGAACCAAACTAGACTCTTTAACAGATCTTCACCATTTATAAGAATTGCCTGCCAAAATACTATGTCAGACCTCAAGGAAGAAAGGTATGAAAGCACTGTTGTTTCTTTAAGGGGGGTCAATGGGATGCTAGTGTCAGGTAATAAAGTGTGCTGAATTATCCATATTAACTTGTTTTTGTTTTTAGGAGTAATTTTTCAGTGTTAAAATTGAAATGGATTTCCTTTCAAATTATAAATTTGGCCACCAACAAAATATGTGTCCTTGCTGTGCCTAGCTATAATTAAAAGAACCAATAGCAATTTAAAACAGCAGAATGGTCAGGCAAATAGTATTATTTAGGACATGGACCATTGAACATGGTGTCACACACGTGCGATTAGGGGGCAGCTAAAGGGCCTGAATAATAGTAGTACCACGCCAGACCAGTGGGTGGCGAGCTGCATTGACTTTCTCTCTCAATCCTCTGCAAACCATCCACGGGAAATCCCTCTAGGTACTGGCGCCACTGATGACATCACTTCTGGCACCGGCGCTATTGATGATGTCACTTCCGGTTCTGGTGCCATCGATGATGATGTCACTTCCTGTCCCAGCCTTTAAATCTGCCATATTCTCACTCTCTGATCAGTTCTGTTCTGGACTCAAACCTGAATACAACTCATCAAAAAACAACCCTTTCGCAGCCAGGGCACAATATATGGGTGGTTGCCCCAAGCCTTTTTGATGTCTTCATTTTATTATTCTTGTGGCAATGGTTATAGTGCAGGAGCACTATTTTATTTTATTATAAGAGGTTCATAAAAAACAATAGAAAATAACACACAAATGTTACTTTCTGATAGTTATTTCAGCAAAACCTATTATATTTTGTTGTGGGAAGATACTTAGTAGATAAAGAAGAGTCTTATGCCATCATTATAAATAAAGTGCAAAATGTAAACCCTCCCTTTACACCAACTTGTGGAGCTCCACATGCTCTTGTTCAATTCAATATGGCAGACTGAAGAAATATAGCAGAATATCTCTCTTACTAGCTAAGTTCATTAATATATATATATACACACATTTAAATATATTTAATGTTATTGCTTTAAATCTGTTTATGCAAACCCAACAGTGTTAAATGATTTTGGCCTATACAAACCGATCTGGAAAACAGGAGATAAAAAATGCATTTTAATAAATTTGGGAAGTATGGGTGAGGAAGAGAAACAAAAATACTATAAGCAAGAGCTGACTATGTATTAATTTAACAAAATGGTATATTATTGTATTCAGTAAGATTTTTAAAACATACATTTATGTATTGTCGTAAGTCAATCTATAGTACATATTTAATCTTCAGCTTAAACTTCAAACAAACTGCAATTGAGCTCTGAAGTTGAATCAGCAGTTCTTTGGTCAGCAGAGAGTGTGTCTCCTGACAGGACAGATAACTGCTAAGGTAAAATAATTACATCTATTTAACATGTCTCCATAAATGAATCACAATCACTTCTAAAGTTGATTAAACTTGTTGTTTATTGGCAAGTTAAAAGAAACAAAACAAAGGCTAGTACTAAAAATGTCATTTATTTATGGGGCCGCTTTATAATCTTCAATTTAAATGCAACTGCTGCAGTACAGATAACTGGAAGTCTAATTTTACCCACAAGGAAAATAAACACAAACTTGAATATGTTCAATGAAAAATTATAATCAATGCAATTAATTTTAGAGGTAAAATATTACACAATCCCTAGAGGTGTATTTAGAAAACCACAATCAAAAATTGCTTCTGGCTTAAGGTCCCCTCCTTCCCATACCATTATTAACTTTATTTTGTCATTACAATAAATCCTGAACTATAATTTACAGAAAAATATAATAAATGCTAAGGTTTATATTTTTGAATTAGATAGTAGTGAATCATAACGTCATATGCTGAAATTGCTAAAGCAATTATAATTTGAAGTTATATACTATGACGACTTCTCCTTTAATGAATCTGTTATTCTTCAACTCCACCTGGTAAAAGTATGCAACATAAAATGTCTAAAACATGCATGAGAAGTACAATAATACTAGAACACTTTGTATAGAAAAAGTAATTTTCTTTAAATTTACTATACCTTAATTTTTTTAACATTAATGAGGTTTATTCTGTTAACAGAATAATAATGTGCTGACAAAACACAAAAGTTAACCATATTTTTTCACATTAGTGTCAACTTTATTAAAGCAGACAGGAGCTAAAATATAATAATAATGGTATAATATAATAATTTAAAATGACTTATTACAATATCAACTTTACATTCAATATCTGTGTCATGTCAGAAAAGACTGAAAGATACGTCCTATTTGTTTATTCTTGTGGACCATAATTGCCAAGACCAAAGTCATTTACCAGTACGGCCACAAGATCAAATATGACTATTAAAATATAATTACAATGTAGTACAAAAACATAATTTGAAGGTAAAAAATTATATTCAAATATAAAAGAATGATTGCTTGCTTTATCCCCTACTATTCTGGCCTCATGTTATTCCACACTATGCAATATTAAAAAACTGAGACCCATTTCTGTTAGCATTCCAAAGTAATTCCTCAATGTCAGGTTGTTTTCTGTGTTGATTCTTCTGCTGCATGTTATGTACAGTAGTTTCAGTTTGGTTTCACTTCTTGCAGTAACAAGGTCACTGTACATATCAACATTGTAACACAGACTAGTAGATTTTGGAGAGACCTGCAACCATTGATGAGTATGCGGTCAATCTGATTGGTAGCAGCTGGTAGTGAGTCTATCATATGACTTCTTAGTCAGCTTGTAGATATTCTCATGTGGAATGAAGGTACTGCTGATCTCACATTTATGAACCAGGAAAAAATCTGCCAGATATTTGCTATTTCCATTTATAATTCTTCAGCTATGTTATAACATAGATCTTTTGCAGTCAGTATTATTACTATAACCTTGACATTCAAATCACCCATAACCAGCAGCAGATCAGGCTGGGGGATGTTAATGACTGTTTCTTGTAATTCTTCACACTAGCAATCCTTGTCCTCAACCTGTGCTTAATTTGTCGGTGCATAGCACTAAGCAATTGTAACCTAGAAGTGTGTGGAGTTGAAGTGAGTTCTGTTCATACTGTCATTAATGTGTTCCCATTAATGCAAGGTGTTTGCTTCCAACTTTGAGACAAAGAGGACAATGGCACATACTGTATATGATTTATCTAAATGCTCAAAAGAGAAGAATAATCATGCCACTGCTGGCTACCTGATGACCAGAGTCTGTCCAGTGGCAATCGATAATACCGAGGATGTCTAGAACATAACTCTCCATTTTGCTGAGGACTTGGGTTGTTTTGGAAACCCAATCTGGCAAGGATGGATCTGCCAGGGGCTAAAGCAGTAGGGCATAACCTCTCGTGTCCATGGGTTCATTTTCCACAGCTACAGTTATCCATGATTTGCCATGGCACAAAAATATTAAATGAATTATTCCAGAAATGATCACTGTATTCCATGTGCAGAAAGCAGTGAAATCCCCATGTGGGGGAGTGACTATTTACCTGTTGTCATTTTTGTTTCACTGATGTCCTATTGTATGTAATTTACCAATTAACTTTATCATAAATAATGCATGTAAACTAAAAATGACTTTATTGAAAAGAAACACCCTGAAAAAGTTACAACTGGTCGTGCGACGGCGCTATTTAATGACACTTGCCTAACACTTAACTTTATTGAAAAGAAACCCTGAAAAAATTGCAACTGGTCATGCAGCAGCGCTATTTAATAACACTTACCTAAATCATTTCAGAAACATTCTAAAGGGGAGTACTAAACAAAGCTCCTTGGATAGGTTTCTATTGAAACGCCTTGAGAATGAAAATGACGAAAGCGTTGCAAAAAAGGAAAAAACTAATGAAGACAAAAATTAACCTAAGCAAAAGTGAAGTGAAAGAAAAAAAACATATGCTAATATGCTAATCGGCTTCACCAACATCTGTTTATTTCTTTCGATTCTCTTTTATGTATTAGGTTTTATTTTGTTTGTATACAATACTTGTTCATTATAAATACATTTTTCTTATGTTGAAAACATTTAACAAAAAATTGGGGTGGTTTTTTGGGGGCTGGAACGAATGAATCTCATTTCAATTAATTTCAATGGGGAAAATTGATATAAGATATGAGCATTCTGACTTTCGAGCTCGGTCATGGAACGAATTAAACTCGTATCTCAAGGTGTCACTGTATTATGTATTTCTTATATTAGTATAAAAAGAAACTTTGAATAAAAAAATGACAGAATAATTTACTGTTCAAAATTACTGTGACACATGATTTCTGAAAAAATTGTTTCAACTAAATGATTTGATGATTTTGGAACTACATTTTTAAATTATTATTCCATTTAAGCACAACAATATATCTTTGTTTTGTACACTTGGCAAGAGTACAAAAATATAAAAGTCATGCAAGTCTCACAGATCAAACTTAAGAAATATATAACAAATATATAAATACAGTGGAACCTCGGTTCACGAACGTCTCCGTTCACGTACAACTTGGTTCACGACCAAAAAGTTTGCCAAACTTTTGCCTCGGTTCACGACCACACACTCGGTATATGAACAAAGCCAGTTTCCCTTTCGGTTTGTGCGCGCCTATGATTTCCGCACGTGTTGCATTGTTCTCAGTCAGACGTGCCTGCCTACAGCTAAGAAAGAGAGAGAGAGAGAGAGAGAGCCACGTGCCTGCCTGTCTGCTACTGACAGGGGGGAGGGGATGTTTGTGTGCACGTAGTGCCTGCCTGCTACTGACAGGGGGGAGGAGGGTGCCTGCCTGCCTGGCTGGTTCATTGTTCTCAGTCAGACGTGCGTGCTTTACTTGAGCTCTCTTTGTGCTCTACAGTATTTTGTGTGCTTTTGCAGTTAACTATGGCTTCTAAGCAAGTGAAGAGTGGTGAGAAGAAAGTTTTGAAGAAAATTGAAATCGAAGTAAAGAAAGAAATTATAGAAAATTTTGAGCGTGGCGTTCGTGTTACTGATCTTGCCGCAGAGTACAAGAAGTCAAAATCTACGATTTCAACTATTCTAAAGCAGAAAGAATCTATTAAAGCAGGTGATATTGCAAAAGGACTTACAGCGTTAACCAGGCAGAGGCTTCAAGTGCTGGAAGAGGTGAAAAAACTGTTTACCAGTTTACTCATTTACCAATTTGAGAACCCTCACGCTTTCAAGCAGCGCAATGTAAACAAAGCCAGACTGCCAGTAATGTGGAGGGCAAACACGAAGGGTTGGGTCACAAGAACTTTCTTTTTGGAATGGCTGCATGAGGTTTTCGCTCCCACCAGCTAAACAGCTAAAAACACCAGAAACCCAAGAAATCACAAGAGAGAAAACCCCTGAAGGAAAACACTTCATGCCAGAACTCGACTCATGCAAGGTTAGTTTTCTTGGTGGTTTTTGTATTACGGATTTTTCAAAAGTTAATTTTTCAGTTCAGTAGCGTGAATTGTTGCAATGTTACTTTTCTCTTTTTTCAAATGTTCGCTTTTTTCCCTGTGCTTAAAACTCATTAAAGTGTTTACAGATGGAGTTGTTCATAGCGTGATTAGTTGCAATGTTACTTTTCTCTTTTTTCAAAAGTTCCTTTTTTTCCCCTGCTGTGCTTAAAACTCATTTTAAAAAAAGTGTTTACAGCAATCGGAATGTAAGGCTAAAATAGCGTGATCTTGTGACTTTTTTGGTTGCTTGTGGTTGGTTTTTAAATACACTTCGGATTTGTTCTAATGTTCCTTTTTTTTTCCGCTGTGCCTAAAACTCATTTTAAAAAAAGTGTTTACAGTGATCGAGCTTTAAGGTTAATAGCGTGATCTCCTGCAATCTTACTTTTTTGGTTGCTTGTGGTTGGTTTTTAAATACACTTCAGATTTGTTCTATTGTTCCTTTTTTTTTTACACTGTGCTTAAAACTCATTTTAAAAAAAGTGCTCCACGTGCTGCTGACAGAGGGGAGGGGGTGGGTGGTGTGTATGTGTGTGCTACAAAGAGAGAGAGAGAGAGCGTGAGCGAGCCTGCTCGTGTAGCTGAGCAGGGAGCCTGGGTGTTTTGTGTCAGTGTTATTCAATGTTTTTACATTAATTTACTATTACACTGTGCATTCTATGGTGTAATTAACTATATTTGTGCTTAATCTTTACATATATTTACATATTTACATACAGTTCATAGGGTTTGGAACGAATTAATTGTATTTACATACAGTCCTATGGGGGAAACTGCTTTGGTTCACGACCAACTCGGTTTACGACCAAAGTTCTGGAACGAATTATGGTCGTGAACCGTGGTTCCACTGTATGTTTGGTATGTCAAATGATGCATCACTTAAAGTGAGCATTTTAAGAATAGTTTTTCATTGGACATGACTATATTCAATAAAATGGATTAATACTAAATGTTAAAAGAAGCTGCTTTCTACTTTAACACTCCAAACTTTGATAGCCAAAGACTTCTTAAATATCAAAATTATGGTTTATTCAGCCACCAATATGGCATCAACAAAGGAAGTTAGCAATAAAGTACAAAATAATGTGAATTACAACAAAGTCACACCTCTTTTTATTGAATCTAAGTAAAGATATATTTTTCTTACCCGACAGGTGAAGTGGCCTGCCATTTACTAGAACATACTCCACTTACACTCACAATCACTTCCAGAGGTGTCTCCTTCTCACATAAACAACAGTCTGGCCACACTATCTTCATAAAAGATAGCAACTACCTACCTCACCTCTTTAGTCTAGACTACAAGAGCACTGGTGAAAAACTGCCATTTACGCCAACCATAACTGCCAGCAAAGAAGAAGGTGCAGCATTGATCTCTGGTATCAGTGCTTTACATGTAAGCTACCACAGTATGACTTTGGCAAGCAATAATGGTACTCTTAATGATTCACTTGTGTATGAAGAATTGCTGAATTTATTCTTTCACTGTATGTATTTAAATCCATTTAATAGGAAGTGTTACATCTACTACTGAAGGTCACTTGCTATTTGGGAAAACTTTTTGAAGAGTTCAGTATGTTCAGGGTAGGATTAACCATTAAGGACAATAAGCATGTACTTAGCACGTCATTTGGGGCACCACAGAAATTTTCCGTTGCCGGATTTACCATGGACCAGATGGTGCAAAACTACAAATGGTACAGCTGAACCAGGTTCCACAAAAAGGTGTTCCAACATTAAATGAAAAAATTAAATACATATATAAAGTAATAGAAATAATAAAACAGTAATAATAGAACCAAGCTAGATCCCTTATCTCTAATTAGCATAGAAGAAGATGTGTTATGTAAGATTAGTTTTGAGGATCTGATCAAAAGGCTTTGCAAACACAAAAAGAGAAAACTTTTTAAGTATAAAGTGGAAGTACACAAAAATAAAAATAATTTTCCATCCTACTGTAAGTTTTGTTTCATTTCAAAAAATAAAATTTTATTTTACTATTATTATTGTTAGTATTTTGAATTAGATATACAGTATATGGGGGCATATGGAGTGTGACAGTGCAAGTTTGCTCCATACTACTGAGTTACACTTGCACCCGACAACATTGATAGTTATAACTGGCATTAGCCACTGAATGAGGACACAACACACAAAGCAAGAGGAAGGTCTACAAGTGAACAGGTTCTTTTATTAAAAACCAAGTCTAATATAGTGTTCAAACTACACTACTCAATCTATAATAAATAATCAAATAAAATAAAGGTAGTGGTGGAGATTAAAAAGTTACAATAAATAAATTAATTAAAATAAATTACTACAGCCCACCTTCTTCTTCATCTCCCCAGCTCACCCATAACTCCTTCAACCAGCGGAGACTCTTCACTACCTGATCTCCATCTTGGCTGCCATCTCCGAATGACTCCTGCTAGACCACTTGAGTTCAGTTGTCTTTCTTTCATCCTTCATGCTCCTGCAGTCGTACCTCAGATCCCTGGGGAGGACTCCTTCATGCTTGCACCCACTCCAAACAATTAATCACTCCTTAGATCACCAATCCTATTCTCCTTCACAAGGCCCTCGATCAGGCTGCCTTTCCTCCCTAGGTGGCTGGCTTGTCCTTCCTGTGACTGCTCTCACAGCTCATCACATTTTGCTCTCGATTCTTTCTCACTTTAACCCCTGATGACATTTTTCTTTTGTCGTCTTCCTTCCTCTGTTCTCTCTCCTCCTGACCCGTACAGGCTCTTTTTACATCTGCTGCCTAAATGGGTGCAGGTGCAATGAGCTGCTCCCTCCATGGCATCATTGAGGCAACTGCACGTTGTAAGAAAAGGTGCTATATTGCGCTCCATCCGACACAGATTCACACAGGAGACATGAGTAAAAATAAATAAACTGTTTATTTTTCTTCAGAAACCCCACAGAGTTGCACAGAACTCCAACCCCCCATGAAGCCCTAGGGAGGTCTGAGGCACCACTGTAATCCAGGGAGGCTGCCATCTGGCGACCAGGGGGAGATACTGGGCTTCCTACCCTTGTCCCCCCGGCAGATGTGGGGAAGGGGTATCCCGGCCAGGCATGGGCCCTGGCCATCTGTCACAGCGTGTTTACAGCGTGGCCAGCCAGTGTCTCTACTAATCATGTACTGAAACACAATTATGCACCCTCGTACCCACTTGGAATCTGCACCTACATGGGCTTCGACTATTTATTTAAAATTGGCATAGTGCCACGGACCACACTTCACATTGAGTAAGACCTGAATTTATTTTATTTAGTTTATATATTTTATGAAATTATAATATTTTCGCAGTTTCTCTGAACACTTACATTTGCTATTACAATGGAACCATACTTATTCTTTAGAAATCTCATAATGACAATTATAATATGGAACTGGAAATCTAAATAAATGAGTATCTATAATGATTCAATAAAGTACTGGTTTATTGACAACAAACTAAAACTGCCTGATTTTTGCTCAAAATATGTGATCTGCAAACCAGTATCTATCTTAGTTTTATAAGCTGCATGAAAAAAGACATTTGCAAAAGCAGTGCACTTTTAGGTATTTACATCTGCCACTAAAGCAAATTAATCAATGTCTGCAGTGCTATTTTCTAAGACATGTTCTAAGTCCTAGTGCTAGTGAGGCTGCAGATAAAAAGAGAAAATGTAATCCTTCCTTCCTTCGTATCTGTGGGCTGCAAATACGGCATGAATTAGTCTACAATTTGCTACATTAATAAAAAGCAAAAAAAAAAAAAAAAAGAAACCAAAAGCCGTGAAGTAAATCAAAACAATCACAAGTGATTAAAGTACACACAGACACAATGAGATATGCTAAACTCACAGAGCTGTAAATCAGAACATGTTTGACCGTAGTCTGGTTTTATTTTATGGAGCAACTTAGCTGTCTCAATTCAATGCAAAGTAGGAAAACCTTTTCATTTTGTTTGGTTGGGAGCAGCTTCAATTCTAATAGATACTGTAATTTTTTAAAGTGGTTTAATTGCATATTCTGGTGCATAGTACTTTATAAAAGCATAATTATAAAACAGACTGCTGGATAAAATCAGCAATGACAATGAAAAATGTATCCCCAAAAACTTACTGCAACATTTTCAAAAAAGCGTCTTGTATTTTTATATTCAGCTGTTAAAACTACCAAAATGTCTTTCAATAACTGCTTCATAAACTGAATTATACTGTCCCAGTCCTGACAGGCTGCCTTTAACACTAGAATCCCTGAAGCCTACGAAAAAACTTGTAATCCCAGGCCATCTTAAATTCCTTCGCACCTCTTCTCATCAGCATCTTTTATTTCGCAAAGGTGTCAATCAGCACAAGCAGCAAGCAGCCTGCTATCTCATCCCCATAAAAGACCCTCCCACCCCCACCTCTACCCCTCCCCCAATGGAGGTGAAATCAGTCACAAACTTCTCACAGCTCAAGTCTCTTTTTCGTGGTCCGAGGTGCCTGAAGTTATATAGGGTAAGTAATATATCATTATTTGGAATACATACATTTCATTTGTGTTCCGTGTCTACAATGATCTGTGTAAGTGTAGGATAAAAGGAAATGTGAGGCAAGAAATGCTGAACACATACCAAAAGCAGAAACGTTTACCATGTTATACTAATAATGACGTAAAGTGTATAACGTGTGAAGACTTTAGTCCAAATATCAAATAAACACGTGCGCTTTTATTCAAGAATGTAACCAAAGTAAAAAAAAAAAAAAAATTAAATTTGCATGTTGTTGTCAATAAGTTACAAACCCAAACTCAAGTGTCAATCGACAGAAAGCTAATATGTATTCCTGGATGATGCAGAGCTAAGACCTGCTGCCTTATAACCAAAATGTTGCCGGCTCGAGACCTGAACTTCGTGTTTTGAGTAGTGAGCTGATATTATTATGACTACTACTATAATATAAAAAAAAAAAAAACATACTTTTGAGTCTGTAACACCAGGAGTCAATTTTGCCCACATGTAAAAGTTAGCACTTTTTTTTTTTTATTATTGTTTTATTTTCATAGTGACACTCACGTGGTACAATGAATGTGCCTGTTCCTTTTTGAGTTGATGGCGTTTATCTCCATTTTTATCACAAGAACAGCGATGACCACAGTTGGTGTTGTGTTTGATGCCTGCTCAGAATTATTTGTTGTACCGGCAATGAAACATACAATGTCTTGTGACTGCTATAAGACTGGACAAAGGCAGAACTGTAACAATTAGCAGCTTCTTCACAGCGCTTTTGCTGGCTAATAGACTGTTGCACTGCAACACAACTCTGCTTGGCACCATAAGTAAAATGGGACTTCCACCAGCAGCTAAAGTCACTTTAGTACACATGCAATTCGTCATGCAACATGTATACTGAATGATTTTTTTAAAAAAAAATTTACTTTGGTTATATTCTTGAAGAAAAAAGCACATGTTTATTTGCAATTTGGACTAAAGTCTTAACACATTATACACTTCACGTCATTATTAGTATAACATGGAAAATGTTTCTGCTTGTATGTGTTCAACATTTCTTGCATTTCCTTTCATTCTACACTTAACCAGATCTTTGTAGACACGGAACACGCATGAAATGCATTTATTCCAAATAACAATATACTGTGTTACTGTGTTTCCCCGAAAGTAAGACCTACTCCGAAAATAAGCCCTAGCATGATTTTCAGGCTGCTCTGTAATATACGCCCTACCCCAAAAATAAGCCCTAGTCAAGATCGTCAGCTGAAAAGTAAGGTGCCCAAGGCCAGGTTTCAACTTCATGCGATGTGATGCATGTGCCCAAAACATCCATTAAATTCAGAGGACACCTTGCCACAATATTTCTGAAAAGGATGTTTAATGATTACATCAATCAATTTGGGGATGCGCCCATTCCAGCAGCATCTGCGCAAGACAGAAGCAATATCTCTGGACAGGGCATCAGCTCATCGCAAGGTGATCACAAGCACACACATACACTGGCGTCATTGTAGCTTCACCAAATCCCCAAATGTTCGTGTCTTTGAACGGAAAACTGAGCACACTGTGGAAACACACCATGAAAACATGCAAACTCCAGGCAGGGATCACAAGGGACATGACTCCCTGCGAGACAGCAGTGCTACGGCTCTGCCACCAAACCACCCCATACGTGTAACTATTAGCAGAATTCATTATTTAAACAAAGTTAACAATTTATCTGTAAAATGTAGCATACATATTTTAATGCATTTCATCGTGAAAGTGATATCAAGTATAAATCTAAGAATTGGAAATGTGCTGGAATATTATAAATGTAATGTATTCTGTGTGTTGATGCTGCTTGCTGCTGCTGTCAGGTCAGGAGGAAGCCTCAGAATCATGCAGCGATTTAACAACTGGGTAGGTTTTAAGATGATGTTTACGACAGTCTATTTTAATGACAAAGTAAACTACAAGAGGACATTTCGTGTTTAAAGCTGAAATTTCCACTTTAATCACAAAATAGACATTTTCATTATGTCCATTTTTTTTTTCTCTGTGGCTCAAATACACCACCGTACATTCTTATGGTATTGTAAAGGTACAAAAAAAAAAAAAAGACAGCACAGAAGATGGTATGTGAGACTTTTAAAATGTATCATGTTATTACTTTGGGGAATATGTGTTGCTTGAATATCAAAGCACCACAAATGCATTTGTTTGTCGGCATTTTGCTTCACCACATCAAACCATGCATCTAACATCGAAGCATGCACATCGATCCTGGAGGATACTAAAAGTGGCTGCAGTAGGCTGAAATTCAGGGTTTGAATGGGGAGAGTTATGACGATATTCAAGAAGAAGATGATATGACTATATTTGGATAAATGTATATTGTTGTACATGAATAAATATAAGATATCCCCTGAAAATAAGCCTTAGTGCATCGTTTAGAGCAAAAATGAATATAAGACCCAGTGTTATTTTCTGGGAAACACAGCATTTAACCTTTATAACTCTAGGCACCTCACACGCAGATAAGGAGCCTTGGCTTGAGCTGGGAGAACTTTTTCTCGTCAAGGGGTTGCTGAGTTGATCTACACATTTAGAAAACAAAATACGCTGATGGAGAGATGCAAAAGAATATAAGGTGGGCCAGGATTACGAGTTTTTTCGTAGGCTTCAGGGATGCTAGTGTTAATCAGCATTCTTGCTGCTTTTATGTGTGTACATGCATACTCACTAAATGCAGCTGTTTTAAATCTCACCTTTAAAGTTTACACACAAAAGTTCATTTTCTTATTATAAATACACATAGAAAGATGATTCACAGTAGCATAGTTTCTCTTTTTCCTTGATGTTAACAATAACAACTTCAATTACTGGTTTTATTTCCCAAATAAAACAACAGCTATATAAAATAATTACCACCACATAATATTGTAGTTGAAACAATAATGTGGCAAATGTGCCTAAAACTAATGAAAGGATTCATTTTCTAGCATTATTTTCTAAACTGTCTGGCTTAGAGTAAAGCACAGTCTGTGCTGCTTCTGTCTGGTGGGCAGCAGCACAGAGGGGAACAAATAATTATCCCTAGCAGGGAATACATAATTAGCTTCCTGAAGTTGAATGATTTTTCATGAGGGAGTAAATCATCACCACCCATAGATTTGCACCCTAGTTTCCTTTTTAAATGTTTCTCAAAGGAAGATAAACAAAGAGGAATGTTAAGAATTTCATACAATACTTGTTATGTTTTAAATATAAATCATAAAGCCTAAAAAAATAAAATAAAATGAAGAAAGAAACATTTACCTTCTTAAGAGGACATGGCAGAGTGCCTAGCAAGTGCATTAAATGACTGATAAGAAAGTAAAATAAAGTTTATTAATATTATAAAAATAAGGAAACAAACAGGTAACTGGCTTCACAATAAAGAGTTACTATGCCACATTCAGAATTATTTCCAAAACAATGAACACATGTTGTTTCTGCTTAGTGCCATATTAAAACTGAATGTTTACATTTTGGAAAGTGATACAATTTCAACACATTTTTTCTTCTCTAAGCTATTAAAAGTCACATTAAAGCCAAGACATTGGTTGATAATCCAAAATGGAGAAAGAACGTAATAAATGCATATTCTTCATTGTGCATATTACTAATAAAAAGGTACATTTACAGGATTCAAAATCCATAAGGTCTACATAACACAGAGATAAAAAGTATATGGAGATAATCTGTAACCTGAAAGTATTTATTAGTGCACTAGAATTTTTGTCCTCATAGGTGGCGCAGTGGTAGTGCTGCTGCTTTGCAGTAAGGAGACTGTGGAAGATTGTGGGTTCCTCCCTGTGTGAATAGCGCTTTGAATACTGAGAAAAGAGCTATATAAATGTAATTTATTATTATTATTATTATTAGAATGGAAAGACCATTAAGAAATCTTTTATTTTTGTTAATTTAACTTTACTTAGTGACTAAAAACATACTTAGCCTTGTCTAACTGATTGGACCTATGTAGATTGCTCACCAAAACATAGTGCTAAAAGTTGCTGATAAAAAAGTTTTAACAGCCATAACCTATACTAAGAAACCATAGTAAGTGTGATAAGCAATCTCATTTACTGGTGCAAAAGTCCATAACATCTCCATCAACATCAACACAATCACAGTGTAGACTGTGATTTAAGGTGACAGATGCTTTCATTGCTTCAGACTTGCAGGATTATTTTTGTCAGACCAATTATAACAAACTCACATAACAGCTAATTTAATAGATTGTTTAAAGATTTTATGATTAACTCGTATGCTAATAATTTGAGCATGAAATCTATTAATTTGCATATTATATGTTTCCAGTGCTTTAATTTCACCCTACATTACACACAGATTTTATTAAGTGATTGGTAATGCACCAGCGAGGTTCAAATTTAATGCAAAAGGAAGTGACCCAAGAATATTTTCATCCAAGGTCAATTCAGGTCTCAAAAGGAGCAAAATACAGATTTAGACTTCATTGTTTTTACATTAGGCTAAACTATAGTACTGGCATCTGCTGCATTTGCCAGATGCGGCCTAAATGAATTAACTGCTGAATCCTTCAGGACAATTCAAAACTGATTTACACATGTATAGAAAGGACAGCTTGTAAGTACAAATTATGTCCTTCACTTGCATTAAATACAAAATTTCACTGTGTCATTTTGACATAAATATACACAGTGATGTATGAAATGAACTAAAGACATGGATTCATTCCGCACAATCACATGATTCTTGCATTATTTAGTCTTAAAAAAATTGGCAGTCTGTGAGAGCCAAATACTTTAAGACCAGAAAAAAAATCATAGTAGTACACATTAAGAAACATTCGACATTTTAGAGCGGCATAGCTCTGTCAAGGACGTCATTTGTGTAGGATACAAACATAAATTAAATTGGTCAACTGCAAGTAACAGAACAAAGAATTTGTAAAATCAATAATTTAAAAATAAAGATATAATAAGGAAGATATACAGGTTTATGGATATGCTGTTGGTGCAGCTAGGTGAATTTTGCAGAGCACCATTACAAACTGCGTAGCCTCTGGTAATTAAAATAAAGGACATTAAAACTGTAGAATGCTGGAACAAATGAAGCAATTATAAAAATTATGCATCAGTCTTCTTACAAAGTTCTGGTATTGGTTTCAAGTTGAATAACAACATAGTGTTTAGATAACTGTGGTACAAAATTAGTAGTACAAAATGTTTTCAAAGCAATATTTTTTAAACAATCTATATTAATGAGCGAGCCTTGCATTGCAATGAGATCCCATCCAGGGATGGATCCTGACTTGCGTCTGAAATTGCGGACACAGGCTATAGGCATCTATAATGGAAAAAGTTGAGTCATATTATATATGAATAGTAAATATTTAGTTATTATAATTACAAGTCAGAGAAACTTTGACACTATACCCAAGCAACAAGGCAAGCAAGCTGTTTCGTGAGATAAAAGATACATATGGAATTAAGCACTAAGAACTGCTTAATTATTCTTTGAACTAATGATCAGAGCAGTATTAGATTAAACACACATTTTACATCCTCAGTAAGGCATTTCTATTGGCAGTGGTGAAGATGATAAAAGACAAAAAGTTTAAACTAACACGGAAATTGCAAATAAAGCCAAGAGACATAAATTGTGTCAAAAATTGAGAAGACAAATATCAAAATGAGTAAGTAATGAATGAAAATGGAAATCACAAGATCAAACAACTACAGCAGAGGACTATAAACTTGTAATAAAGCTTGATCTTGGGCCACTGTTAAGTTAACTTACAAATGTTTCTTAATAAATATAACAAAGAACATTGTAACATTTGTAAAAACTTTACATACCTAGGGGAAAAGCAACTGAGGTGATTAGAGATTTTCTAGATAATGTCTATTGACTGATTTTTGTTAGGGCTTGAAATTTGTGGTTAGATGTATTACATTTTGCCCTGCAGGTCCTTCGCAGATCATAGGGGACATGTTCAGTCTTCTGGACATTATAGCATTTATTCTTGACTTATTTTAGAGTTTTGGAAAGGAGTCGATTTATTTCACTTGGTTCAGCTATTGGTGGAGCTAGGCTTCCCTTTTTATTAGTATGTCAATTTTTAGGTGAATTCCCAAATAAGAAGAAAAGCACTTACTGTAATAGCCATGTCTGTGTCTGTCTGTGCTTTTGTCTTTCTGTCCTCATAACACAATTCATCTCCCTGTGGACCAATTTTGTTGAAATTTGAAACACTTACTTTATGAGGAAATGTGTTGGGACAGTTCAATTCTCGTTGAGATATCACAATTTGGGCATGCTTTGCAACGTTTTGAAATTTCAAAATCTCCCACTGAAAAGCATTGGTGAATTTGTCTATTTAAAAACTGCAAAACATTCTGTGAAATTTCAATAAGGAATCAGTTTACTGTGTGAAATTTACTATGACAGTGATTACTTCAGCTTGCATATTTTGTATATCTTCCTCTTTATTAGTTTGTTGGCTGCTCAGATCTAAATTATAAATTAGTCAAAACAATGGAAAAGGCATACATCCATGAGCTGCTCATACACCAAGTCATCTCTCCTTCTGAAAGAGGAAAGTTAAATGTAAACATAAAAATGTCTCTTATCTGGAAGTGAATAGAAGAGGAAAGAAATTATGAGAAGGCCGCTGTATAAATTTGAAGTTGGTGTTAACATGCAGCTAAAAGATCTTTGAACTAATTATTTAAACAAGCAAAATGGAGCACACCTAATTAACATAAACATAGTTTGGGTTTAGAAAGGGAACTATAGCTGATATGAAGTTGATATGTAAATAGCAGGTCTGTTCCATGTGGTACACAACAATGACTATGCTGTGGTGTTTAGTTTATACGCTATTATTGTGCCACCAATAGTAAGAAGTGGGCAAAACTATAGCTTGTGTTGTGCTGAAAGAGTTGCTTAGCAGTAAAATGTATGACAAAAATTGATTTGGGGTTATAGATTATCTCTGACTGAAGAGTCTCTTTTGCTTCTGTTTATTGAGACTAAAATTAAAATCATTAATATTAATACCATTAAGATCAATTGCATTATAAAACAAATAAATTTCTTTTTTCCCCCCAAGGTTTCACTTATTTGGATCATTTTAATGAATTATTGGGTTTTACCTAACATAAATGGCTAGTTGCTTTTATCCATTCATGAAGTAATACTGATTGCGATTTTATGCTAGCATTGGTAATCTTATATTTAGAGTTGAATTTCTTTTGGTAATTTTATGTTATTGCTGATATATTGGGATTTAGAGGATAACTGTGGTATTGTTATTATAGTTAAGAAAGAAGTGATTTTTTTTTTTATTGCAGTAAATACAAACTTTTTTTTATTTTTAAATTTAAAAATATATTACAACTTTACCTTGAGACTTTTTACCACTGTGGAATTCTTTTAAAAATGTTCTTTTAATGAATTTGAACAACAGTTAACTAACAATAGCACATTAATCAATAACTTGATTGGGACTCTGCTGTCTATGAAAGTTTTTGTGTGACCATAAGCATATTTGGACTGTTTTTAACTACATGATATTGCAAAGAGCTGCAAAAAAAGCATATATACACTATATATACACTATATATATATATATACACATATATGTATTGTGACACATGCGCACTTGGGAGGCAGTCTAAGGGCTTAACTGAGGGTAAGATGCAACATCGGGGGTTCACAGACCACCAGAAGAAAAATTCAACTAGATCTCTACCTACTTCCACTGCCAAACCACACCCTCCAACTGACCTCACTTCTGAAAAGGACCTGCCACTTCCTGCCCACCACCTATAAAGATCCAGTCACTTCACATTCCAACGCAGTCTTAGTTTGACTCAGTCTCGTATGTACTCTGCAGTTGCTAATCCACTTATTTGTTTCAATATATGTGGTTGTTCCCCCAAAACATTTTCTTCTGTGTTTATGTGTCTTTTACTATATATATATATATATATATATATATATATATATATATATATATATATATATATATATACTGTTTATACTAGCAAAATACCCGCACTTTGCAGCGGAGAAGTAGTGTGTTAAAGAAGTAATGAAAAAGAAAAGGAAACATTTTAATAATAACGTCACATGATTGACAATGTAATTGTTTTGTCATTGTCATGAGTGTTGCTGGCATATATATATACTGTATACAGTATACACAGTATATATATATATATATATATATACATACACACACACACATATATATATATACACATATACATATATATGCATATATATATATATATATATATATACACATATATATATATATACACACACACACATATACACATATACATATATAGCAAAATACCCACACTTTCCAGAGGAGAAGTAGTGTGTTAAAAAAGTAATGAAAAGAAAAGGAAACATTTTAATAATAACGTAATATGATTGACAATGTAATTGTTTTGTCATTGTCATGAGTGTTGCTGGCATATATATATATATATATATATATATATATATATATATATCTATATATCTATCTATATGTATACATCTATCTATCTATATCTATATCCATCTATCTATATATCTATCTTTCTATATATGTATATCTATATCTCCTTTGGGGTGCAAGCAGCTGTTGCTGGGGGTGCCAGAATCCATTGAAGAAGAAAAATTAAAAGCATTATTTGTACAAAATCTTAATTTATCTATCCATTCCTAAATAATTAAATGGGCAGGCTATTTCGTATCAGTGCAATACGCTGCTTGTTAAAACGGATGACTCCTGCTCTTACGTGCACTTAGTGCTGCATGGGTATTATGAACTATCGTATCTGTTCAAGTTCTATTTAAATTTTAAATATAAGTAATTTTTATTTGATTTTTATTTGGTCGACAGAAATATGTTTAGTAGGAACGTAAGTTAAATTTAGTCATCATAGCATAAATTTTTCTTTACCATAGAAATTTAAAGACTAAATTCAACTTCCATTCCTACCAAAGATATTTTTGGCGACTAAATAGAACCTACTTATATCCAAATTCGAGCTATTGAGCTGTCGCCTGCCTGCCTGAATAAGTCACCCTCGCTTCACTCTTACTTTTTTACCGTTCATTTAATCATGGCTAGTCGTGGAAAAATTATAACATGGAAGTAAGATTACACTGAGTATGGCTTTACAAAAACAATTATTGATGCCGAATAAAGTATCCATTATTCATAAAGCTTCAATTGGTGATCTGTTTTTCTGTGTTAACCTTATATTTTTTCATATTTCTTCTCAAACCAAGGGGGTGCGAGTGTAAAATGAATCGGAAAGCGCTGATATATATATATATATATATATATATATATATATATATATATATATATATATATATATATATATATATATATATATATATAGAATATACTGAAATAGTTTTACTGTCAAATAATGCAAACAGTACGCGGCACGTGTTTCGCCTTAATTCTAGGCTCATCAGGCAGTACACACTCACTGCACCCCCTCTCGGGAATCGAACCTCGGACGTCAGCGCTAGAGGCGAAGCCTCTCATGTTGCGCCACGGCGTGTGGTTCATTTATTTGACAGTATGTAGATCGGGGTGTGTATATATATATATATATATATATATGACAGAGGCGGTACAGGCTTTAAAATGATCGACGGGCAGCGGACAGCAGATGATCTGATGGCATCTCATTAGCGTGCGTTCAGCTAACCACCCCAATTCACAACATGAGCAGCGTTATACGTCCTGCGAAAAAGAGATTTAACCATGCCTGGGACCGGAAATAAAGGACAAGTATTGTTTTTACAATGTCACGCAAAACAAGGCAGTGACCCATCATTTAAAACAAGTCCACGGACATCTAACCTAGCATTTGTTGGATTGTTTTTGGCAGACACACATCATGTGCTCCCAGCTCTTAAAACAACAACAAGCGACAAGCAAAACATGCAGATCACCAGCAGCAGAAAGCCAGCAGATGATCTGACCGCTTTTCCTTAGCATGCGTTCAGCCACCCTAACCACCTGCCCCCCCCCACCTTTACAACGCGAGCGGCAGGGACACGAAATGGCAGAAAGACAGCTGCTGTACAGGCTTTGAAATGATGGGGCAGCGAGACAAGCAGAACAGGCAAATCGCCAACAGCAGAAAGACAGCAGATGATCCTTATGTTCAGTCGCACCTCCTTCACAATACGAGCAGCATTATACGTCTGCGAGAAAGAGATGTAACCACGTCCGGGGCCGGAAAAAAAAGGACAAGTATTTTTTTTTTTTACAAACGTTTTAAAGTAAAACTGAAAATAAAGCATATGTAACAATTCCCATGAAAATAACAATCTCTTTAAATGTTATATGCGGTAAACCAAATACGGGGGTGGCTGAACAAAGTGAACAGGGGGCAGAGCCCCCTATTTTTATTTAATAGAGAGAAAGAAACAAAATTAAATCACGGGCAGTTATATGTTGCGTTCATGCATATGTAACAATTCCCATGAAAATAGAAGTCTGTTTAAATTGTATGTCCTCATCCCTATACGCAAGCAGCAGAATCGCAAAGAGGCTAGCGTGTAGCACAGGCCGGGGAGTTGGTGAGCAAAGCAAGTAGGGGGTCAACATTGCAAATATTGACTCTTTGCATAAACTTAATGCAATTGTCAATAAAAGCTTTTGAAAGTTATGAAATGCTTGTCATTATACTTCAATATACCATAGAAACATCTGACATAAAAATCTAAAAACAATAAAACAGCAAACTTTGTGAAAACCAATACTTGTGTCATTCTCAAAACTTTTGGCCACAACTGTACATCCCCATTCAACCTGATATTACATTTGTTGCTACTAATTAAATAATTTTGTGGAATTAAATTCCCATAACTCTGGTTTTGTTATCAAAATTATAATGAAATATTTGGCAGATTTTATGCTCACTATATTATTTATATTTAATTATTTATATTCATTCTTTCAGATTTCTTTCAACTTTAGGTCAAAGGTATTATTTCTGCATACCTCCCAATCTTTCATATCCTGGCTCATTTTGTTTAGTTTATTCTTCATTTCAAATATAGTCATCTGGCACAATTAACAACATCTTTTTCCATATGGTCTTCCACACCACACAATGATGGCATTTCATAACCTGTTGGCCTAAATATTAAGTTGATGCACAGTGCATTTGTTAAGATTTCAGTTGGAGGAGATGATATATCCCCTGATTTGGATTACATGTAACAAGTTTTCACTTCTGGTGTCAATTGCATGCTCACTCAGGGCCAGCCCAAATGCTCCATCAAATCCTTGAGCTCGCCATAGTGGAGGAGACCAGCTGATCAGGGTTTTTCTCTGTCTTCTGTTCTTCAAACTATGATCATACTGTGGCACTGACATTAACTTAAGTGCTGTGAGCATGGGAAAGGAGATATATAAATATATTATATTATTATTATTACTTATAGATCGGGTCATTTTCTTTGAGATCTTTCTCTGACTTCTGCTTTCTCGATCTTTTAAAAAAAAAAAAAAAATCACCAAAACAGAATTGTATAAAATACAGGGCAAAATCAAGCATGGTATATTCAATTTCTTTTGGAAACTTAATAAAACTGAAATAATTGTCTGCAGTGTGCTTACCATATCGTCAATTCTACTGATCTCTAATTTAGACAATTAAATGACTGGGGACAATTACTGGTGCATTTCAGACCTTTAACAATCTTTTTTTAATTCTCATAAAAAAAAAAGAAACTTTCTGCTTTAAATGTGCTTGATGCACAATAGTTCAACTTGCGGTAATAAATTCTCTATTTTTATAATTATTTTCTCAAGTGTATTTTTAATAATTTTTTGAAGAGTCATACTATAGAAATAATACAGCTAAAAAAATACTATCCCAAGTAAAAAAAGTACTTAAAATAAATTTTGCATTGTGGCACATTGTGGTATCAAAATACAATTTTCATCTAAAATATAGCATATATCAACGCCTTAATGTGATCTGACAGTCAAAACTAAATGGAGTCATTAGGTAACAAATTGAAAGTTGAAATACTATTAGCTCAGGGATCTTCGCTACACAGGATACTTTGACACATACAGAATAATGGAGTTTTTCATCTAATGGTTGTCTTATTGCTAAACGATCTACTTTAAAAGACTTTGCTCAATTTCATTTGTACTGTTTAAATAAACATTTAAATGAAGAAAAAATGTAACTCCCATATTATTTTCATAAGCAACTACAAAAAAATCTGCTATGAAGCTTGTTTATTCACACCATACAGAATAATCAAGGTGATTTAAGGGCGATTACCTACAAAATAATTTTTTTAAAGGAAAAGATGTAGAAAAGCTACACATTTGTTGCTGCTGTTTAAATGTCATACTCAACCAAACAACAAAATGAAAAATAAGCATATTAATTAATATGATGTTTAAAGGAATTTAAACATACACATACTGTATATATACACATACACACACACACACACAAACAGTTGTCACACACGTGTGCATAGGAGGCAGCTGAAGGGCTTAGAGAGGACTGATTATACATCTGCCCGGGCGGGGGTACCATGACACTCTTTCTAAGTTCCCTACAGGTCTTTCCCAGGAAATCCAACCAGGAGTCACCACCTCGAAGCGGGACACATCACTTCCGGTCCCGGCCCTGAGGATGACATCACTTCCGGCCCCGAGGACGACATCACTTCCGCCCAATGTCCTATAAAGCCTCCTGCCTTTGCTCGGGGAGGCAGTTCTGTTTTGGACTCTGTCGTGTAAACTTGTCTTACATTAATCATTTGCTTTTGCAGCCAGGAAACCGCATTAAATGGGTGGCTGCCCCAAACCTTGCCATGCCTCGTGTCTCTTCTTATTACACAGTATATAAGGAAGGGCTACCTGCTTGTATAAGACCCTTGTTAAAAGTTTTGTATTAGTCTATTCATAAGGCAAGTTGTGTCTGTCTGTGAAAAGCCTGGAACTTATTACCAACAAGTACTGACCATTCTCTGTTTACTGTCCTTCTTGATATACTGCTATTGCATTGATCAACCAATTGAGTTCTGTCCATTTAACAAGATTTCACAGTGATTTTGGACTTAATGAATCAACAGCTACTGACAGAGGATCTGCTCTTCATATTTTATAGACTTCACCATATGGCATATGAAGCTGCAGAATGCATTGAAAGAGATGAGCAACAAGCTGGTCTAGTAGATCTTTATCTTTGCCTGCCACAAAGAATGGTGCACCCTAATGACTTATCTATGGTGTTAACACTAGAATTACCAAAGCCTACGAAAAAAACTTGTAAATTTGGCCCACCTTATATCCCATTGCACTTATCCGTCAGCGTCTTTTGTCTTGCAAATGTGGTGATCAAGACAAGCAGCAAGCAACCTAGCATTCCATCCCTCCACCGCTGCAGAATTTGCACAAAGTTCTCCCAGCTAATGCCTTGATTATCTGGGGGTGAAGTACTGGAGTTTTAGAATGGAAATAGATTGTTACTTGGAACACATACATTTCATGTGTGTTCCATTTCTACAATAATCTGTGCAAGCACATCGTTAAAACAGAAACGTTTTTCAGTCAGTAAGTCAGTCAATTGTCCAACCCGCTATAACCTAACGGGGGTCTGCTGGAGCTAATCCCAGCCAGCACAGGGCACGAGGCAGGAATAAACCCCGGGCAGGGTGCCAGTCCACCGCAGAACGTTTTTCATATTTTAGTAATAAATGACAAAGTGTAGACATAAATTAGTCCTGGGCGGTATGATCAAAATTCTATATCACGGTATTTTTTAAAATTATATCGGTTTCACGGTATTCAACGGCATTTTTTTTTCCATACATGAGTTAACCACATTTTCCACTGCAATTACTGCAGTAGACTGGTTAAGAATAACCTATTCCACTGCCATGAGAATTGTACATTATACAAAAAATGTTTAAATGTGCACACAAGTATTAAAACTGGTTTGCATGGCCCCATAAAGTGATAGTTTTCAAGGAGGGGAGTAATAATGAGGTACTAATGAAGAGAAAGAATCACATTGCATGACAGTTGCAGTCAAAATATAGAATCTTTTTATTGAATACATTTTGCAAACAACTTAAACTTAAATTTTGACAACATATTGTCAACAATCCAAAGAGGCATTTAGACTTAGTAAAATATCCAGAGGTGCTTGTCAAAAGTTGTATTGCACTGAACATATCTTAGAAAAGGTATGAATAGTAAATACTTTTTGTAAACCAACTACACTTTCTGTTAATATTAACAATCTCTGTCCACTGACATGTTAAAGTGATTTTTTAAACAACTTTACCATCGTTAAACTGCATAATATTTAAACTAATAAATAATAACAATAAAATAAATAATACTGCAACTTCCAGTAATAATACTATTACTTCAAAACGCGAATGCACAACCGCGGGGAGTTGATGAGGTGATTGGGGTGAGTCGCACCCGATCGTTCTCTATTGCTTCATCGGCTTACTGCGTCATGTGAATAAGGCACTGCGCTCACGGAGATGTATATTTATGGGTCAGCAGGATAGGGGTAAGCAAAAAAGAAAATATAGAACACAAGGAGGTTAAAGAAGGTAAAAGGCAGTCATGGGAGACGATACAGACACTAGGAAGGTGAAGGCAGCACAAGCTGGGGCTCCGTGAGGGAGCGCAGGCTGAGGAGATCTAGGGGATGGTTCATCCCACTGACTAAGCGTGTAGAGTGGGGCAAGCGAAATGTAAGACTCCCAATGGATCTGAGGAGCGACTGAGTGAGCGCAAAGGAAGATGGGAGGTGTGCCGACCTCAAACAGTCTGACTGTGCAGTGTGGTGGCAGCCAAGGCAGGAGTTGGCAGAAGTTGCTGCAAAGGATCCGCCAGCAACGCCCGTAAAGGAGGAGCCGTGGAGACAGAAGGTGGTGTGCTGTGATCAGGTGAGGAGAGAGACTGCATTTTAACAGATTTATTTATTATGGATTTTATCTCCATATTTCACTGGTTCTATGGATTTGCTATTTATTTGGGTACTATATTTTTCTGAACAGTGCACGATGGACACTTTTAGTTTTACTTTTGACTGTTTTTAACCAAACCAATTGATAACTTTCCACCATCCCCTGGCTTCAATGAAATTTCTCAGCTCATCTCGGTCATAACGATCGATGGTGTTGGTTCAACAGACTCCCATGTGGGAAGAGGGAGTCTTTTGGGGACCGGCATTGTCACACTATTACACAGTAACCAGGTACATTACACAGTATTGAAAAAAAATAAAACAAGTACAACTTGGCTTGCAGTATTATCCAGTAGTATAGAAACATTATTCACACATTTGAACATAATGGTCCACATCTGAACTTTTAAAACCAAAGTATCTTCAGAAAACAGACTTGGCACCTTAATTCGTCAAAAGTCCCTCTGTGTCATCAAGTTCAACTTTATCACCTGCTACAGTTTCCATTTACAAATGTTCTCTGTCCATTTTCACTGCTCAATACCTCCACTAACGCATGTACTCCATCGCATGCCTGTTTAGCGGTGCAGCATTGGAAAAAGATCCCCCCTTAAACAGTTTCCTGCTGCACCATGTCCCGAACGTTGTTTAGGCTATTTAAACCGGTGTTCCGGTATAAGAAAAATCCATATCATAACAAAAATAAAAAACGTTTTTGGTATGAACCGGTATAACGCCCAGCACTAATATAAACTATGTAATGTGTGAAGCCTGAAGTCCAAAGATCAAATAAACACTTTCAAAAACGGTTCAAGGATATAGGAACCTAATCAAGGACTTTGTTAAATGGTGTGACTCACACCCACCACTTACACCTGAACACCAGCAAAACCAAGGAGCTGGTGGTGGATTTTAGGAGACCCCGGACCCTGTGATTATCAGAGGCGACTATGTGTAGAGGGTACAGACCTATAAATACCTGGGAGTGCTGCTGGATGATAAATTGGACTGGTCTGCCAATACTGATGCTTTGTGCAAGAGAGGACAGAGCCGACTATACTTCTTAGAAGGCTGGCATGCTTCAACATTTGCAATAAGATGCTGCAGATGTTCTATCAGATGGTTGTGGCAAGTGCCCTCTTCTACGCAGTGGTGTGCTGAGGAGGCAGCATAAAGAAGAAGGACGCCTAACGCCTGGACAAACTGGTGAGATAGGCAGGCTCTATTGTAGGCATGTAGCTGGACAGTTTGACATCCGTGACAGAGCGACGGGTGCTGAGCAGGCTCCTGTCAATCATGGAGAATCCACTGAACAGTATCATTTCTAGACAGAAGAGCAGCTTCAGCGACAGACTGTTGTCACTGTCCTGCTCCACTGACAGACTGAGGAGATCATTCCTCCCCCACACTATGTGACTCTTCAATTTCACCCAAGGGGGTAAACGTTAACATTATACAAAGTTATTGTCTGTTTTACCGTTATTTTTATCACTCTTTAATTTAATATTGTTTTTTATCAGTATGCTGCTGCTGGAGTATGTGAATTTCCCCTTGGGGATTAATGAAGTATCTATCTATCTATCTATCTATCTATCTATCTCTTCAACAGTTTCTGTGGTGCAGTGGTAAGACTTGCTGACTTGTAATCAAGAGTCCTCCGGTTCAATCCTGACTGCCTCCTATGTTGCAGTGAGCTGTTCTTATTGTTAACATTATACAATAAAAACATACATTTGATTTGCATCTGTAACAGCCTGTGGGTAGTATGTATTGTGATCATGAGTGAGAGAATAAAAGTGAAAAAAAAAATGCTAACTTTTACAAGTACTACATATTTACACCAGCTGTTACAGACACAAATCAAATGTATGTTTTTATTGTATAATGTTAACAATAAGAGCAGCTCACTACTCAAAACATTGAAGGCAGCCAAGATTGAACCGGGGGTCTCTTGATTACAAATCAGCAATTCTTACCACTGCGCAACTGAAGCTGTTGCATTACCTTTGAACAGGGGTGCCCACACTTTTTCGTCTTTTTTAAAATGACCAGGTCAAAATGTTCTAATAACATTAAAAATGCTCTCTCTCTCTCTCTATATATATATATATATATATACACAGTATATATATATATATATATATATATATATATATATACACAGTATATATATATATATATATATATACTGTGTATATATATATATATATATATACACAGTATATATATATATATATATATATATATATATATATATATATATATATATATATAGGCGCACGGTGGCGCAGTGGTAGCGCTGCTGCCTCGCAGTTAGGAGACCGGGTTCACTTCCCGGGTCCTCCCTGCGTGGATTTTGCATGTTCTCCCCGTGTCTGCGTGGTTTCCTCCAGGCGCTCCGGTTTCCTCCCACAATCCAAAGACATGCAGGTTAGGTGCATTGGCGATTCTAAATTGGCCCTAGTGTGTGCTTGGTGTGTTTGTGTGTGTCCTGTGGTGGGTTGGCACCCTGTCCAGGATTGGTTCCTGCCTTGTGACCCGTGACCCTGTATTCGGATTCAGCGGGTTAGAAAATGGATGGATGGATGGATGGATATATATATATATATATATATATATATATACTGAGTATACTTTATACATAAAATGTATGTTGTTGTACCTTGCTTAACTGAATAATCTTTATGGCACAATAACAATTCAATACATTTATGGTCACCACAGTATTTGGATATAATAATCGTCATGTTGGAAAAGGCTGACTCGCATAAATAAGTAGAGCCAAATAATGCAGGCAAGGAGCTTTTGAATTCAGCCGAGTGAAAAATGATGGCTGTCCAATTAACTGCAATTTTAGTTCCCTCTCCTTTCTTTTTCTCAGATCGCATTTTGGAAGGACGTCAGTTTCGTAGTTTTTATGAACAGTTTGAAAGTGCCTTTCCACATTTTCCTTCTTTGGAATAGCAATGACAGATCAGACAAGCACACTTCGATTGTGACAATGTCAGAAAAAATCCTCTTCCAGTTCCACATCCAGCCCACACCCTCCCCAAACATTTTTTTTTTAAAATCCCTTCTTTAGTCGATATAAATTGGAAGATCACAGGCGGAGTTTTGCAGTAGCTCGCACGTTTGATCATGCGTGCAGGATGACCAGTGTGTTAGAAGTAAAGAGATCTCAGACTGGCCGCCCTGTATGTCAACCAAGTGGCAAATGCCATAGAGAGGATATATGATAGAGTAACGTTTAAAAAAAATTTTTTGGAATGTAACGTGATCTACCTGCACTACCATTGCGATCTACCGGTTGATCGCAATCGACGCATTGGGCACCCCTGCCCTTGAACCTTTTGTGAAAGTGTTTATTTGATCTTTGGACTTCAGGCTTCACACATTATATAGTTTGCGTGTACATTTTGTCATTTATTACTAAAATATGAAAAATGTTTCTGCTTTAGCAATGTGTTTACACAGATTATTGTAGAAACAGAACACACATCAGATGCATGTGTTCTAAATAACAATGTTATTTCCATTCTAAAACTCTAGCACTTCACTCCCAGATAATGAAGGCTGGATCTGGGAGAACTTTATGCCCGTTCTGTGGAGGTGGGGGGATGGAATACTAGGCTGCTTGCTGTTTGTCTTGATCAGCATCATTTACAAGATGCTGATGGAGAGGTGTGAAGGGATTTATGGTGGGCTGGATTTATGAGTTTTCTCATAGGCTTTGGTAATTCTAGTGTTAATGTAAGTTAGGATTAGACATTTATCAACTGAAAGCAAAGTCTGCAGACCAACACCTTGACTCTGTCACTCTATACTTATGTCATATATTGCTATGAACCATGGGTATGGAGTAAAATAGCTGTCAAAAATAACTGTCTGGCCCATTTTACTGACACATGTTAATATCTTTTTATGTTACAGAATATTTTGACTGGCTCTTAACGTTGAATAAGTAACTCCTTTGCATAAGTTGTGTAAATAAACTGACTGGAAAAAAATAACTTCAGGCTCATGTGAAACAGTCAAGTTCTTCTTATATATCTCCATGGGCTTTATTCCAGACATCCCTAAGTCTCTCAGGTGAGGTAAATAGAAGGTCCAATGCCGCACCCCTGTGATAGATTAGCGTCACAGCCTGTGCTGATTGCCCATGGACATTCACTAAATGATGCTAGGGAAAACTCCAGTCCCTGAGATCTCCAGTTAGATCATAAACATGCAACAACGAGGTGGCAGTTGAATCGATGACCAAAGCTTTAGCCCGTCTATATGGAGTAGGACTGCTGTCAAAAATAACTTAATTTTTCCACCTTTGTGGCACATGCGTAGTAACATAAATTGATTGTTTCTTTTTCATTAGAGAATGCCTCGTGCATCCAATGACATAGTTTTGACATTTTATTCATGTTTGAGAATTGTACTCGTAATTTTCAGAAGCAAGCATAACTTTCAGTAGTGCAAGAATATTTTTTTAGAAGCAAGTGTAATTTTCAGAAGAAAGCATAACATTCAGAAGCATTAGCGAAATTGACACATGTGAAATGCAAATTTGACTTAAATTATTACGAGTTATTTTTGACAGCAATCTTACTCCATACACAGGACTTAAGTAACAGACCAATGTTCTTATGCAAAAATGATATTTAAGCACTGGTTCAGCTAATTAAAAAGAAGCTTGAGTCATTCTAGCTGCAGACTAATTTTACCCATACACCATAATTTATGCAATGTCTATATGCACAACTTCTTGATCCTAATATGTTATAACTAAATAATGATAGGGAAACAACGTAGATTTAAAAATAATTTATGCTTCAGATCAATTATGTATGAGATTTGTGCCAAAACACAAAACTAAGAAGCAGAAACTATTCCTAATGGTTAAACATTTGCTATCAGTTACTTTTGCCTGAATATAGACAGAGAATTAATAAAACATCTTTAGCTCTCTACTTTTCTTGTATTCAAACCAAGAATGGAGACAGTAAGAGTTGCGATAGTTTGGCAAGGAACCACAGAGGAGCGTATTGATGTTAGTTAGATTGTTAACTACTGGAAATTCCAAAAACAATTATGAAACTGCTATTTCATACTAATTGGATGTCATTCATTTAATTATGCCTTTTTCACAATATGAATCAATTTTACTTATCACTGCAATTTTTCATGTAATTACGCATTTCACAATTAGCTTTTTGTTTATTTAATTTGACACAAATGGTACTCCATAGGAATACAGACATTTTGAGTACACAAAAACATAAAACATTATTTTCCAAACCATCTTTACCATACAGCAATAATCTACATCTCCTTCTTGATTACACCTGGTGACAGCAACTACACAGTTGTCACATAAAACTCGATGGAAATATGTGCCCTAATTATTTAAACAGGCTTCTGCTCCCAGTTTATTGCTAGTGAATAGTAGTGATATAACTCAGGTCTTGCTTTCTTTATTGCCTGTTGTGTTATTGCATTTACTTTTGTTTCCTCCACTGCTTTTTAATAACATCTTTCTGTTAATCTGTCTGGTCATGCAAGCATCAAAAGCAGTATAAGAGTTCATATCTATTGTTTCTGTTACACACAATTTTGGTATTACACATAATAAAATGGGCTGAGGCTGACTTTTTACTCTGCCCTATTTTGTTTATGCACTGAAGGCAAACAGTTCTAAGACATTTATATAATACATGGGAAACCAACTGAATGCTCTTTAGGATTTTTAGACTCCCTCTTCAAATTCATTATAAGCCTTTCAATTTTGTCAGCTTGTTACTGTATCAAGGTGGGATGAAGCCAAGTGACTTGAGCATAGGAAAGGCACTAAATAAAATGTATTATTATTATTATTATTAAATTATGGTATGCTCATTCATTGATGAACACTGAAATTACACGTCATAGGGGAAAAAGTTTCCTACAAACTTTTTTCCAGTGGTCTCATAAATGTACTGCCAAGAGGTGAAAGGAGGCAACCACAAGTACAGAAAATGATGGGTGAGAAGATGAAATGCAAGTAAGAAACATGCCTAAGTCAAAACCAGTAAATTATGCCAATCTTTTGTCACTGCCAGCAACATTAACCAAAGTCATAAAAAGTAATACAAACTCAAATTCTTTTGTTGTAAATCATCAACTATAATTTACTAAACTCTTGAGTATACTGTATATCCACAATCGTACAGAAAGTATCCCAGCACATAAAGAGGTTATATATGGTTGCATTGATTATGTCATATAAGATGGCTTTTGTGAAGTTCCTGTGACAACCATTCGTTCCATCTTAGCAACAGTAAGGGAAAGTGATGGCGCCCATAAGAAAAATAAAAGTCATGGTAAAATTAAAAAAATATACTTTTATAATAGTAAAAGAATAATTAATTTAAAAAGTTATGAGATATTTAGAAACCTTATATTCAAAAATGTATAAAGCAGACCTGAATGTCAATAAAAATCCCTAAAGTTGAATAAAATAATTAGCAATAAATAATACCATACCTGATATTCAAAAACAATCTTCAATATGCCTCATGATAGACACTGATACTTGAAAGACCTTAGATTGCCCGACTACTTAGCAAGCCTTATGTAATCAATTTTACCAGTTAATTCTAGTTATTTCTCTTGCCTTGTTACCTCTCATGGGTATATTTAATAAGGTAAAGAAAGGTGGTGGTTGGTAACATAATTTTGTGCTGATCTAACACTTAAAAGCAGTGTTGATGCTTACTGTACGGCATCATGTGCTTGAAATGCTAGTAATATTCTTAAGCAATTTTAAAACAGTCTCTGCATGTTTGTCTCTGTAGAAGTTACATTTCATTAACAATTACCAGCATATATGCAAGGTATCTATATATTTTTTTAGGTTTAGTATAAATTAGGTATTTGTTCAATCCAAAGAAGTCCATCTTCACCAAGTGTCCGTAATACCACTTGGACCTGCTGTAGATGTTCCTCCCATGTGCTGCAATAAATGACAACATCATCTAGGTAGGTAGCACTATATGAGTTATGAGGCTGGAACACTTTATCCACCAGGTGCTGGAAACTCGCAGGTGCCCCATGTAACCCAAATGGGAGGATATGATATTGCCAGTGACTGCTAGGGGTGCTAAACTTAGTCTTAACCTTTAAGGAGTCCATTAAAGGAACCTGCCAGCACCCCTTTGTCATGTTAAGCGCGGTCAAATATTTAGCCTGTCGAGGAGGTCTTCACTCCTGGCATTGGATAGGCATTGAATTGGGAGATTTGATTAAGTTGGCAGAAGTCATTGCAAAACCTCCAACCTCCATCGAGCTTAGTGACTAAGACAATGGGACCAGAACAGGGACTATGACTTTCCTTTATCACTCCTTGTTCTAGCATACACTTGATCTCAAGCTCTATTTCGGCTCTTTTTGACTAAAGAAGGCAATATGTGTGTTCTCGAACTATGACACCAGGTTCTGTCACAATATTGTGTGCAATCAGAGAGGTCCTTCTAGGTATTTCACTAACTACCTCTGGGACAGACAGGATAACTGCTTCCAGCTCCAGTCTTTGTCAGGGACTCAAATTCGTACTGAAGTTAAGGTCATTTTAGCCGTGTGATGGCTTTATTAGTAGCTGAGCGTAACAGAACAACTTTGGGATATCAGGTAGCAAAATCTACTAAGACTAAAATATATTTATGTCCTCTAGCTGAAGGCTCTATGGGTCCCACTAAGTTGATCCCAATTGGTTCAAATGGGACATCAATATAGGGAATGGGAACAAGAGGAGCACAGTCTCTCCTATGAATCTGGTGCAATTGACACTTCAGACAGGATGTGCAAAAGTGACAAAGCTCCTCATTAATTACCAGCCAATAAAATCAAAGCTTAATCCACTCCAAAGTTTTGTTTTGTGCCCAAATGGCCTCCTAGGAGGTGGCCGTGTGCTAATTCACAAACCTGCCACCAGATGGTCCGTGGAATTAACAGCAACTTTCACATCTCTCCCTCATGCTCCGCTACCCGATACGATAAGTCGTTTTCTAAGACAAAGTGAGGACCTTGTGGCATATGCTGATGACTACATTGGCCATTTACAAGAACGACTACATTTTTTGTGAATTTAAGGAATCTTCATTCCATTGTTCCCTTTTAAATGAAGCTGGTATCCCTCTGAACTGATAGTATAACTGGGAGAAAGGGTCAGGGCCAACCTCATAGGGCGTGGTTTCTGCTCATGCTGCCATGGCGATGGCTGATAATGTCTCAGCCTGTGACGATCCAGGGATTGCCACATCACACTGAGTGACCGCATCTTCTCTATCCGCCAGTTAACTATACGGCATGGAAACAGCTTGAGACGTATCATCTCTGTCTATGACTAGGCCCAAAACAGGCTTGGGAGTGGAAGGTGATAAACCACTTTTACTTTTAGACAAGTCCTGCCACAGAACCACCGGAAATGGAAGATTCGGAAGGATCCCTACAGTGATATTCTTCAACGATCCTTTGTAACTAATCAAACTGATGACGGACCTGTACCCGTGGGTTTCTCCGTGGATGCAAGTTATACTGGTCTTAACTTTTAGCCACTGTTGTGGTAACACAAATCAGTGAGCGGAAACAGAAATGTTGCTGCCGGAGTCAAATAAGGCTGTGGTTTTATATCCATTAACAATTACCACTTCTGTATATGGAATCGCCAGAAGGTTTATAAGTGCACAACATCCCTCCTTCCCCCTCCATCTGCATTCCATGTTGTTACCAATCAGAAATCGAGCCCGCAAATCCAGGGACATAGGTGCTTGCTCCAGACGGTAACAGGGGCCCCTGTACGTCAAGACATTGTCTGTCTAGGTTTGACTAAGGGACGGTTTTGCCCTCCCAGCCTACAAGGCCATCCTAATAGTCTAAACAAGCTTCACAAGCTTGACCATGTTGTAAAATCTTCATCCCCAGATCTACTGGACGAGATGTTCTGGAAGGCTATTTATAAATAAGTAGCAGGTGACCTGCTCCATTATCTGGTGGGAGATACTTCGAAGAATGTTAATTAAACTTTCTTACATTCTCCTAACAAAATGTAATCTTCTCCCTTACTCTTGTAAATGTTTTCTTCCAGACTGACATTTGGATCCATTCAAACAGCCTCTGATGGTGTTTTTTAGGTCCTCAAATACTGTTAGTTGAAAATTTTTTTCTTTCATAATGCCTTAATGAGAATTAATAAGGAGAATTTTATCATGTTTCAGAGACTCTGCTAAAATATTAAAAGTTGTTCAAAGAATGGAGTGGGAAGCATACAAACAATTTATAATAAGTTAAATTAGCATTCATAGGGACGTTGCAGCCACACTGTATATTGCTTTGTAAAACAATAAAAAGTACTTTCAAACAATAAAAGTACTTATGGCATATTTCAGCAAAAGGGATGGAGCGTGGTGTGCAAACTACCAGGAACCAAGGAAATTAAAGAAAATACTTTATTAAGAAACATTATCCAAATATTAATGAAAAACTCTACTTTGATTTGATGGAGATGCTCAAGATCGTAGTGCAACACACCTAATTTAATCTAATTATTTTTTTTCTATTTTTTCCTCTAGTTTGTTTATATTAGCTAATTGATTTTCCTTATCTGTCATTATCTGGATGTAAGGACATTTTTCCAAAGCACAACATAAGTAGAATGGTCTCTCGTTTGGCTGTTAATTGCAAAATGTTATAATCTTAGAAATGATTGATTGAATCAGCAGCCTAATGAACAGTATTTGACTGATTACAGGAAATTGCTTCTTTAGTTTTGTGCATACAAAGTAATCCTATTTAATTTAATAGGCACAGAATACTAATTTTGCTACATCCATGGTGCAATTAATGTCAACATTTAAGCAAGATATCTTTTGTTCAGTCACTTTTATGTAACATTTATTGAAGCATTCAACATATATAAATTCAAAATCTTGAATACATAGGAGAAGCTGAACTGCTATAAATTCAGTATTCTATGTGAATAACAACCGACAACTAAGCATTTAGTTTAGGCCAGAATAATGTACATGGCAATCTGAATAAAAATGTAACCCCATCTAATAAATTATAGTGCAGTAAAAATATTAAGTAGGGTCAATACTATGGTGATCAGACTACTGAAAAATGTCATTTTCTTTTCAAAATGGTTCTGCAAAAATGCAACAATTTCAAGTAACAACTGTCATTCTCAAAATGTGAATATTTTTTAATAATTTAACAGTATTTCGCACATGCTAAGAAGTTATTTACATGATTCATAGGCTGTATTAAGAACCACTCAAAATATCATGGAACCTTTTCCAGATATTGTAGCTGGACTTAAGTCTGATCCTTTAACGTAACAACCTCAGGTTAGGGTTATTTTTTATTTCTTAATATGTTGCTGCTCTTAAATTACTTACATCTAAAACATTTTGATCACGAGGAAATATATGTAGTGGTGTGGAAATGCAAATACTTAACCTCCAAAATCTCTGTGGAGATAAGTGATTTATTATTCACCCTAGGAATACTGTCAATGAAAGCTCTGCTCTCTGTTAAGAAACTGTAAGAATGAGGATCCCAAGAGGGACCCCTGAAGAGGAACATCCCAAAACCAGCTGCCAAATACTCACTACATTCATACATCAAATTTATATTGGAAACAACTTAATTCTTGAAGTTACCTTCATTTTCATCTTCCTCCATCTCTTTTTACTCATGTAATAATAATTTACCAGTGACATATTATAAAACATCCCTCCAATCAATAACACTGAAAGACATCCTTCAATATTTCCCTGGAAACAGACAGCCTGCTTCTTGTTATATTTATAAAAAAGCCCAAGCAATTTTTAATCTAAAATCACAGCAGGTGTCTGCCTTTATAATTGCAGACATGATAGAAACGAGAAGCCAGATCTTTAATAAACTGTCAGTTTTCAATTGACTAATGAAACCTAAAAAAAATTTCTAGGCGGTGTTTTGACTTTTTGTGCTTATAACACTGGTTTACTGTTTTTAAAATGTTGAACAGAGCAAGTTATGTACTAAGCATAAATAAGTTTTTGGTATTGTATCAAAGAGCACAAATGGTTTGGTTGCCAGCTTCTCATTTGCCCTAAAACCAAAGCTACTCTAATCTGTTTTCCCTTTGAGGTATTCTGCTATGGCTTTTGATGCCACTGTTGTATTACACTATAAGATACTGTACCAGTTTGTGGAAAGTGAGATCTGAGACACTCCAAATTTTTAACAGGACTTTATCTGCTTCTTATTACTTCAGTTTTTAAATTTGTACATTACTGTCTTCACTTTTGAGAATAAAGAATTCCCAAGAAGTGGAGGGCAGCCAGCTGGGTTCGGTCATCAGGCCTTGCCATCTTGCCTTTTATGAAGAACCATGGAGTTTTATTTTTTTTTAATGCTATTAAACAGAGTCCCTTCCCCTAAGCACTCTCTCTTCTGTTGGTAATATCTTAATTATTATGACAAGTTCATCATTGAAATTAATTTCTGGTTTACATTGTATTTAATTTAATTTGACTGTTTATGTAATTGATTTTTATGTATATATAAATTTATATTGTTGAAAATCTTACCATTAGCATATAACAATTGTAAATGTTTCAGTGCTCCGTTTCTTAACTCAGTCAATAATGATATATTAAAATAACATAAACTAAACGCATCTGTAAGCTGAATTCATTTCATCTTATCCATTTTCAAAAGATACAATTTTCTTGCTTACATAAATCAGTGTAAGTTTGACTCTGGGCATATACAAGTGGATTAAAAATAATGAAAAGATGTACATTATGAAATTCACACAAAAATACCATTTGAGATGATGTCTCAAATACGACAGTAAATTAACTTCCAGGTGTGGCACACTGGTAAACATTGGTACCTCATAAATCCAGCACCCTGGGTTCAAATTCCACAAACTGCATTAGCATTTTACATTAAGATGCAGTTATTAATGGTGTCCAAATAAGCATTTGGTGTCTTAAATAACCTTTACAGATAAAAGATTCTAGTTCAAATGATGCAAAAAAAAAGTACGTTTCCATAATGTTGTTACTTGATGGTTTTGAAGGGTTTAGCTAATTGTAGTTCACATTTCTTAGCCATAAACATTTTAAAAGAAATTCCAATAGAAGGGTAAAATCTGTATTTAAATCTTAAGCTAAAAATGTTGGTTATATTAGACCATGATGGATACCAAGTCATTGTGGAAATCTGCAGATACTTTTTAATGATTTAATATTTCTCTGACAATATAAATCTGTAGATAATGCAACCATGAAGCTGTTTTCAGTGTAATGTAAATAATGAGTATATAATTATTATAATTATATATAATGCTTACATTTTTTACTTTTATGGTTATGAAGATTATTCATATCACCTGGCAGAACTGCAAGTAGCAGAAGAAGTGAGTTGGCGCGGCAGAGGATCATGTACTGTAAGTACCTGATATGAAGATGAGTTTTCACTCACAAACAATTCTACTGGCATTTTAGTAACTTGTACTGGGCACCTGTTTTGCCATCCAGATCAGTTATTGGATGTGTAAAAGGGGAAAATATATAAAAATACAGAAATTAAAATAACCTCTCTCAACCTATCTCTTTGAAATAATAAAGTCGCACTGAATGTTTCCCCGTTTTAAAATTGATGATTTTGAAAGTTCACCAACAATTTTTGAAATGTAAGTTTATGTAGTTTCAAAAATTTGACCATTATATTCATTTGAGATATGACAATGAAAATTTCTTGACAAATCTCCTTGAAGAATAAGTAAAAAAAAAAAATTAAACCCAGCCCATTAAGAGTGACTATGTTTAATGTAAGAAGATGACAATAGTTGCTTTTCACATTTTAGGAGAACACAACTAAAAGCCATAAACATTGTAAATATAGCTGGACGTGGTCAATCCAAGTTATGTACTTGAACAAAATTTTGTGTAAAACAAGAGCTGCTTTTCCTTCAGCATTTATCATCGCCCTGCATTCACACTGGCCGTGCTGCGGTCCACAAGCCAAAGCAGTGGGGCTATGTATGAGAGGCATAAGTGAAACGTTTAGAGTTATTTTACTCTACTGAATGAACAATAGTAAAGCAAAATATGAAACATGTCAGAAGACTGTTGGTTACTGCGGCAACACCACAAATCTGGTAAAACAAAGGAAATTCAGTGTTGTTGCCAAACATGAGGAGTTAACAATGGAGGCGATCAGAAGAGTTCACAGATGCTCAGGCTGCAATAATTAACTTAAAATTAATTTAGAAAAGGAAAACACAAGGAAGACTAGGAACAGGTAAGAAGGGAAAAACACATGACTACTTTAAACAAAAGCTACAGTGAAAATGTGTTTTAAGCATCTTTTTCAAGTGTCTTTGTCACTACTAATGATGATACTTCTACTCTTGACAATACACTGACATACATGTGCTTAATCAATTTCTGTTTTCCTGTGATAGTAATTTCTACTGAACTCCTTTGGTACTAACTGTTCAGTATTTTATTGCAAGGTTAACAAATGTGCTCGTATATAGCTGGTAACCAATTTGTTTTTGTTCTATCTGATGTTTAAATTACTTATTTGGACAAATAAAGAACCTAATAAAAACATTATTGCTTTACTCAAGCAATAAACAGTATATTGCTTAGTGCAACATTTTATGTTGTGTTCTGATGTATGGAATCTGGCTGCTGGCTCATATCTAGATTAATTATCTTGGTTAAAAAAGGGTAATGTCTACAGCTAGATAAAATGTAGTACATAACACTGCTAAGGTGAACATACAGACTTTCCAGTGTGGCGTGGTACACTTTGCTTTACATTTTGTTTTTTAATTTTGTCTAAAAAGTCAACAACATTTATTTACATATTTTCATTTTAGAAATCTGTACTTCTGCTACTGGATTGAAAGGTGCTAAAAGTTTGCAGCACTAAGCCCCCCCAAAAAAGGTCAACCCTTGATGTAATTGTTGTGACACCGGTCTTTTACAGAGCTCAGTCTGAAACAGGGAGCTTGAACAATTACAACGGGATGTCTCTGGTGAATGAATCCAGAAAGGCCGTGGAATCTTCACACAGACATTGACATAAATGAAAACTGAACCCAACACTATGCCATCATGCTGTCCCTTTAATTCCAACAGAAATAAGAAAACATGAGAACATCTGGGTGAGAACAGGCCATTCAGCCAAACAAAGCTCATCAGTCATATCCACCTAATTCTTCCAAAATAAAATGGACTACCTAAGAAGGTACACAACTTGGCAACTTATTCCATGTCTCTATGGTTCTCTGTGTGAAGAAAAACTTCCTAATGTTTGTGTAAAATTTACCCTAGACAAGTTTCCAAATATGTCCATGTATTCTTGTTGGAGTCATTTTAAAATAACAGTCTTGGTCCACCGTACTAATTACTTTGAGAATTTTGAACACTTTAATCATGTCACCTGTTAATCACCTTTTGCTTAAACTGAAAAGGCTCTGCTGTTTTAATTTTTCCTCATAACTCATCACCCGTAGTCTTGAAATCCATCTAGTTGCACTTGTCTGGACATTTTTTAGCAATTCTCTGTCTTTTTTGCAGCCTAATTTATGCATAATTATCTTCTTTATGGTTCAAACTAATATAATACACAGATATTTGAAGGGCAAGTGACAGATACTGGTTATTACATTATACACTGGTAACAGAAAGGGTGCCACAGGGTGGTACAACAGATAGACCCACCAGTAAGAGAATATAACTCCTGAACTCAACACAGGAAGGCAGGTACCATGAAAACCCACTTATAAAAAATTCGGTCCCTGGAAATTAAACCTTTCAGGAGTCGAGAGCAAAGGAAAAATATAGAACATCATACTGGAAGTATTGATTCAGCAAATTCCTCAGCAGAAAGGGTTTTAGTTACTTCTCAGAAGGTGAGAGGAGTGCAACAAACACAAAGAGGCTTCAAGGCATCTTCGCTAATGCGTGGTAGTACAAACTGGGAGAAGTGGACCTGAGCTGTGCAAAACAGCTAAGTAATGCAGAAACAGCAGGATCTGTTTGGAGGATTTTAAGCCTAGCATCCAAGTACTCTGAAAGGCTTACCTAACACTCCAGAAGTAATTCTCCAGCTGTCTATAAAGAGTAAGTATGTACTGGACAACACTGTGCCTTGTTCTGCCATAATTTATTAAGTGAATACATAAATATATATAATTTAGAATTCAGAAAGTGTTAAAATACTTAAATAAACAGTCTGAAAACATTTTAGAATGATGTACAGGTCTCTATTTTTCACAACCAACAACAGAAGCATTCTAAGGAATATCAGAACAATCTAGACAAGAACAGGCCATTCAGCCTAACAAAGCTTACCTGCTGTCTTATTCACTCGACAGAAACTGGACAGCTTGGAAACTGTGGCAGAATGTTGTCTAAACTTCAGTCTATTATTGAAAATGTTAATCATCCACTTCATTGTGTTGTAGTTGTACAGATGAGTGTTTTTTAGCAGTAGACTGATTAGCATAAAGTGCTCCACTGAACATCACAGGAAATCCTTCCTCCCCACAGCCCTCAGACTCTGCAACTCCTCTTTCAGTTAATTACTAACACTATAAGCTCTTTCTTTTTATCTCTAATGGATATCCCAGTACATTTTCAACTACTTACAGTAGATGTGCAATAACTTGTCTGTTTTTCTTATGTGAATACTTTTTGTTCTCAGTATTTGCAACATTTTCACTTAATGTGCAATACTGCTATGTGAAATACTTCAAGCTGATTATATTATTACTGTCTATTAACAGTATAATAATAGTATAATATAATAATATCATATATATTATAGTATAATAATAATAATAATAATATAGTAGTAGTAGTAGTAGTAGTAGTAGTAGTATAATATTACTATTATACTAGGAATTTTGTAATATACTCACATGTAATATACTCTTCCAAAACACTGAGAATTATATTATATTGTGGTCACCTGAGCCTAGTGGCTCATTCACTTCAACAAACTCAATAAGCATTTACTGTGTTTCATTACCACATACCTGTAGAGCTTAATGAATGATGATTTATTGTACTTTATTTCTATGTTTATATTCTATTTGTGTTTTTATTTTGCATAGTTATTTTTTATATTTACTCTTAGTGTTACTTGTGCCTTTGTCTATGTGTATAGTAGTAACAGAAATCATTTGGGATTAATAAAGTTTTCTTATTCTGAAATGCTGAAATGTACCTGTCTTACATTACATGTAAAACATTTTGAAACATCTTCCACTTCTCCATGACTGTTTCCACACTTAAAAGCTTATTCCAGTCACTCCTCCTTAGACTTTTCATCATCTGCTCAAAATTTGCGCTACCAAAGTTAAACTTACCAGTATTTGTCTTTGCATTTGCATTCTTCCAAAACACTGAGAACTGTATTACATTGTGGTCACCTGAGCCTAGTGGCTCATTCACTTCAACACACTCAGTTCTATTCCAGTTATTATAAAATACTAGATGATCTAGACAGATGATCATCTAGTTGATGATCTAAACACCCATGTGGGTGTTTTAACATATTATGTTCAAAAACAGTCAGTTGATACTTCTAAAAACTCATGTTCTTGTACTAGGTTATTTGCAAGTTTAGCCCAATTAATATTTGAAAAGTTAAAGCACCCTATGACAATAATATCCAAATGTAAACTTGCTTTCTTAATATTACTAAAAAAAGATGTGAATTGAAATTACTGTCTGCTTTGGGGGGTCTGTAACACCTCCCTAAAATAAGACCTCTTACCCTATTGCATTCCAGATGAATCCAGATGTCGTCACAAAGATAGGGCTTGTCATCCAACTGAAGAATTATGTTTGATATAAACAGCAAAGCCCCTCCTTTTCTGTTCTATCTATCCTTCCTAAAAATCATGCATCCATCAATGTTATATTGATCCGTATTTGTTTTATTTACCCACGATTCTGTTATTACTATAAAATCATAATTATGCTCAGCTACAACTTCAACTCAATTGTTTTATTTCTGGTACTTCTAACATTAAGGCAAGCATTTTTTAACGTGTTACTCATTTTACTTTTGTATTTAAACTTTGGGATAGAATTCATGTTACTACACTTATTTGTTTTTACCCCACTGTTTGTCTCCTTATGTACAATTCTAAACTTGGCCTTTCATAAACCCCCTGGTTCCCAATTCCCTAGTTTAAACAATTCTCAACTAACCTACTTATATGGCCCCCACCCCCAACAAATTAGTGCCCCTCTGGTTCAGATGTAACCTGTCATAGTAGGACAGGTCCCATCTGCTCCAAAAGATGTCCCGATGCCCCAAAATTCTATACCATTCTTCTCTACACCAAGATTAGAGCCACACATTAAGTCTTATAATCTCCTCAGTCTTACTTGGACTAGCACGTGGCACAAGCAGAACATCAGGGAAGACTCCTCATGCTGGCACTTAACTCTTGAAATATAGATTGCCAAACTGACCAACTTCCCTTAGGTATGAAATTTGTTCCAACATGGACAATGGCAACTGCATCCAACCTCATTCTGGATAAGAGCCTATCAATATTTCCAGGGATGTCCCCCATCTGCAGACCCAGAATGCAACATACTGTGCATGTCACTCTGCCTCTGAAGAATATCTGTGCTTAAATCCCCCTAATGATTGAGTCCCCTTTCTGCCCACTGGTTTTGAGATCGTACATCCTTATGTCTGCCTACCACCTCAGAGTCTTCAGAGACACTGTAAAGCTCTGCAAAGAACTGAAAATGGTTTTACACTTCCAATTCTGGGGTTGATGCCCCATGATAGTGTGGACGCTTTTTCTTGCATCTTGTGACCGTGACCCACCTATCTGATCTGGCATCTCCTGCTCTGCCACCTTAGGGGTGCATACTATCTCTCTAAAGGACAGCTGGGCCAGGTCTGCCAATACCCTATTACAATGCAGGCCAGCTAACTGCTCCTCTAGTTCAATGACCCAGACCTTAAGGTGATGGCTAAGGCTGAATAATCCCTTTTCACCTATACTAACAATGGCACACAAACTTTTTTTGCAGTTAATAAAAGATATGCTATCAATTCTTGCTTTAAAAGTAAGGCCCGTGATGCTATCCCGATCTTTAGCCAACAACCTTCACTCATCCAGAGATATAAAAAAGTTATAACTTGCTGGGCACCTTCTACAAGATGGACTTGAACAGTGGTTCATTGAAGAAAGGTTTTAATTTATCTTTTAAAATCTGGATTGGACAAAAACAAAGTGCCATAGGTCAAGGCATTTTATATATAAAAAACAAACAAACAAATAAAACAAAACAAAACAAGAAAAAACAATTAATTTAGTTTTTTGAGCGTCAGTTTTGGTAAAAGACTAGTATTGTTAACGTCTATCAGACCAATGTCTTTGTAAAGACCACCTTTTTGGCTTACCTTAAAAACATCCATTTATTCTATCCTTCTAAAAACTTCAAAATCCATTTCAGGAAAAACAAATATCCAATAGTTAATAATATTGCTTTTATTATATTGAACAAAGAAACTGAATGATGTTAGTTAAACCTTTTACAATTATTATAAAACACACTAACGTCTCAAAATAATTAAAAAAAACATTTTGGAATATTTTCACATGCTCAATTTTATCAGTTGATAACTGTGCAGATTTCAAAAAGTGTACAAGCTTCACAAATTTTCTTTTATCAAAACACATCTAAAACAGATTTCCTGGCATGACAATGCAGTACACAAATCAAAACACTAATTAAGAATACACTTTATATGTACACATATAACATTTGAAGAACCACTCTGCTATATTAGTGATGCAATTAATTGAACAACAGGATTTAGAGAGATTAAAGTCTATGGTATTTTCAAGAAATTTGCCTTTTAAACCAGTCGACACCCTGAAGCAAAAATCAGAAAGTATCCACAATGAGTTAGACATTGTTTATTTATACAGTTTTGAAGATTTATTATTTTGTGTTCTAGGACAGGCCCCTCTATCTTTTAACTCACTTATTCTAATTTAGTGACAAGAGAGGCCATAACTCATCCTAGCATTTTCAGGTGCAATGCAGAAGACATTCCTGCAACATGGGCAAAACATTCTGGAGCACACTAAATAATATTGTACATATGGCAACACATGTTAAATGTATACAAGAAAAACAACTGAAATAAGACCACATTAACTGTTGCTTTTGCACACACAGTATGAATATCATGGTCTCATTTTCCATTGCTGAAAACACTCTATTCAATTATGCAGTTCATTTAACAGTCACACAACAAACATTTTGATAATGCACAAGAATATGAACTTTATCTGAAACACATGCTTCAAAGTAAAATGTTTTTCATATTACAGAATGTGATATGCAAGTTGAAACTTGCACTCTTACAGAATGGATAAACACAGGATGAGATAAACAAATGAAAATCATAATCAAGATTTCAAAACAGTAAATAAAAAATATAGGCATCACAGGATTGCAGAGTAGCAGCTATAGAATACATGTGACAATACTTTTCTATAGGCTTTATCTGCTAGAAGTTAGAACAAAGTAAAAACTTAGTATCATTAAGCATTGCTTTGTTTTACTTGTGATTGAACCATTCTTAGTTGCACTGTCATAATGGTTTTATTGTGTGTAAACACCATTGTAGTTTTGTTTTGTTTTTTAATGATACAGGTGAACAATTATTATGAATGACCATTTGACAAAGCAAAGATGACAAAAGCAATAGAACATTTAAATACAGAGCATTTAATCTCATATGCTCTTTAAAACAGACTTAAAAAATCAAAACAACTTAAATAATGCACAGAGTACTATAAGCAGAACATTATTCCATTTTTACTTAAATGTAAGGTGCTTTGTAAAACAAAATGTTATACTACATACTAAGAAAATAAACAATTTTTAATTTCATTTGTGTAAGAGGCTGAAGTTAAAGAGTGAAGCCAGATTTTATGCTCGAAGAACAAAAATCTAAGCCAGTTCTAATCAAGTGCTGTCTTCACTATTTTGAAATGCTGAAGGGAAGAACTCATAACCCTTCCTGACTCGACAGTGTTTAATAATCACACCTAATTAGTATGAAATGCTTACTGGAGTGGAAGCCCTTTAAGATGCACTGTTTCTTGATCTGAGCTTTATATATTATGCCTGCCAATCCTGCTTGTGAATTAAGTACAGTGAGAAAGCAGCTAACACCCAGCTGGTTAATTAAAGTCTCAGAGTCTTATTGGGTTCTGTAATACTCTGCACATTTTTTGAGAAATTTAGTCACTCATTTTTGAAAATTCTATTAGATGTGCCAGAGCCTATTCTGACTGCTATAGGCACAAGGCAGGAACTATGCCTGGAAAAGGCTAGAGGCCAATTTAGAGCTTACTCATATAAACATACATGCCTATATACACAGAACCAATTTAGAGTTTCCAATTAACTTAATGTGAACATCTTTAAGAACTGAGACATAATACTTTGGAGCAAGGGGTTGGGGAGGACAAACTACTTCTTCTTTCAGCTGCTCCTTAATATGTGGAAAACAAGAAAAATCAGGTCTTTCCAGAGAGGTGAGGCAGCAGTAATCACTGAAGTGTAATTTACCATTTGAAGTAATCCTCCACAAAACCCCATGTCATAAATAATGGCAGTATATGTATCTACCATAAGTTGACCATATACAGTATAGTTAACTTGGTTAAGTAACTGTCATAAATGTATGTAAGTTTATAATTTACCAAAATGTGAAAGATGAAACATTTCAAAATCCAGGAGATTATTAAAGACCAGGAGAAACATTTAAGTGATCATTTTGAGGAAACTTTTAAAGGTATGCTAGAAAAAACAAAAGAAAAAATTGTAGAAAAAAAAGGATAATGCGTCTAAGTTTGAGAACACATTTAGAGCACTTGGTGCTCAGTTTTAAGATGTTAAGCAAACGTTTATGACTCGTATTGAAATAGTTGAACAACTGGCATCTACCGCTCACGGAAAAGCAGCGCTGCAAATTCTGAATGCAAAGTGCTTGGAGACAGACTAGCTACACTGGAATATGGATACAGAAGGAATAATATCACATTCATACGTTTCCTTGAAAACCGTGAAAGTCCAAACCAAGTGAAATGCATAGTTGAACTATTCTCTAAAATAACTGTAGGTGACTTCAAATCAGACACCGAGATATCAGCAGCTTACTGCATATGTGGATCAAATTGCCTCAAAACCTAGAAGCCTCATTGTGCGTTTTGACAAACTAGCATCTAAATTAAATATAATGTTACTTCTCAGACAGAAACAAAAGATTATACTTGAAAATAACTGCATGAGTATATTCCCTGATTTCTCACCTTCAATAGCTGCTAAACGTGCTGCATTTTGCAGCATTAAACAGTGCTTACGGAAAACCGAGATTACATGCAGACTCTTGCATCATGCTCGATTGAAAGTGGACATTCAAGGCAAGTTCTACATTTTTACTTTTCTGGAGGAAGCTGAAATAGAGCTAAGAAAACTGATCCCGATACTATTTGAAATACGATCGTGAGTAGCATTGTATCCTAGCAAGGCAAAGAAGATCTTACCTGTTGTTGTATCCATTCATGTCATAATTATACATCCTATTTCCATATTGGCCATTTTCTTGACATTTTAATTACAATTATATATTTGCATATAAATATATATACAGTATATATACATATTTACATATGTGCATGTGTGTATGTATACATCTCAGGGGACTCTTTAAAATCATACCCTTGGTTTACTGTATTACGACTTACTATCACATGTTATGTGCTTATCCATGGATACTGTTTATTATCATTCCCTGGGTTTAATCTTTCAGGACTGTTTAAGATTATATTTTATGTTTATAATATTTGGACTGTATTGTCAAAAGATATCTCTATTTTAATCCTTATACACCGCTACTGGGAGGCTTGTTTTGTTTTGAACATGCTCTCTCTCCAAGTACAGTATGTCAGAGGACTGGGATTTCATGAAGAGTGGTCTACCCTCACGTGGGAGACAAAAACTAAGGGGGGAATGAGAGAAAGACAGCAAGCTATTTCTAATTTGTCCTTCTAATGCTTACAATTGTAAGTGATAACGTAACAATAAGCTTCATGGCAATAACTCCTGGAAAAACTGGAAATTAAGGTCAAAGCTATCTTATGTAACAATGTACTATCTTAATTTAAGAATACAAAATGTCAACAAAAGTTCAGGAGCAATGTCTCTATGACCAAACAGTTAACTTTGTGAGCTGGAATGTTAAAGGTTTTAATCAAGAATTAAAGAAAAAGAAAGTATTTTCTCACCTAACAGGTATAAACGCTAAAATAGTATTTTTACAGGAGACCCACTTATTAAGCAAGGATTAGTTATCGGTTGAAAAGAGATTGGACTGGCCGAATATTACACTCCAGCTATAAAAAGAAAACTAGAGGTGTGAGAATATATCTTCTATCTTATACATAGAACAATTTCATTTGTAGTATCAGATGTAGTATCTGATTCTGAATGGCAATATGTTATCATCATGAGCAATTTATTTAACTGTAAAGTGATTTTGATAACTATCTACACACCTAATGTGGATGATAGAGACTTCATCCAAAACATATTTGCATCCATTCCTAATGTGAACACTCATATAATAATAACAGCTGGAGACTTTAATGGTGTTTTAAAACCAAACCAGGATAGGTCTCCTACTGCAGGGTCGATGACATCTAACACTGCAAAAATGATTACACAGTTTATCATTAATCATAACTTATCAGACTCATGGGGATTTCCACACCCAAACTCAAGAGCATATTCCTTCCTCTTACCAGTACATCACGATTAAATCTTGCAAGTACAATGCTATTGTTACCTCTGATAACGCCCCTTTGATCATGGAGCTCAAATCATTATGCCCCACATATCTCACAGCTTGAATCTTAACCCACTTTTATTAGCAGACGAGACCTGTACAGTGTTTATATCCAAGCAAATTAATTTTTTCTTATAGACAAATACATCCTCAGAGGTATCTGCAGGAATATGCTGGGAAACTCTGAAGACTTTCTTAAGAGGACAGATTATTTCATATCTCTCCCACAAAAATAAATCGGAAACCAAGAAGTCATCAGAGTTAATCAGTGAAATTAGATTAGATCAAAACACACCAGTTTTCCAAATGAGGCACTTTATAGAAAAAACAGGATTTATATTAAGAACTCAACCTCTTGACAATTAAAGAAAACAGAACATTTTTAAATCATGCCATCATTACTATAAACATGGAGAGAAGTCTAATAAGATCTTAGCTGAACAAATCCACAAGCCGGAAGTTTGTAAAGTAATACCTGTAATTACCAACACAGACGGAGACAAAATCATTGACCATATAAATATAATTCACACATTTAGAGACTACTATAAGTTCTTATATTCTACTCAGTTTAAAGAAGATAAGACACAACCTAATGCATTTTTGGATGCATTACAGATACTATAACTAGACACTCTCAATGCAGAGGAATTGGATAAAACTCTGGCTCTCTCAGAATTAGTAGATGCTATAACCTCACTTCAGAGTGTGAAAGAAGCAGGCCCTGATGGCTACCCTTCCGAATTTTATAAAAAAAAATTCAAGTAAGTTACCTCCCTTTTTATTAACAACATTTACAGAAGCCAGAGACAATAAAATTCTGCTTCAGACTTTTTGCCAAGGATTAATTACTGTCTTTCCTAAGAAAAATAAGGACTTAGTACAATGTGCATCATACAGACCAATCTCACTTCTAAATAATAATGTTAAGATATTCACCAAAGTTCTAGCTAGAAGGATTGAAAATGTGCTTCCTTTGGTAATATCACAAGATAAAACTGGATTTATTAAAGGCAGACACTTAGGTTCCAATATTCAATGTCTGTTTAATGCAATATATTTACCCATAAAGTCTTAAACCCCAGAGATATTATTGGATGCAGAAAAAACATTAGCTATGCTTGAATAGGGTTACCTTTTCACTACATTGGAAAAATTTCGGTTTGGTCCGAACATATGTGCATGGATCAAGCTACTGTATACCAATTCAGAAGCTTCATTTTGTGTTAACAACATTATTTCAGACTATTAGACTAGTATCAGATAAGGATGCCCCCTGTCACAACTGCTATTTTCAATCACCATTGAGCCACTGGCAGTTCACTTTTGAAATGATTATGAGATAAAGGGGATTATCAGAGAAGGACTTGAACAGAAAATATCATTATATGCAGATGATATTGTACTATATATCGGATCCACAAACTACTGTGTCTGCAGTCCTAACAGCACTAGTAGAATTTCAAAAGATTTCTGGTCTAAAAATTATTTTGAATAAAACTGTGCTCTTTCCAGTGAACTCTCTAGTACATAATATTAGATTGGACACCTTCCCGTTTATCATCGCAGATCAGTTTAAATGCCTAGGGGTAAACAAAAAGCACTATTTCAACAAAATTTTGCTGTCTGCATGGAAAAAACTTAAGCAAGACCCTTCATCTTACTTTAGCTGGAAGAATTAATATTGTCAAGATGTATATACTTCCTAAACTTCTTTTTCTATTTCAAAGCATTCCAATATACTGTACATTAACAAATCATGTTTTATGAAGTTAGATTCAATCATACCCTCATTTATTTGGAATTCAAAATATCCATGCATCCAAATGGCGACTCTACAAAGACCTAAGCCAGAAGATGGTATGGCTCTATCTAACTTTCAATTTTATTACTGGGCGGCAAATATACAAGCTATAAAAACATGAACTTTGACACAAATAAATGAACACACACAGGCTCGATCCACAAGCAAAATAAAATCCTGCAGTACTTCTTTATATTCCTTACTTTGTACCCCGGTAAATACGAGTTATCATCAATATAATAACAACCTAATTGTGCTTCATTCACTCAGAATAAGGAACCAATGTAGAAAGTACTTCAAGATAGAGAAGCTTTTATCTAAAAAATACGGGATTAAATTATTTAGAGATTTATACATAGAAAACGTCTTTGCAACCTTTAAACAATTACACTCCAAATTTAACTTTCCAGCAACACAATTCTTCCACTACCTCCAAATTTGAAACTTTGCTAAACAAAATCTGCCCATTTTTCCTCACTTCCCACCTACTTCTATTCCAGATGAAATATTGATCAGTCTTGAGGACTCAGACAGCATATCTGTGATATATAAAAATATTTTAAAGTCCCTCCTTTTAAAGATCCTAGAGTACAGTGGGAAAGGGATCTTTAATTCAACATTTCAGAAAAGGAGTGGAAGGCAGCCATGCACAGAATTCACTCTAGCTCCATATGCGCAAAGCATACAATTATTCAACTTAAAATCTTTTATCGAGCATATCTGTCTTGTTGAAAATTGTCCAAAATGTTTCCTGGGCAAGACCCAACCTGTAAACATTGCAATCGAGCTCCAGTTTCATTAGACCATATGTTTTGGGTGTGTACCAAATTAACCAAATGCCTTTTAGACCGCCTTGGTGTCATAATCTCTGCTAATTCATTAACAGCTGTGTTTGGTGTACTTCCAGATGGCTTAAAGTGGAGGAGGACAAATAATTGCTCAATTGGATGAATCCTAACCTTTAAGTCAGTGGGCAACTGATGTTATATACTATATTTGAAATTGGAAAGAAAAATCTAATTTTCACTTAGAGGATCTGTTCAAAACTTTTTTAAAACCTGGCAGGATCCAATCAATAACATTTTAGAAAAAGCACTTAAATTGTGCAGAAGTATTTCCCTTGCCTTTTTTTCTGTTCTTAAAGTTTTACTCTGGCTGTTGGCCTTGGTCTCTTTCTCATGAGGGTTGATTTTAACTTAGTTTTGTCAGGTTTGACTTGCTTGTATGGAATGTTACTTGCTTTAATAAATTCAATAAAATGTTAAAAAATAAATAAATAAAATAAAAGTTGGATATTCTTTTTTGCATTTTAAGATGACCAACTGATTCTAATGAAAATCATGTCCACAGTATAATGCTACTACTTCCATACTTCTGTATTTTTTATTTTGATTTTATTTATTTGGCCCACATGTAACTATATGTACTCCGGCCAAAAAGCTCTTCCTAGGTTTCATGTGATTATAAAACTTTTTTTCCACATTGTAAAAGGCTCAATTACATGCATTTTAACAAACTTCAGAGACAGATGTGCTTTCAGATGGTTCAGTCTGAGTAAGGACTTCTTTTCTGACACTTTCCCATACAGATTAGTGTTATGCAAAGTTCTTGATACAGCTTCAGCCACTAGACTATTCTTCTTATTTTCATTTCCTGATAACTGAACCTACAAATCCTACTGGTGCATTAAACACATACCTAATTGATTAATGCGCATTACTAAATGTATACCTTCTTTGGAATGTTCTTTAACCTTTCTTATCACAGCTGTTCTTCAGATTCACTACCTCAACAATGATCCCTTAACTATGTTTTTTTTTTACTTAAACCTGAAAATGTTTCACTAATTTTAATGATTTACTTGTAGATACAAATTACAGGGTAACTGTGCTCTTGTAGGTAAATGCAGAGCTTCAACACCTCAAGGACTAAATACCTGGGCAATCAACATTTCTCCTTTCTTAAGATGACAATCAACATAATTTTAGGTTTACAGATTCAAAATAAACAGAGAACAAAATTGAAGTGTGGGATTTGTTATTCAGTAAAATCAGAGATTTGGACAAAGGACTGAACACTCTTGCGGGACACTGCATCGATCTCTCAAACCCACCTAATCGTATTACAAGATTGTGGATGCTTATGCCTTTCTCCATTAAAAAACAAACAAAAAAAAAAAACAGATTGCTCATCAGCATGTAGCCTAAAAGCAAACAAAACAAAGTAATGAACATCTGCATGATGATAATAAGAGGGTTTGAATAATGTTGAAATTATGTTTAAATTTGACCTTTACTTTCTGAAAAAGAAAATCTGGATTGTTACAGAACACTGTTCAATGTAAATTGTGTGTTTTAGGTAGTTATGAAGAGGTAATATAAAAAAGAAAGAAACAAAAATAATGGAAATATTAAAGGTATTACAAACATAAAGAATCAAATCTATTTTCAGGTTTGTGAGCTATAGAAACATAACACACCATGGTAGTATCATGAAAAATGGGAAAAGTAGTATATAACAGAGAGAAAAGGTTGAACCAAATTGTATGAAAGTCTTCTTCAGAGTATTGGATGCTGATAAATAAATGTAACATGGAGGGATTCAGGCTCCCAGGGGATGTGTGTATATTGCTTATTATTGTCTGCCAGCTGTGCAGCTTTGTTTTTCTCTGTCACTTTTTTTTAAATGGATATAACTACCTAGAGTATGAATCACTGAAACAAGACAAAAAACACTAGTCTTGCCCTTTTTGTTTCCATTATGGAAACTTACTTTGTAAGATTTACATCTGAAGCCCATTAAGCATGTCTTGCTACCAAGAGGCAAATTACTTAAATATTTACATCTCACTGCTTTTAACATATGTGCTTTTACAGTTCAGTAAAAGCTCTGCAAAGTTATAAGAATAAGGAAAAATGAGCTTTGTTTAGTTTTATTTAATTAATTTTAATGTATTTTTGTAATATGAAAAAAACTGATAAATGCCTTTAATAATATGCCTTTAAAAATCTCTCTTTGGCAGGATTTAACATTTTCAATTTATTAGTTTATGGGAGAGAACGAAAAAATAAAGATTCTAACTCTTGATCACTGTACTTTCCATTGACTTGTCTTAATTATAGATTTAATGCCAAGATAACATCAAAGAAATGGACAAAGGTTAAAAAAAAACATATCTTGCCCTTTAGCATTCTTTATCTTTTTATTTGTTTTGTTTATCCTTGAAATAGAGTCAGTTCTTCTCTTGGCAAACTTTCTTAATGGCCTGAAAATAGAAAGTAATTATTTATTCTCTGGTTCATGATGGTTATGAACAAGATATATTTTCAGCAAGATTCATATGTAATGATTAGAACTGACAGCTTATGAAATATAAAAAGTATACAATGGATTGTAATGACGTATATTTAAAGTACTGCAAATTGTATGGGTCCGATTTTAATTTAACTTACATTACTAGAATTTATAGTTGAGTCATCAGGTCTATCTGGCAAACAATATAAAGAAGATCCTTTTTTTATTGTCTTGTTATGTATAGTTGCAGAAAGTGCACATGTTGCCACTGAGAAACATTTTGGAACACATATGAGCAGGTAGAAGAGAGTATAGACGTTGATGGAAAAATAAAATAATAAAGCTTTTTGATGAAGAAAAGGAAAAGTGTAGCACTTAAGTACCTATATATATATATATATATATATATATATATATATATATATATATATATATATATATATATATATATATATATATACATACATAGTACATACACAGATCTTAAGAATTATATCCTAAAAATTAAACACATGAGTTTTAGCATAATGAGAATCTTGATTGTCGCAACATCTCTACCAGGTTCCTTAAGCTGAGTAGCTACTGAGATGGCACACAGTAGGATCAAGTTTGCATTCTTTTCCATTTTTGGTTCTCATTTTGTTTATAATAAATAAATCCTTCATTTATAGAGGTTCAGCACTGGCATTGTCCTTCTAAGAAGGACTTTTCTAAAAGAAAAAATGAATAACTGTGTATTTGAATAATAGTGACCAGATTTCAATTTTTGTTTCTTTAAAAATTCAGGCATATGTAATAGCACCCTCCACCCTATAAACCAAAATGATAATAAAGTTCCCAAATTCTTTGGGACACTTCTATGATTTTGTGCAGACTTATCATACCTTAACTGCTGTTCATCACTCTGAAAGCCTCATTAGTGACCAATGTATTTAATTGGAGTCCCACCATGGCATGTGATCTCCTGTCATGATGTATCCTGTGTGTTCTTTCTTTACAGCTTCCATAAGCCTCAAAAACTTCTGCTTCTGCTCATTGTTCCCCAGATCTGCTGCTTCCCAGCTAGACAGTCTGAGTTGTGACGAGGTGGCCCTCTTGAACCCCATGCTGCAGCTCATCTACTAAATTCATCCTTCATGGCTTTCACTACTGCCAGCCTCGATGTCACACAGTAAATGTTCCCATTAGTAATAATGAACTTCCTCAACAGCCCACTTTATTGTCAGACATTTCTTTTTAATGGTTGAACAATTAAGTTCCCTGTGCAGCAATTTATGACTAAAATACAAAATAAGATGGTCCTTCCTAATCAAAAATCTGCAATAGCAAAAACCCCAAACTATACAAGCTCACATCCACTAATAGGTTAATATCTTTGGCAAAGTCTGCCTATTGTAGAACAAAGTAAGAAAGACAGGGTGGCATTTAAATTAGTAAAATCTTTTTTCACAATGCTCCAATCTCTGTGGTACTTCATTAAATCCAATAGAGGAGCAGTTCTTCTAGCAAAAATAGAAATAAAATATCTGAAATAACAGCCAGACCTAGGAAAGCACAGACCTGGGAAAGCACAGACCTGCTTTTTTGTCTCCAAATGCCAACCGGCAAGCAACACCCCAATCTTTTTAATTTGTGGTCAAATAAATCCCTTATCCATTGATTAGCCTAAACAGTGGGTTTCTGACATGCCTAACTTATAATTCTTTTATTTAGCAGTTAAGCCATCCTCTGTCAAACTGTCAAGGACTGTAAAAAGGTGTGTCAACTGCGTCTTTCAGTCATTACCAAAAATGGCAATGTCATCTTGATATACACCAGAAAGATTCCAAATGTGGATGTGATATCTATAAGAGGTTCCATAGCTCAAATGGTAGCCTAGCAAAGTTGAATAAACCATGGGACGGTGAACACAGTTTTATCACCGCTAGATTCCTAGAGAGGCACCTGCCAATATCTGTTACACTGAAGATATTTAAAATAAATAAATTAATTAATTAAAAAAGTGCATTTGTGCATAGCTCGCTATTTCTTACACCCAACGTGAAAACAGATACTCAAGTAATTGAGTTGTATAAGTGATAAAAGCTAATTTTGTGAAAATAATTGGACTTTAATGGTGCAATGTGCATGTTGATGCCATGCTGCTGAAAAATTGCTCATTCTAACATTTGCAAGGTTTCAGACTTTAACTCTCTGCTTCAATTGACTCATAGATTAATCACTTGGGGCCTTGAATATACTGTAAATGGTGCATAAACACAAAAAATGCTGTGTATGCCTGATTCCATGCTCACTTTGAGATGAATAAGAACTAAACTTGGTGTAAAGCCATTCACGATTTCACTGCAGCTTCAGACCATGTGTAAGCACATTATACACTGCTCGGTTTTTCAAGCAGGCGGCACCAAGTATCAAAGCAATGCTACTGTTTCTGTGCAGTTTTTCCTTTCTTTTTCATATTCACATCCATGATGCAGGATTTATCAAATAAAATGACATTAATTGTATATCATTTACAAATTTAAGGCACTTGATTATTATCAACCAGTGACAATATAATGATGAATGGAATGGCCAAACTATTCTATCTACCATGGCTGCTTTAGCGCTGTTAGAAGATATCACAAATTATACTTACAGATCATACTGACTTCTTGTCCCATGATGATGACTGGCTTCTAATTCGATTTAGATTTACAAAAGCTATCCTCTTGGAGCTGTGTGCTGTTAGAATACTAGAATGTATAGTTGATATCACTTTTATAAATGAAATGCATTAAGTATATATTTTACATTTTACAGATAAATTGTTAACTTCATTTAAATAATGTATAATGTTACACTGCACAACAATTTTTTTGAATAGTCTTGCTTCCTCAAAAGTTTATGAACAAAATATAGTTGGGTTTTACTGCATTACAAAGGAACTCTGAGAAATAGACATTCATACGTTTACTGACAATAACGTATTTAGTCACGTGTATGTTTCACATAAGCTATTAAATTCAACAGAAATAAAAGTGTTTTGCTTCCGATTTTCTTTTGTAGTCAATGTCTGGTGCATCACATTGCAGTGTCAAACAGTAGTCAGCAAGCACTGACGGATTCCAGTTGCCCTGGTATCGTTTCTCCATCGTAGCAATGTCTTGGTGAAACCTTTCACCGTGTTCGTCACTGACAGCACCGAGATTTGCGGGGAAGAAGTCCAAGTGTGAGTGGAGGAAATGAATCTTGAGTGACATATTGCACTTCATTGTCTTGTATGCTTTGAGAAGTTTGTCTACCAGCAGAATGTAGTTTGGGACTCTGTATTTGCCCAGAAAATTGTCAACAACATCTTTTGAATGCTTTCCAGGCATTTTTTTCTGGCCCAACTAGCAGATCTTCAAACTGCTTGTCATTCGTAACTTGTCTGATCTGGGGAGCAACAAAAATGTCTTTTTTGATCTTGGCGTCAGTTATTCTTGGGAACATCTGTCTTAAATAACGAAAACCTTCGCCTTCCTTGCTCAGTGCTTTCACAAAATTCTTCAAGAAGAAGGCATCTCTTTACAAGCGATTCATGTGCCACATTTTTCTGTCCAAGAACTAACTTTTTACGGAGTTGCCAGTTCTGTCGAGAATACAGATGATAAGCTTTCTTCACAAGAGCAGTCATCTAGCATCTCTGAGGTGCAAGTATATATTTGGCACAGATATAGCAGAATGTACCACGGCTGTTACGACATTGACGAGATATATCACCTGACACCAAAACGACAATAGCATCAAGCTTACTTTTACAAATGAGCAGGATCAGTGTGTGCAAGCCACCTTTATAGCATGCTGAGACAGCATCAAGCTCATTCAGATCTGCCCAGGCATGCCCAGGATGTCAAGTTCCACAGAACAGCTTCCAACCTGGCCTGATTCCATGCCTGGACATGCCCAGGCTGCACAAACCATTGTTGATAAGTCACTATTTGGAGCGAAAATGTTTGGATATAAATATAAGAAAATATCATGACAAGACTAAAGATTTCTCTGAAACAGTACGTAATGGGTAAATTCTGATGTGACATCCGTGATCAACACCCAACAGTGTTGAAGAAGCCAAAACTTTATTGTGCAGTATAATTAAACATGTAGGGGCACAGTGGCATGGTGGAAGCTCTGCTGCCTTGCAGTAAGGGTGTCATGTCCCGTGTGTCCTCTGCCTGGAGTTTATATGTTTTCTTGGTGGGTTTTCTCTGTGTGCTTTTGTTTCCTTCCAAAAGCTGCAGGCTATGTTATTTGGTGATGCTAAATTAATGCTACTAGTATATGTTTGTGCTTGTATTCACCCTGTGATGAGTTGGCGCCCTGTTTTAGGATTATACCTGCCTCGCGATTGATATATTAAACATAATTTAATGATTAAACACATGTAACAAAGATTTTTCAATGTTTAATAAAATTTTTGAAGAATCACACACAGTGACTCATGACACAGTGACACACAGTGACAATGACTGGGTTGGGGAACACTTAGAATGCGCAACTTTTAACATGATACTTTAAATATGACGGGGTTCAAGAAACTAAAACAATGTTACATCAATTTAAGATGAAATTTACAATGTTCTTCTTTAATGACAAAATAAACTATGAGATTAAAGTGGAAACTCGTTTTTTCCCAGATTTGATTCAGATGGGATGTGCCTTTTGACATCAACTTTGATATGTGACCACTTCTTTTTTTTTTGTTTATTTTTTATTATTAGCATGGTTCGACTTTCTGAACTTGAACATTTGAGCGCCTCTGCCATGCTGTACCACTCCATTAATTTCCTTTTGTTCCGTATATCATTGCTTAAACTGCCAAATAGCATGTTTTTTTATGCTTCCACTTCATTGAGCAGGACCTCCATTTCGCATTCGCTGAAATTTGTCTTTGTTACACATGCTTTTGCCATTGTCTTTCAAACAAAACACTGAGTGGAAGAGGCAATTTATATTGATCTGCATATTCAAATAGGCATAATTCTGTGAGGAGTTGGGGAGGGCTGTAGGTACATGCATTAAATTTCTGCAGCACTCGGGAATACTTGGATGAAACAATTAGGGTCTGAAGGGCAAAGATAGAACATGTTACAGATTAAATAGTAAGTATAGTGAGGCAATGAAAGATGCAGTGCTAGAGAGCGATCCAAAAATCTGAATCAGATAATAAAAAATGCCACAGATTAAGTTCATAGTAACTTCATATATCTAAGTAACAATTAAGTAACATACAGTAAAACTGGAAGCAACAAGGTATATTGTCATTGCCTGGTAACCACACTAACTGAGTAGGTACATCATGGCACTTTGTAAAATGAAGGCTAAAGCTTACTCAGTTCCCATCTACTACCCCAGTGGGTAATAAGCTAAGCAAGACAGTCAGTAAAACCTTTAAGCCTCTTATTGTCAGCCTCCAGGTGCTTTCAGACCTGCTGAAAGATAAACATTCTTTCAGCATATACGATGTCATGTACCAGGACAAATCCTGATACAACCAAACTGATTATTACAGATATGATCTCAGCGGTACATTACACAGCCTAAATAAAAGCTTTCCAAATTTATGTTTCCCTCAGTGAGATGCATAGCTCCTCCTTTGACATTTTAGTATACCGGCTATGAACACTAATGAACCCACTAGGACTCACAATGGCTCTTTACAATATGTATATTCAAATTCTGCATTCCAGTTGCATAGTCGTTTCCAGGACTGGAGCTTTACTTAATGCAGCCTCAGGAAAGGCTAATTTTTGCCACCTCACCACACCAAATACCATGCCGGTAACAAGAGAGCATGCGATATGACCTCCTGTCTCTCAGAACTCCTGTCTTTAACAATAGAATTACCACAGCCTACAAAAAAAACTCGTAGATCCGGCCCACCTTAAATCCCATCGCTTCTCTCCGTCAGCCTCTTTTGTCCTGTAAATGTGCCAATTAAGACAAGCAGCAAGCAGCCTGCTATTCCATCCCCCCACCGCTGCAGAACGTGCACAAAGTTCTCCCAGCTCATGCCTTGATTATCTGGGAGTGAAGTGCTGGAGTTTTAGAATGGAAATAATAGATCGTTATTTGGAACACATGCATTTCATGTTTGTTCTGTTTCTACAATAATCTGTATAAACACATTGTTAAAACAGAAACGTTTTCCATATTTTAGTAGTAAATGACAAAATGTTGGCATTCGCTATGTAATGTGTAAAGCCTGAAGTCCATAGATCAAATAAACACTTTCACAAAAGTTTCATGGATAAGTAACAGCTTCCGTTCGGCCCCGACTGCCTCCTATATTTGCCGTTTTCAGTAGTGAGTTGCTCTTATTGTTAATATTATACAGTACACATATACATTTGGTTTGAGTCTGTAACAGATGGTGTACTTTTATAGTACTTGTAAAAGTTACTTTTTTTTTCACTTTTATTCTCTCAGTCACGATCACGATACATACTACTGCCCTAGGGATCTGACGCTGTTCGTTTTTATTTAAAACTGGGAATAACTGTAGATGTGAGTGGTGTTTTGAGGCAATGGAACTACATTTTTTTGAAAACATTGTGGCATGGATGCAACATTATTTATACTAATTCGCATAACATCTTGCGGAGAGCCTACGAAAAAACTCGTAGATCTGGCCCACTTTAAATCCATTCGCACCTCTCCGTCAGCGTTTTTTTTCCTGTAAATGTGCCAATAAAGACAAGCAGCCTACTATTCCATCCCCTCAGCCGCAGAACGTGCACAAAATTCATCCAGCTCATGCCTTGATTGATTATCTGGGAGTGAAGTGCAGGAGTTTTAGAGTGGAAAATCATTATTTGGAACACATGCAACATTATTCATATTCATTCGCATAACATCTTGTGCTTGCAGGAGGGCATAAAATGTCCAAGGCAGTTTAAGAAGTGACTAAGTGTCAGGTGCACAGTAAGACTTGCCAGATGCCACATACACAGTTTTCCATAAAAGAGTAAGAGCTAAACATAAGAGATATTTAAGGACAAGAACAGAAATTAAACTTTTATTTGGTATGTTTATATGTTTATGTAAACCATTGAACCAATTAGGTTGTATGCAAGCTAGTGAACAAATCAAAGTAAGCATTAATTGAGCACTGCTATGCAAATTCAGTTATCTATAAGAAATAATCTTTGTCTCTGTTCTTTGACCATTTACTGACAACATCCGCCCAGGGCATTGTCCCTTAGTAGACTTCTGTTGCAGTCATGAAGAAAAATAAAAGATGCAAAAAACATGTTTCCTCCTTCCTTGTTCACGATTCAAAATCTTCAAGATTTCTTTTATCAATATATTTACTATTTATTTATTCCACAATGCTGTACCATTAAATTTCAGTCTACTAGAAGCAATAAATTGTGACTAGATTCCTAAACATGCAGAATACTAAGATTTATAATTTTCATTCAGTTCGACTCTGCACTTGGAACACACAGTACAGCTTTATGCGAAAACTTCTAAAATGAAGTAATTTTGCCTAAACGCTTTCATGTTACTGGGCTTCCTGGTGTCATCTACTGGTGAAAGTGGTGCTAAAACTTTGAAATAGCATAGAGATGCTTGCTTCTCTCAAGTCACCAGCACTGCATGACAGACAATATGACAAGTTGCCGCACTTTATCAATTATCTGGTACTGTAGCCTCTACTAGGTAAGAGATGATAAACTTAATCAATATACAAAATACACTGTTATACTGGCTTCACAATACAGTGCTTCCATGATAAAATGCACCCTCATAACAATATACAAAAAAATAAATAAATAAATAAATATTTTTATTGGAAAAAAATTAAATATTAGTTTAAAAAAAACCCAAAAAATAGTTATTTAAACAATACAAATGTATAAATCATTTACTGTTTCTGTTTGTTTGTCAGTCAGTCATCTTCCAACCCGCTATATCCTAACACAGGGTCATGGGGGTCTGCTGGAGCCAATCCCAGCCATCACAGGGCGCAAGGCAGGAACAAATTCCCAGGCAGGGCATACACAGACACCAAGCACACATTTGGGACAATTTAGGATCACCAGTGCACCTAACGTGCATGTCTTTGGACTGTGGGAGGAAACCGGAGCACCTGGAGGAAAGACAGACACGGGGAGAACATACAAACTCCACGTAGGGAGGACCCAGGAAGTGAACCCAGGTCTCCTTACTGCGAGGCAGCAGTGCTACCACTGCGCCACCGTGTCGCCCTGTTTCTGTTTGTTCCACATAAAAATATTTTTATTCAGTTTGTCCAGAACGCGTCTCTACCCAAGAACTTTCAGACTCTTCCCTGCCCTTTTTAAACTAAACATGAACATTATAAACTTAAGAGGCATTTAGCAGACATGGTACATGTGACTGAAATGTTAAGAACATTCCAAAAATCACCATATTTTTACAAAATAGCAAAATCAATATATAATTAATATAATATGTGAAAAATCAGAAAAAGAAATGGTAATATCAGGTACTGATGTCTAGCATCATCTATATGCTACACCAATCCCTCTCCCACTTGGACAGAGGCAGTGGTGCTGTAAAAATTATGTTTTTTGACTTCTCTAGCGCCTTCAACACCATCCAACCTCTGCTCCTTAGGGACAAACTGCCAGAGATGGGAGTAGATTCACACCTGGTGGCATGAATTGTGGACTATCTTACGGAAAGACTTCAGTATGGGCGTCTCAGGAACTTCAGGTCTGACATTGTGGTCAGCAGCACAGGAGCGCCGCAGGGGACTGTGCTTTCTTCAGTCCTGTTCAGCCTATATACATCAGACTTCCAATACAACTCGGAGTCCTGCCACGTGCAAAAGTTCGCTGATGACACTGCTATTGTGGGCTGCATCAGGAGTGGGCAGGAGGAGGAGTATAGGAAGCTAATCAAGGACTCTGTTAAGTGGTGCGACTCAAACCACTTACACCTGAACACCAGCAATACCAAGGAACTGGTGGTGGATTTTAGGAGGCCCAGGCCCCTCATGGACCCCGTGATCATCAGAGGAGACTGTGTGCAGAGGGTACAAACCTATAAATACCTGGGAGTGTAGCTGGATGATAAATTGGACTGGACTGCCAATACTGCTGCTCTGTGTAAGAAAGGTCCGAGCTGACTATACTTCCTTAGAAGGTTGGCGTCCTACAACATCTGCAATAAGATGCTGCAGATGTTCTACCAGACGGTTGTGGCGAGTGCCATCTTCTACGCAGTGGTGTGCTGGGGAGGCAGCATAAGGAATAAGAATGTCTCACGCCTGGACAAACTGGTGAGGAAGGCAGGCTTTATTGTAGGCATGGAGCTGGACAGGTTGACATCCGTGGCAGAGCGACGGGCACTGAGCAGGCTCCTGTCAGTCATGGAGAATCCACTGTATCCACTGAACAGTTTCATCTCTAGACAGAGGAGCAGCTTCAGCGACAGACTGCTGTCACTGTCCTGCTCCACTGACAGACTGAGGAGATCGTTCCTCCCCCACACTATGTGACTCTTCAATTCCACCCGGGGAGGTAAACGTTAACATTATTCAAAGTTATTGTCTGTTTTCACCTGCATTTTTATTACTCTTTAATTTAATATTGTTTTTTGTATCAGTATGCTGCTGCTGGATTATGTGAATTTCCCCTTGGGATTAATAAAGTATCTATCTATCTATCATTATGATTCTCTGAAGCTTACAGTGCAATGATTTTGTCTTAATGGCACTGTGCAAAATTTGAAACTTTTAAAATGGAAATATTTGTCATAGCTTTTAAAAGTAATATATAAAAAAGGGGCCATGTATGGACTTCTTAAAATTAATTTTTCTTTATTATTAATTTGTAATTAAAAAAAGGCAGGAGCATAGGACCTCATATACTGTATACAGTATATAAGTGCAATGTAAGTGCAGACTCACTAAATGCACCTTAAATACAATACAATACAATTTATTTTTAGTATAGCGGAAAAATCACAGCCCCCCAACCTTGACTCTCTAAGAAGACAAGAAAAAACTCCCAAAAAAAACCCTTGTAGGGAAAAAAATGGAAGAAACCTTGGGAAAGGCAGTTCAAAGAGAGACCCCTTTCCAGGTAGGGTGGGCGTGCAGTGGGTGTCAAAAAGAAGGGGGTCAATACAATACATAGAACAGAACAAATCCTCAAAACAGTATAAAAATAACAAATTTAGAAGTACGGAGCAGAATTTAACAGTAGATGATATCACATAATATGATTTGGATTTGCTTAGAGTCCTGGAGACCTCATTCATCAAGCTGCCTCACCCATTTGGCCATTCCACAGCTGTAATATCGCTAATCCAATGAAAAAAACCTTAAACTAGCATCAAGGATTTCAACTCAATGAGTGTAACTACAGGAAGGAGGTGTAATTATCTGAGGAAAGAAGTGACGTGCCCATCTCAGCTGACTGAACACTGGAATGCATTTTGAATCATCAGCAGTGGCTTGGTGACATATGCCGATATTCAGAGAGTGGCAGTAGTCCAAACATGACCAAAGCCTGGACCAAGAGTTGTGCTGCATACTCTGTCAGATACAGTCTGACCTTGCATATATTGCAGACCAAACATGCAAGACCAAGAGTCCGCCCCTGAAGGACAGCTGGTCATCATTCACCACCCCAAAGTCGCATGCCAACTTTGTGGATATTAGTGATACTGAACCAAGCTGAACAGAGATTGGTTTCTGAAGAGATGGCATGAACTAGGATATCAAAAAGGTCAGACTTTTTGAGCTGGAGACTGTGTTCCTGAATCCATGGTACAATATCAGGTGGGCATGCAGAAATGCAACAGCTATAGCGGTATAGCTGTGTATCATCAGCATTGCACTAGTGCTAGTGTTTTGGGCAAGAAAAGAAAGGAGAGACACTGGTCTATAATTATCTACTTGAGATAGGATGAGAGTGGGCTTCATGAGGAGCATACTTATTAATGTCTCTTAAAAAATGTAGGAAAAGTGCCTGTACTGAGTGAGGTGCCGATTATGGGTGTAATTAAAAAAATAAGCAAGGAAGAGATAGCCTGGAGGAGATGTAAGGGGATGGGTTTAAGTGAACAGATAGTGGGGTGATGGAAACATCAGGGGTGTAGAGAGGAGACAAAGACGAGAAGATTGTGATGTGTTCAGGAGGGAGCAGGCTGACTGGAGGGGCTAATGAGAACTGAATGCTGATAACACACCAGACATGTTTAATGCTGCCTCCTGAGAGGAGGACATGTCCACCAGGTTGGGGAGCCTAATGATGACTTAATTTCTTTTCTGAATAGTGGCTTCTATTTTTGATGCTAATTGGTAAATTATAGAAACTTAATAAGGAAATAACATTGGGATTGCACTCAATGTTTGCTGGCATTGGCTCCAGTTTCCTCACCACCCTGCTCTGTATAAGCTGGTTGGATGATGGTAGGATATATGGATAGTGGAGTGTTATCCCATTTTTGAGTTATATATATTAATGATGATGATTAGTCAGATTTAAATTTAATCTTTCGGCCAACATTTTTCAACTGCTCACTGACCTGAACAGTATCTTCTGAAAGCAATTTCTATTTAATTTCTTGTAAAATACATTATGGCAGCCAATGTGGTACACACATCAGTTAGGGCTGCTGCATCGCAGGTCCAAGGACTTTGAGCCTTCTCAATGTCTATGTGCACATTCAATCTCTAAGTTCAGATAGGTTTTCATCAGTGGCCCTGATTTCTCCAAAATCTTAAAGAGCTGCATGGTGGTGTAAGTAAATGCAGGCAAATACAGTATTTTAAGTGTGGTCTGTGCCAAAATAAATTCTGGTCCCACATAAACATATATGGATATCAGCAGGCTCAGAAAATGAATAAATGAATCAATTTAGAGATAGAAATTAAAAGATACATAAACTTTTTCTGATAAAAAGATATGACAGTTTTACAAAAGATTGGCAATAAACTTGGATACACATAGTGACAAAGTGAACTGCACTGTGTACTAGGGACAGCTCAAGTATAACCTAACTTGCAATTTATTAAGATAACATAGTTGATATCTTGACAGTTGTGTTCTTAAATAAGTAATGCAAACAGATTGTTTTTACTCTTTTGTCAGAAAAAAAGAGGAAGAATAATCGGAAGTGATCTCATGGTATCCTAACAATTATGATATCTGATGGCTGTACAATGTTGCCTGAAGGAGACACGAGTGTGGAAGCAGTTCAGTGATTATCACTCAGACATGTTTGGCTTATTTTTTAACTTTTCATGCAAGCATAGTAGATGAAAAAAGACTTCTTGTGTAATAGAGACATTTCTTTCCTTCTTTCTTTCATCAGGAATACAGTGGAAAAAGCTAAAAGATAACAGTGTTTACATGTGTTCTTCATTTCACAATACTGTGAACACTACTTTAATGTTTGGCAAAAATAAAGAATACATTATATGTACCAATACAGATTTCCATATATTTCATACAGTATATATATAATTATTGTTTGATAAAAAATACTTTAACACCACTATGTTAAAAATGGCTACTCTCTACATGTTTACTATCTGTCTGCATAAACATCTTCCATTGCACAGTGAAGTCCAACCTGAATCATATCATAGAATGGTCCATGCTTGGCTCATAATCGTAAAGCACTGCAGAGAGTGAAGCTATAGAATGTTACCAGCACCCATCTACCTTCTCTTCAGGGAATATTCAGCACTTGCTGCCTGAAGAAGGTAAACTGTATATAATAAGAGACCTCAGCCATACTGCACATACATTCTTCCCACTCCTCCCTACTGGCAAATTGTACAGAGTTACACTGGCACTTCCACCAGTAAATTCAGTAATAGTTTTTGCTCTCAAGTTGTAAAGATAAACACACACAGTAACATAATAAACGTAATGTATAAATATAATATATTATACTTGCAAATATATAGTATACTAGACATTAAGCCCCTTAGAATAACGGGCGCTAGAACAGTATTGCATAAACATTAGTAGGAACAGTCTATATTAAATGGCAAGGGACCTTGAACTCATTGTTTGTTTTCTTAATTTTTTTTTTGTTAAAAATATTTTTGCAAGAAGCCTAAAGTAAAATAATAATAAAAATAAAATAGAAATGTATATGACAATACAGTAAGTATAATTAATATTGCCTTAGTGTAAAACTTTGTAACAATCTGTAATATACAATATCTAAAGAAGATATTTAGGAAAAAGTTTTTATTTTTTTACCTCATGAAATTTTTCTATAAAATTTCATTATAAACAACATTTTTTGTAAATACTCTGTCTGAGTTTGGCAACAGTTTGCTTTGTTCAGGACCATCTACAATGTTGACAACAACATCTGTAAAACTTCTAACTCTTGATAATGCAAGATATAACTGACCGTGGCTGAGTACTGGTTCTGGCAAGAAAATGCCAGCTATTTCTAAGGTTTGCTATTGAGCTTTATAATTGTTATGGCAAAGGCTAATGTAACTGGAAATTGTCGCCTTCTTAAGGTAAAGGGTAAATTAGTAGAGGATGGAGCCAAATTAATACGGGGAATATTCTGACGCTCATTTTGTTTTTCTTCAATCAATCTATTTGCTCGTATTTTTCTTTGTCTTTCAGCGTTTCTTTTGTTGATGTTTACTTGCTGAGCTGACCATTCTTCCAGGAGATGTTGCTTATATACGATTTGAGTGTCTGTGTCTTTTGTCCTACTTGATGTGTCCTTTTTTTTTTGGTGGCATGTTGTTAGTAGATAGTTAGTTAGTAAACATGTGCAGGGCAGTATGTGTATCCCCAGCAACGGATTTTATGTGCGCGGCCGTGACTACCCAATCAGCGCTCTCCCCAGCAATGATGTCCTTTATTTGTTAATCATGCGCGGCCGCGGCTACGCCATTCACTGTGTGCCCAGCTTCCAGTGTGTGTGCATCTACGGTGCCATGCGCATCCCACCGTGCCCCGTAGATGCGCACTTCACAAAAAGACACACACACAAAGCTGAGCGCTTTGAGTAGTGAGAAAAGCGCTATACAAATGCAAATAATTATTTTATTATTACATGGCTCATCCAGATGAAAGTTATAGGTTGCATGATGATTTTTCAGGAAGTTCTAATTAATATAATCTAAACAGTATCCTCATGTCCAATATGTCACGGATTTGTAAATCCAGTTCCTTATACAAAATGAACTAATTTTACAACCATAGTAGCAAACTACTGCATAGCAATTCAGAGTTTTTAATAGTAATAATAAATAAATAGTAAAGAACAAAAAAAAAACACTACTTCCTCACCCATGATAATCAATTGGAATGGTGGTGTGGAATAAGACGAGTCTGGAATTTTTCCCTGTCATGATGTCAAATTTGTCTAGTCAATGTTACAAAGACTATTCCTTCCAAATTGAAATAAGATCAAGATAACTATAGTATAGATAATATAACTATAACTACAGTATAGTACAAATAGTATAAATAATAAATAATGATAATAGTATAAATAAACTAAGTTCAATCTGAGGTTTATGTACCACACATTCCATTTTATTCACTCAAAAATAAAGCATACACATATTGATGCAGCTACAACATAAACAAAATGTGGCATATTTTATAAATATTATCTGCAATGGGGATTTAGAAATGTTTATAAATTAAAATATGAAAAGACAAAGAGAAAGTGAAAAAGTGCACTAACATTGTTAAAATTACATGCTTTTAGTGTCTTTAAAGAAAAAGTTTAAGTTTGTATTAGACAGTTTAAAGAAAGAAATAGTTTTGTAACAAGTAAGCACATATTTCATGGTGTAAAGGGCATTTGTTCCAGGAGGCATGTTTTATTTTATTGATAAGAACAGCTGGGTTTTGATGTTTACTTAATTCCCCCCTCAGACTCTTAAGGAATCCTGTTAAAATGCTGACACAGGACGTGAAATGTGTGGTGGGGGTGAAGGGGAACAAAGCTACAGTTTCTGATGTAATTTTGAGAAAACATGATTTCTGAGTGCACACTGCTACTTTTGAAATGGTTTTGAGGAGCAGTGCTTGAACATAGAGTACTCTTCAGCATTCTATTTGTTCTGTCAGAAGTGTTGATTTAGTTTTATGAGGTCCGAATATCCAAGATAGAAAAATTTTAGATTTTATGAGCTCCTGGAATGGGAACAAGATGACTTTGTAAGAATGAGTACTGCTTCCCACTTCAGGGAGAAACCTTGGGGGATGAAAGGCAGATTTTATGAGCCTCAATGATAATAGGACAATAAAATACAGCCAAAAAGCTGTACACTCTTTGAGAAGACACTGAAACATAAAGAAAGCTAACCATAGAAGAGATTATGATATGGCTACAAAGAGAAATTATCAGAAAGAGCCATACAGAAATGAAACCTGACCAGCAACTCATGTAACTGCTAAGATTAGGAGTCACCTGGAATCAGCATGCACATATTGAATGCGCTACTGGTTTTTGCCTGCTTTCACAACTAATGGATGATCCAGGTTTAAATGGCATGAAGCCACAACTATATTTAGCTTTTTGTTTATGGCACGGGCAATAATATTTACGTATTAAAACTTATTACGTCTGCTTTCCTGCTTGTATGTTTTGTTCTATTTGTGCCACCAAGAGCCAGGGAGAAGTTTTTGGTTTTTTTTTCTCAGCTAGATCAATCAAGGATGTAACAAATAAGCTGCAGTGACAACCATACCAGGGTGAACTCTGAAGCTAGCAGACAATAGTCTTGGGTGCAAGTGCACTGTAGCTGGAAACTTTATATTCCTAATGGTTGGAAAGGTATATGAATAGAGAAAGAGAATTAGTTACACACATCTAATCTATTACTCGTCTACAGAAACAGAATCTGTGCATCTGATAAAAAAAACACAACCAAATGCAGACATATTAAGGATTGACAAAGAAAGAAATTGCAACTGTTTTATTGCAATACATTTATTATATTTTGTAATGTTTCATCACAATATCTATCTTTAGCCACCATATGTTGCAAATATTTTGCTTAGTGTCACACATGCGCATCAGAGGACCTCCTCACAAGCTCTATTAAAGTATGTGATAACCCATCAAGGCAACAGGGGGTGCTGCCACTAATGCTCTCTTCTCCAGCTCTCCCAACACCGCCGAGAACTCATCCAATGTGGGCACTTAGCCCCATCCCTTCCGGGACATGCTGCAAGAAGCCTGGCTGCCTGGGAGGTGTTGTCAATTCTCATCGGAAGCAAACCACTGGACAGAGCTCCCAAAGGAACAACCCTTTGTTAAAGAGAAGCAATAAGAGCTTATTTTGTTGTGAGGTCCTATAAAAAGCAAAGCACAAAAAAATACAGTACACAACATATCCAAACACACCTAGGTTATCTGTCGCTCACCTATCAAAAGTTTAGCTACTGTTAATGTTCTGTGCTTTCTGAAGTCTTTGTCATGTACCACACTGTCTGTTCACTGCTCAAACAACAAAACCTCTTATACACTACATAATGATAGTATAAATCTAAATAAGTGCTACCATTTTGCTGATCTATCCTATTAACTTTGCAACAGATTTAATATATCACATTTCACTCTTACATTTTTTCTTTAATTGGTATAGTTAATGTTAATTGCCACAGACAATATTTTAAATTGTCAAAACTTTCACTGATTTACTTATTATTGCAAATATTTAACTACTGTATGTGTGGTGAAATCAACCTTTACACTAAATCATTTTATGGCCCTTTAGGAACTTTTATTTTTTAACAACTATGGGGCCTTGTAATACTGTACCTAAAGGCTGACAATCTGCAATTCACCTACAAAAACGTCTTTTTTTGCCTACGACATTGATGGGGTGGTATTGGATGAGCCTCAGGCATAGTGAATTCTCCACGTTTCAGCTGGACTTTAAGAGTACAAATGTCAGTTAAGGCACAATATTAGAGGGCTTAGGATCACTTTTCAAGTGAATCCAGCTTGTTTAAATACCATTTTCGGTGATAGTTTAATTGCATTTATAGCTTATTTGAACCATAAGTCACCATTTTCTGAAGCACTGAACTGTTTAATAAAATAACAGAAAGCATTACAGTATTGCTTTATAACAGACCTGCCAATTTCACAACCCAAAAATTCATCAACATATTAAAAATAACAATTAAAATGTAGGAACTGAGAAAGCAAACTGTCAAAAATCAGAATCAGAAAATTCTTCAAACAGTATTCGCCACACTGCTAACATAATTGTCCAAATTACTTTCCTTGTCCCTACTTTGTGTTTCTTTACAAGCAAAAATGTGTTTGTTTTTTTTATAATATTTAAAAATAATAAATATTATTATTTAAAAGAAATGTTTGATTTTTTGGTAACAAATAAATCAAGTAATTCACCAAAAGTACAAGAACTATTAATGTTCTTTTTCCAATAAAAGTTTATCTGCTTGATTCTTTGCATTCTCTGTTTCAGGATTTTCACAGTTCCTAAAGTGACTGGCAATAGTTTAAGGTGAAGTGTTGATATACCTTAAGGCTTAGATGCACACTGTGCATCAAAAGACACTGTTTGTATGACTGAGATGCCTGTTTGGTTTTATGTGCTGTCCTTCCTATCTCTCTACTAAGCGTTTAATTTTTGGTGATGAGTTTAGCTCTGTCACTGAAATGGTTACATTCCACTGCATTTTTTTCTTAATTGTGTTACTCTTTATGTGCTTTCTCTGAGACACCTGAAGAACACAAAATTGAACTGATCATTCTATCATGACAGTATTGATTTATAAATCAATTCTAAAATTGATATCACTGCATAACCTGCTACTTTTTTCTTTTTGTATTGATGGAATGAATCTTTGGATGTCCTAAATACCCTCCTGTTAAACCGGGATGACACAACAGTTACCTTATTACTTGCTTCAAGCAGACAGTCTGAGTGGAATTATTGATTTAACACTTACATTTGAGTCACATTTCCTCATCGTAGTAAAGAAATTGGGAAGAGACAGATGAATCAGAGGCTGTGTTTAACCATACTGACTGCAGTAGGAAAGATGCTGTTTGCATGCCCCGTAATGTCTCCTCAATAGTAATAACTGAAAAACATGATTGCCCAGGTGAATGTAGTCTTTGCTTATATTTCCAGCTTGTTTCTTGAACCTTAACGCATATAGGACCTAAATGGAGTCCAGTTTCAGTCCTACAATCATTTCTGCTGCTCAAGTAACACATTGCACTGTATGTTTGGAATTAGCAGAAGCAGTGATATACCAAACTGTTATGAGAAAGTGAGGATGCTTTCAGTGACGGCTCTACAAAACTGCACCAGCACTGACAGATTAAGCTTTTTAAACCAATGTAGAAACAACATCTGCTAGTGAGCTTTTTTGACAGTTGTGCCAAAAAATTAAATAATTTAACCCTGCTGACATGATTTATACCCCAGTTACATACATACCTGTATACCTAGAGATGTAAGAGGTGAGAAGTGTCTCTTAAAATCCACAGTCATTTCTATTCTTTTCAATAGTACTAGGGTGTTGTACCATGTTAGCCATTATGAATGTAGAGAAAAGCCAAGCAAAATGACCTTTTATTGGCTAACTAAAAAGATTACAATATGCAAGCTTTCGAGGCAACTCAGGCCCCTTCTTCAGGCAAGATGTAATGAATTGAAAGTTGCCATATTGTAATCTTTTTAGTAAGACAATAAAAGGTGTCAATTTTCTTGGCTTTCCTCTACTCTTTTCAAGAAATTCAAATTAAGATTGTTGAGGTGCATCAACTGGCCAGCCAAACCAATTTCCTCCAATATGGCACCTCATCCCCGCCTGTTATCAGGCCAATCAGGATGGTGTCTTCAGCAAACATCAGCAGTTTTTACAGATGGATCATTGGAGATACAGTCATTATTGTACAGAAAGAAAAGGAAAGAGTACAGGATACAACCCTGAGGGAAGTGACTTTCAGGCACTTTGACTTATATTTGCTCATTTTCATTTTCTAATGTCTGTTACTTAGAAAGTCAGAGATCCAGAGGTATCTGGCATTGTCCATATTTAGACTATTAACTGCAGAAATCTACATATATAAGATACTAAACTATAAGATACTGTATGATATCTGTAAGATACAGGCATAAGTTGCTGGAGAGTGTAAATGCTGCAAAATGTAGTAGAGAGCCATGTTCACTTCACTACTTCCTCAACTGACCTGTTGTCATGGTTAAGTAGGTTAAGGAGAAAAATTGTGACAGAATAATCAGATGTTCAATTGACTTCATTATTACTGAGGTCAGTGCTACTGGCCTATAATCATTTAGACCAGGCATCAGCAACCTGTGGCACGCAGAACGATTTTCAAAGGCATACTGAGTAAATTGAAATACAGTAATTATGATCTCATAAAAAATTTAATTTTTAATTAAATAGAAGCATATAATTCTTTTAAAGCTATTCCTGTTTTTACATTCCTTCAAAATGATAGTTGCTAGGCACTGGAGATAGGAATGTGCAATGTGATGCAAGTAAGCATGGAGCAACAATGACTGACCTTGACAGAGTTCTATGTCCATCCTGTCCTTTCTCTCTCTCATCTATCCCCACCACCACCTCTAGAGTTCTCTCGTGTGTTGCATACTCCTGCCTGAAGTTTCCGTGGAACGTAACACAAAAGTTGGTTTATTATTAGGTAATATAGTGCCCTTAAAATGACTCAAAAAAGTTAAAAACTTTTATCCACTCATTTCAAGACTTTTGAACAAATGAATATGGATTCATAAAACAAAAGGATCATGCTGTTTGTGCTTCATGTTATGAAAGTGTTGTGTGTATGTCAAGTATACAAAGACAATATCAAACCAAACATCAGTTCATCTTTAAAAACTCTGAGGAGAAACGTGAAGCCATAAAAAGGGCTGTTTTTGGCTACAGAAAATAAACTAATTGAACATTTGTTAGTGACTTACCAAAAACAAAAACAATACTGTCTCGAATTTGAGAAATACAGGCTTCTGCAAGATCAATCGAGAGGTGCATAACTGATATGGCTGAAAATTTAATGGTAAAACAGACAACCAGGTTACAACAAGCTGTTGTATTTAGTGTCACTCTTGACGAAAGTATTGATGTGAATGGCATGGTGCACCTAGCGAAAGTTGCACGATATTGTGTCAATGACAATATTTATGAAGTACTGTGCTGCTTGATACCTTTTGGTGGGACAGCCAAGGGAGAGGGGACATTATAATTGCATTTGTAAGCTATTTCAAAAAAAAATATTCTGTGTTACTGCTGATGCCGCCTCTGCAATGGTCGGAAAGAGCAAAGGATTTCTTAAACTTCTTCTATTGGACATCAAGTATTGAGGTTTGATTACATTATACAACTTGAGAATTTGTGTGCAAAGATTTCATTACTATCCCCAAACTCTGTAATGGAAACTCTTATCAAGACAGTCAACTTCATAGTTTCTCACTCTTCACTGATGCAAGGCAATTCAGAGGTTCCTGTACAGCAATGTTCGTAGGCCTAGTCGAGGTTTTGTTTTGGACAGATCTGAATCAAGTCTGGAAACAATCAAGGTGTTTCTTGATGAAAAAGAACAACATTTGTCGGAACTGAATGACGACGACTGGCTGCGCAAGTTTTTGGCTGACATAACTAAACACTTGAATGACTTAAACTTGTGTTTATAAGGACAGGGACAAAAAGTATTTGAACTTTTTGAGCACTGGAAAGGATTTGTGTCAAAATTAGATATATTTTGCTGTTATATTACCACTAACACCTACAAGTGCTTTCCAAACATAAAGGCTTTATTCAAATCAATTTACTGTCAACAGAGATGAGCTTCAGAAGTATGTTTCAGCCCGCAAAGGAGAGTTTGCTAAATGAAGCAAAGACTTCCATATTTTTTTGCATTGCATTCACTCTGCTTTTGGCTTTTTGGTCAACTTATACATGTGAACAAATTTTCCCACACATGAAAGCTGTTTTGTGTCCACAGAGAAGTTACCTAACACCTGTGAATTCAGAAGCTTGCGTGGAACTGAAATTGACCATATACACAACTTATATTGAACAATCAACTAAGGAGAAGAAAGGACAAGGGTCCCATGAATTGATTAATGACTTGAATCAATCATAATCAATGATTTCTCATATTAAACATTTTAAAAATATATTTAATGTTTGATTTATTTATTGTTTTGTTCTTCAAACTATTGGACTTTCTGTCTTAATAAAATATACAGTACATTTGACAATTTTATAATACAATTTCCAAATAATGTGTTCAGAACTTATACTTTGCAAAACATAATTTTTCTATTTATATTAAAAAATTGAATAATCAACAAAGAATAGAATAGTTATTTATTGTATTGGAAACATGTTTATACAAATCAAGTTAATCTGTTTCAGTGGTTGTTATATATTAATATATGGAGGGCATAGGTTGGCAGGCCTAGTTACTTTGCAACATTACTTTGGCAGAACACTACTAAAAGGTTGCCGACCCTTGATTTAGACTGCAAGTATTTTGCTTCTAAGGTACAAGGATGATTGTGGATTATTTGAAACAGGTAGGGATTTTGCATTGAGCAAAAGATTAATGGAAAATGTCCATAATGGGGCTAATACATCAAAACAGTGCTTTAGTATGGATGGAGAGATATTATCTGCACCAGGAGCTTTATGACATTTCTCTCCCTGTAAGAGAAAACTAATTTCTTGATCAGAAAAAATGAGAGGGGAAGTACAGTTCAACTAAAGGAAAGATAAGACAGGTGGATTGATGGTTTTAAAACCTGCAATAAAAACCATTCAACTGGCCAGGTAGAGAAGAAGTAAGAGAGGCGGGATATGTGTCATCACTTTTAAAGCATTCTAGGCAAACAATTACTTGTGGAGAGGCTCTGTTCCTCCTTGGCCTTGTATTTGGTTTTGGCATCCTTAATAGCTTTGCTAATGGATATTTAGCCTTCTTGCAAACATTTTCTTTTCTTCACTTTTGTAAGCTTGCTCTTTTTAGTTTTTCTTAATGTTTTCAGATTTTTAGAAAACCATGTTTTTTCATCATTGTATTTGATGACTGTGTTATTTGGAATATAGGTTTCCTGGCAAAATATTATGTAAGAAGTAACAGTGTCTGTGTATTCATCTAACATCTAACCCGATCTGTTCGTTTTCAAATAATATTGCATTAGTGCGATGATGTTTTCTGATTGGAACTAGTCAGGTTATACAATAATTTTTTTCAAAATGCCACTTCTATTTGCTTCTTTCTATTTTGCCCGGTGTTCCATTGACGTCATGCTCCAGAAGACGTGAGCTTATTCAGTGCGAGCTGGAGCACAAAAGTGGCTGGTTGCTTGTACTATAACATATATTATATAGTACCAGTAACGGTGTACTGCACGATAACGTGCAGTGAATACACTTGACTTGAGCATTCATAGTTTTCTTTCTCTGTCTCTGTTTAGCATTCGTTTGCTCAGAGGTTGATGCACTTGCTGCTTTCTGAGCAGCACTTCTTTTCTCCACACTAGTGGCCCGCTGCTTCTCTTCTTTCATCGGCATCTTTTCACGTTAAAAATGATTAAGTTAGTTTTTGTGTTGCAATTACTTAGTACATTCTTCTTAATTTTTCGTTCAATCTGCCTCAAGAAGGATTAAAGATATGAAGAGGTAGGGGAAGTGACTGCAAAGGTGGTAAGGAATGAGAACGATGCACGTACGCATGCGCCGCATGGCTGTCCTGTTGCGCGCTGCCGAGAGTTGATTCTACAATAAAATAAAACAAAAATGAAAAGAGTCATAAAAATCATCACCTGAAAGCGGAGAGTAGACATCACGTAATACATGTGTACCAAATTTAAGGTCAACAGGTGAAATGGTTTGCGAGCTACAGGTGATTTAAAATCCTGGACAGACAAACGAACAGCCACAGTTGCGTATTATAGAAGAAGATGTATCGTGATTGTGACTGAGAGAATAAAAGTGAAAAAAAAAACTAACTTTTACAAGTATTATACATTTACAGAGGCTGTTACAGACGCAAATCAAATGTATGTTTTATTGTATAATGTTAACAATAAGAGCAGCTCACTACTCAAAACGGTAAATATACAAGGCAGTCAGGATCAAACCAGGGGACTGGTTGATTATAAGTAAGCAATTATTACCGCTGTGCCATGGAAGCTGTTGCACCAACCTTGAACCTTTTGTGAAAGTGTTTATTTGATCTTTGCACTTCAGGCTTTACACATTACATAGTTGTACACATTACATGTGTCTACATTTTGTCATTTATTACTAAAATATGAAAAACGTTTCTGTTTTAACGATGTGTTTACACAGATTATTGTATAAACGGAACACACATGAAATGCATGTGTTCCAAATAACAATCTATTATTTCCATTCTAAAAGTCCAGCACTTCACTCCCAGATAATGAAGGCTGGAACAGGGAGAACTTTGTGGCCGTTCTACAGCAGTGGGAGGATGGAATAGTAGGCAACTTGCTGCTTATCGACACATTTACAAGACAAAAGACGCTAACGGAGAAGTGCGAAGGGATTTAAGGTGGGCCGGGATTTACGTGTTTTTTCGTGGGCTTTGGTAATTCTAGTGTTAATTGTTAGTCAAATCTCAGTAAAGCAAAACACTGAAGTGAGTGAATAGTCAGTTTTATAGATTATAAGTAATAATAATAAGATTAATACATTTAATTAATATAGCGCCTTCCAATGCTCAAGGCTCTTCACAGAGTCTTAGAAAAAAAACAGCAGGGTATATGTAACATTGGATATGTTTCTTGAATAGAACAATAAAAGAGATAACAAAACATTAAACAGAATAAAAAAAACAATAAACCAGAGTACAATACTAAATTCAATACTAAAAGAAAAACCTAACAAATAACCTAATTTGTGATATAACAGACACACAAATTATCCTGAGCACCTGGACAGAGAGGTTAACTGAAAGAAAGGGCAGAATGTTGAGTTAAGTTAAAAGCCTTCCTAAATAGATGAGTTTAAGTTGTTTTTTTTAAAAGAGTGAATGGATTCAGCTGATCTAATTAATTTCAGGATATCATTCCAAAGTCTGGGTACTATGGAGCTGAAGGCCCTGTCACCCATAGAGTGTAGGTTAGTGTGAGGCACAACAAGTTTACCAGAATCAGAGGACCTTAGAAGGCGAAAAAGGGAGCCAATGAAGGCGAAGCAGGATGGGTGTGATGTGCTTACTGTTGCTGGTTCGAGTAAGGACTCTTGCAGCACAGTTTTGAAACAACTGGAGCTGTGATATAAGATTAGAAGGGGCACCTGCCAGCAGTGAGTTACAATAATCAATGCAGGATGTGATAAAGGCATGGACAAGTTTCTCAGCATTAGAAAAAGAGAGGAATGAGCAAGCACGGGATACGTTACGGAGGTGAAGTAAGAAAGTTTCTTAATGTGGTTTATGTGAGCAGAATAAGAAAGGGAGGAATAAAAAATGACACCAAGATTCCTTGCATCAGAAGAAGGTCTGATGAGATCACCATCAAGAGTGACTGAAAGGAGCTCATTTTATTAAGTAGCGCTTTAGTGCCAATTTGCAGGAATTCAGTTTTGTTGCAATTTAATTTTAAAGAGTTCTGTTCCATCCAGGTTTTAATTTCACTGAGGCAAGTTGTGAGCTGAGAAAACTCTGATGAAGTTGCACTTTTGACATTGAAATAGAGTTGAATATCATCTGCATAAAAATGATAACCCAGTCCCACAGCTACAAATAATATGCCCAAGGGAAAGCATATAAATACAGAAGAGAAGAGGGCCAAGGACAGAGCCCTGAGGAACTCCTTGTGTGACTGGCACTGAGCTGGATCTGCTGTTGCCAAGACTAAGAAACTCTTGCCTATGAGTCAGATAGGACTTGAACCACTGGAGGGCAGTGCCAGAGATACCCAGCATGTTCTCCATTCTGGACAGTAGAATGTCATGTCTGACGATGTCAAATGCTGCACTGAGGTCTAACAGAATTAATATGCTGGTTTGTCCAGAGTCTGCTGCCATAAGCAAATCATTGGTTACCTGAAGAAGAGCAATTTCACAGCTATGCTGTGCCCTGAAACCAGACTGAAAGGGTTCCATCAGATTATTAGAGGTTAATTAATTGGTGAGCTGGGAGACAACAACATGCTCAAGAACTTTTGACAGAAAAGGTAAGTGGGAAAAAGGCCGAAAATTGTTAAGATCGTCACCATCAAGACCAGACTTTTTTAACATGGGGGTTACAGAAGCGATTTTAAAAGAGGCTGGCACAAACCCAGTGTCGAGAGCTGTATTGATTATTGTCGTAACAGTCGGGATTATGGCATGAAGGCAAGACTTAAGAAGTGTGGTGGGGATGGGGTCCAGTACACAAGTAGTTGGCCTCATCTTACAAAGCAGGTCATTAACAAATGTCAATGTGACTGGTGAAAATTTAGAAAAGGAGCTGGATGGAGTGGGAAGACAGGGAAGGATATAAATGGATGATGGATTCATGTTAGTTGAATTATTTAGATCTTTAATTTTATTGCGGAAAAAGTGGAGGAATTTTTAACAGACTTCAGTGGAGCAAGTAATTGGGCCAGATGCAGGTTGATGTAATGTATTAACTATAGAGAACAAAACCCTTGGGTTTTCATGGCCACTTTCTATTATTCTGCCATAATGTGTGTTCTTGGCTGCAGTTAGTGCATCCCTTTAAGCCCTTTGATGGTCAGAGAAAGCCTGGATGTAAACAGTGAGGCCAGTCTTACGTGACATAATCTGAAAGAGTCGGCCAGTTGCTTTCATAGATTGTACCTCTGAATTATACCATGGAGCTGTACGCTTAAAGGAAACCTCCTTATGTTTTAAAGGAGCTGTTTTATCTAGTGCTTAATGAAGGGCTAAGTTATAGTGGTCAACAATACTATCTAGTGTTGATGGAATAGGTGAAGACAGAAAAAGATCAGAAATGGATCCAGCAAGAACAGAGGGACAGATATTTTTAACGTTTCGGAAAGAAATTTGACGTTTACAGGTAAGAGGAGGGAGAGGTAATGAGACAGTGAAAAGCACTGCTTTATGGTCAGACAGTCCCAAATCATTGCTATAAGTGTTGCCGACAGATAATCCAGATGTGCAGATCAGGTCCAGTATATGACCACCAGGGTGGGTGGGAAAATCAACATGCTTCACCAAGTCAAAACAGTCTAGTAAGGATAGGAATTTATTTCTCAGTTTACATGTAGTAATGTCAATATGGATATTAAAATCACCAAGAAGAATGATTCTCTGGGAAAGTGAACTTAAGTGGGTTAATAATTCAGTAAGATCAGATGAAAAAGATGCATTGTATTTCGGGAGACAATAGACAACAATAAGTGAGACAGGACAAGATTTTGTTATTAGCTTAAGAGCCAGACACTTGAAAGACAATGGACCATCAATGGGGGTTCTTTTGATATTTAAGTTTGATCTAGCAATTACCTCTATCTCTATAAATCTTATTTTTTTTTATTCCTGTCAATCTGTAATTGTCACATGTTTTTTGAGGGATAGGCTTGGATACAGATCAACCCATTTTTTCACAATGCACATGGCAGTTTTAGAGGAACATTTAAGGTAGAAAGTTTCAGAATAATGGCTTTTATAGTATTAATTAGCACAAACAAAATTATATTTAGATAATACTAATAACCTGAACCTTCAAAATGAAAATAAACTATATATATATATATATATATATATAATTCACTAAGGGCACGCAAGACAGTGAGAGCAAGCAAGACAGAGAACCATGCCCACCAACTCTAAGACCATGGGATACGCTCGACAGAGCCACACCCGCCAACTCTAAACCTCCTACCGCGTCATGGGATACGCACGACAGAGCCACGCACTCCAACTGTAACCGTCCTCCCGCGTCCAGCGATGCTCTCAAGGCATGTGCAGTGCTTGCTCATGTGCCCGCACGCAACAACTCACCAAACACAGCCTAAGTCGCTTTCATCTGTGTAAAAGTCCACATGCACCTGTGAGCCACATTGACTTTTCACCTCATCCAAGACAGAGAGCCACGACCGCCAACTCACAGAGCCCCACACGCCAACTCTAACAGAGCTCCGCCCATGGGTTACGCACAAAAGAGCCACGAAGGCCCACTCTAACCCTTCTCCCACGTCATGAGGAACGCACGACAAGACCCCGCCCACCAACTCTCACCCTCCGCAGGCTTCCAACATTACTCTCGAGGCAATTATATGGCAACATCGACTTCTCAACTGTCACTCTGGAACAGCTCAGTACGTAAGCTATATTAAGCATCACCAACGAAGACTCACTACACCTTAATGAACAGGTGCTGAAACTTATCCCTAACTACGAAGTAACTTTCACCAGCGTTGACTCCATCGTCACATACGATCCTGCAGATCATCTTGCATTCCCTGAAGAATTTCTTAATAGTCTTACTCCCACTGGCATGTCTCCGCATAAACTCAAAATTAAAATTGGTTCAGTCATCATGCTTCTCAGGAACCTCATGCCAGCAAAAGGTCTCTGTAATGGCACTAGACTTTCTGTTACCAGCATTCACCGCAATGTACTGGAGTGTAAAACTATCACATCTGCTACCTCACAAACTGTCCTCATTCCCCGGGTTTCCCTGACCCCATCAGATTCTAATTTGCCTTTTACATGCAGACAATTTCCTGTTACATTGGCGTTTGCAATGACTGTTAATAAGGCACAAGGACAAACTTTTAAAAAAATATGCCTGTATCTGCCAAAACCTGTTTTTACTCACGGACAATTGCTCTCTCCAGAGTTCCATCTTTTCATTCATTGACAGTTGCATCCTCAAACCCTCCCCATTTGGACAACTGTGTCTTTCAGGAAGTGTTCACTCATCAATAAATAATTACATGCGGCGTATGCTACGTCGTGGGTTGGCTAGTATATTTATAATACTCAAAATAAGTGTCTAATTTTAAAGTTAAATATAAAAGACTAGAAACTTAGATTGACAAATTTCTGTAACTTAACTACTGTTACAAAGAAAAAAAAACTTTCCTTAAAACACTCACTGTTATGCTATTTTTTCAGCCATGGTATGTCTTTCTTGTTTGTGATAGTAATTCTCACCTCCTCCTATGAGCTGAACAAACAAAATAAGACTGCATATTTATTGACATAAGATAATGACTTTGTTAGACTACAAGCATGCACTTATTGGGTACTGGAGGAAATAAGTACCTTCTGTCACAAATATGTCATTACAGTGCCCCCTGCAGAGACAGACAGCTTGTATTTGTTATTATAATGAGCAAGAGTATTTTAAATCCTTTTGGGAGTACACAGAGAAATAGTTATTCAAACAAGCTGTTTTTTTCCCTCTCTCGCTCCTTAATGGTGTGCATTAGTCATAGGAGAATGGGAATAAGCTAAGACATGCAGTATAAACTAAATGTTACTAAGGAATGACTTAGCTTTTCTTAATTGCATTTGTTATGAAATGCTATGTTTATTATTAAAACACATTATTGACTCACTTTTACAATGTAAACAAGCTGGATAACAGTTTATTTCATTTAATGATGGAGGGTTGTGTTGCACTCTCTAATGAGGTTATTTAATTTTGTAAGCAATTTTTTATTTTATATACATTTTTATACGCATAATGTGATTTTTACTTAGTTATTGTAAGTATATTGGTGGGAAAAAATCTATCATTCTTGTTACCACTTGGGAAATTTACCAAGGTGTTTTTCATAGTGAATATGCTATGTTCACAGGTGACCTGGATTGCTGAATATTTTTCTAGAAATTCACTGTTTAGCCAGCTTAGAAGTTTTTCCCCTAGCATCCCATAATGGTTTGCTGGGGCAACACCACATCACAGAGCTGTAGCAGCCATGTACAGAACTTTTACAAATGTGTACTGTAAGCATACGTCTTTGAGCATATTATACCCTGTGAGCATTAAAAAAAAAAAAAAGTTACAACATTTTCATCTGAGGGGTACATTAGATGACCATAAAGAGATTATTAAATTACTTTGTTATTCTGCATAGATTCACTGTACATTACATCTTTGTAGTTGAATTTAGCATGTTATGTTCCTCTCTATGTAATGCAAATCAGGTAGTGAATGACAGGCACAGATCCCTCATTGTAGAGGAAGAACACTCATTTCTCACATCACAGACTCTTAGATTATGTTAGTATGAATATTATCTGCAGGCACTCTGAAGCTGAAACAGGGAAGTGAAGTAGTGCAAATCTATCTTTAAGTCCCCACCTCCACGCTCAAGGTCCATATAAGGGAAGACAAGTCAGGCTGAACGCAGATACAGTACAGTTGCAGCAATGAATAGTTAAAAAAAATCCATAAAGAAACCCTACCACCCCGAGAGTCAGTAAGCACATGATACCCTGTGAAATAATAATAAATATGAAAAATCTATTAATGTTTACTTGGCATTTTTATCTTTTTGAAGAAAGAAAACTGGATGCAGCTGAGACACCTTTTGCATTTCAGATTTATCTTTGCAGATGCACTGTAATTTTTTTCTTCAATAAAAAAGACAGAAATGCCAATTTAGCAAAACCAACTCACTTTAATCAAGATGAAGTTTATTAAATAAAGTACTGTACAGATATTTCAGCTTAGACAGAATGGTAGTGCAGAGTTGTCATTCCTACCTTATAGTACCAGGTTCTATATGGAGTTTCCATATTCTCCCTGTGTATTTATGGATTTATTGGAATCAGTAAGCATTCAGATTTATTGTTATTTGACACTCGGCATGAATCTCGGTCTGTAGATTATGTAAAATAACAACACAAAATGTAATGGACGAAAAGCAAACTTGTGTCTGTTATTACAAACCATTGCAAAACATAACTGCTGAAGACACAGAACTAGAGAAGCAAAAGTAGGATAATATGTAGAATATATCCTGACAAAGTTTGTGGGATTGTTTTAACCACCCATGATGCAGGTTGCAAACAGTGAAGCAAGAAAGAAACATATCCTTTTTACCAAGAATCTGTGATAAAATGTATTTTTTCCAGTTTACCTCTGTTGTCGCATGCATGCTTTACAAAAGTGGAAGGCACATTTTCTTAAATCAAAGCATTCAAAATGGACGTATTTGGTTAGTTTTAAGGCTTTTTTCACATTGGGACCCTAGCACCCATAGGTTCCATTATAAAACACAACTCTATACAATATGCTTCATTTTAGAATCAAATTTCATGTGGCAATTTATTATACAGTATACCATGACTGTGAATAAATAACTTTGACTTGAAAAATACCAAAGTTATCATTTAAGAAATGTCTAGTGACTAGTGATGAGCGAACACTAGGAGTGCCTCAGCTGATGCCAATTAATGTTGTAATTTATTTTAATTAATTGCAACATTTTTAATGTTGTAATTTTAAATCTTTAATTATTTCATCAGTGTGCATGTCACATTCTGATTATTTCATTACTTTTCATATTTTCCTGCAATGTAAATGCCAATGTAGTTGTAACTCCGTTCATAAAATGTGACTGATGTTGACTCTATCCCTATATTTGAGTAATGCCACTGAACATTGGTACTTAGGTGTGAACGTCTCTCTCTCTCTCTACCAGCATGCACTACATTTGCATATTCTTTTCACTTTGTAAAACCTAATCTACAGTAGCTGCCTTTATCAAAGTTATTGTACAATCCTAGCAATATCACTGACACTTCTTCCTATACCTTGTAGAAAAAAAATTTCTCTCTCAGCTGAAGTTGCCGGGCTGGTTTTTCTCTACTGAGTGTTGCATATTTCACAAAAAAAGATCTTTACAATGCAGAGATAAACTAAGCTATCTTGCCACACTGTAGGTATCAGCATTAAAAGTTTGTGTATTTTGAATAGAATTGATGTGTCTGGTTATTAAATATAAAGCACTGATGTATAGCTAACAAAGCACTGTGTACAAGAATGGGCATAGTAAAGTATCTGCATATATTACAGCAAAAAGAATGTAGTCACATCTAAATTAAATATTCATTTTTTTAACATTCACTTTCACTGCTGAGTTCTTGAACAATTTCTATTCAAGTCCCTTGGTACAACTCTAATACATAAAAGAAGCTCTTCTGGAGGTGATAGGTGAAGTCACTGTAAATGCAAGAACTGCTAGTCAATACAAATTGATCACTAACATGTAGAGCATGTCTCGGTACATCTTTCACCATGAGTGTACATAACATATTTATTCAGACCAGATGACACTACAGATTAGGCTACTCACTTTTGACCAAAGGTATTAAGGTACATTTTTGAGAAAATAAAATCATGGTCAAGGTATTTTGTGTTTAGTAGTAGGAGTGATTTTAACAAGATTGATTAAGAGAAAAAACATGGCCAGGATGCAGCAAAAAAAATCAAAAACAGGGAGATTTTTAGTGCAGGCAATAACACCCAGATGTTAGGCAAAAACCAACATCAAACTGATCAAGAATAGACTAATAACCAAAAGTACAAAAAAAGAATAACTATTATAGCACAAATGTAAAAATGTAGCAAAGCACTGCATGAGGTGACCTTTTAATCCTGCAAAAACAAGTTTTAAGGTTGTGGCCTTTATAATCCTATTCATCCAACAGCAAAGCATCTCAACAGATACGAAGGAAAAACAACAGCACCTGCGATAACCAATGTGGCAGCGAAAACATTAAGAAGGAAATTAAAAAATCTAATCAAGGCACAAAAACTGAATTCCAATATGAAAGACAAGACTATCTGACCTCCAAAACGTATGTAAATAGTGCCTGATAAATAGAAAATTTGCCTCAGAAAAGGAGCAAAAATTATTAAAATAATCCTTTTCCAAACACAAGGAGTCCAACGAACACTCAAAATGAAACTAAACTGCATGAGACTGAAGGCACTGACACCACTGTCGGTCATTTTCTACCTTGCTTAGTCCTGAACAGGGTTGTGAGGGGTGCTGGAGCCTGTCCCAGTTAGCATTGGGCACAAAAAAAGAACAAACTCTGGACAGGGCACTAATCTATCGCAGAATGTCATAATCATTTAATTACTATTCACGGTATTGCTTGTAATGACAGTGTGTTTATTTTAACAATTACAAAATGCACCCGCAGATATTCTATAATATTCTTCTCTGGTCATTGATCATTGCTATGTTTTGGCTTATGGTCATTTCATCTCCTGACACTCTCTGGAACCAATGTATAAATGGATCCAGCCTGTTAGCTCAATTCACTATGATCAGCTCCTCTGTTGGCGATCGCTGCACCTCAACAGGAGTGGATCTTGGAAACCTTTGTCTGCTGGGCCATGCTCTTCACCAGTCTGGTCGAATTGACCCAATTCAGGATGGCTCTAGCAAATGCTAGATCCCTAGCTAACAAAATATTTATTTTAAACGATTTCTTAACTTCATGAGGACTGGACTTTTTAGTTGTCACTGAAACATGGCTGTCAGTGAGTTAACCCCTTTCACTGAATTACTACCCTCCAACTGTACGTTTTTTAGTTCTCCATGGTATGCTGGTCCAGGGGGTGGATTAACGACAATATTTAAAAGCTGTTATTATTGCCAGTAAATGAAAACTGAAAAAAATGTTGCAGCTCTTGATTGCGGCAAAAAAAAAAAAAAATGACGTTGCCAGTGAATTCGGAATTTTGCCATAGACACTGTCAACTTTCTTGAAAGACAGAGCAAAAAAAGAAGAAAAATCTGGGGTTGCGAACATATGCAAACTGCTGCATTTTATGTGGTTCAGTGATGATCCATTTAATTTGGCACTCATTCGAGAAAATGTGAGGTTTCTAAATTCCTTTGGGACCTCCCCCAACTGGACAACACACCGAAGATCATCCCGAAGTGCGATCACCGCATCTGTGGAAGATTGTTTATCCATCACCGGGTCAACAGCAGGCTCACAGCTCTTCTGTGGCTCTTCACCAAAGCAAATAGAAAAGATCTCAATGGGTGACGCAAGGAACATTGTAAATGAACGGAACAGTATTACTTGGCCACTAATCTAGCCACAACCCTGCCTAACTTATGTGTATGTGTATAGGAGAGTGGCAGATCATGCTACAATAAATAACTGTGCTGTTCCTGTTTCAAGCTGAATAAAGCTGGTTTCGTTAAAGTACTGAGACTCAGCCTCGTGTTTTGGGGTGCAAGACAGGGACTTATAGCGTGACCACGATCTTTTAGGATTTGCTTCTTTGGCGCTTTACTGCAGTGCTGTGAGCCTGCTGTTGCCCTGCCCCGGCAACGGACAAACAATCTCCCACAGATTCGGCAATCGTGCTTCGGGACACACGTCAGCGTGTCGTTCCTGATGGGTGGGGATCCCAAAAGAGTTCAGAAACCTCACAATATGAAGAATAAGAAAAGGATGATTTGGCTTCTGATTGATAACTGTGCTGCCCACAACATGCATCCACATTTAGAAACCCAATTGCACAGCAGTGCTTCAGCTATTGGATTTGGGCATCATTCATACCCTGAAAGTGTATTATCACAAAGAAATGCTGAGAAAAATTCATATCAGCATAATTTGTAGACAGGAGATTAAAAAGTAACATGAAAAAAGCTATTGAAATGTTTGCAAATGCCTGGACACAAGTTAAAAAAAGCACTATAGCGAGAAATACAGAATCTCATTATAACGAAATTTTCATTACAACAAAATATTTTTTAGGGCCCTGGCAGGTCGTTGTAACGAGAATTTTACCTGTAATAGAAAAAGGCGATACCCTCCCTTAGTGATATGGCGGTAACAAATCACACAGGAGAAATAACTTAGCTTTCTTAAATGACAGTTTACGCAGCATAACAGACAAGGAAGGAAGCCGAAGTGGGGGCTCGATGTACAGAATCTGCCATTTTCGTCACTGCGCTGGAAGGATTTTCCGGATCAGATGACATTATCTCCCATCCATCCGTCGGGCAGTGTTCCAAGGCTTTATACTCTTTCTCCATGTGCATGCCCACACTTAGGTGAATAATAACACAATTCCAAACAAGGCAAAGAGAGAATACAATTTAATGCTGAATTTGAAACACAGAAATAATGTGCGTTGCCCATTTCACAGTTGTCCTTAACTTGTCTTGTCTTAAACGCTTTGCCTAGCAGTTCTAAATGCTGGGCCATTATGCACTGTTCATGTGAGTAATAATAAAAGAAAAGCAGATTTAAAATATTTGAACAAATTACAGTGACATATTAAACTTACATTCTGATTACACCAAGTAAACCCCTGGTTAAAGACTTTTTAAACTTCATTGATTCTTCTAATCTTATTCAGTCTGTAAGAGGCACAACACATGAGCATGGGTATTTATTGGACATTGGTTTATTATATAATTTGCACTGAAATTTCTTTTTTTTCTAATCATATGTCTGTTACAGCTGAGGCTTCCTTACCTTGCCAAACAGCCAACATTGATTGTCTCGCGCATAATAAACTCCACCATTACTAGGAGGTTCTCCACTCCTTTTATGGATCGTGTGCATTTCCCCACCACCTCAGCTGAAGACTGATGGTCTAGCCACTCTGTTTAATGATTTGTGTTCTAACATTTTAGACTCTGTTGCTTTGTTTAAAGTCAAGTGCTCAAAACCTAAACTTGAGCCATGGTTAAATGTTCCCACTAGTACCCCAAGGCGAGCATGTAGGCGAGTGGAACAAAAAGTGGAAAAAAGACAAGCTTCAGGTGTCAATTGAAATCTGCTAGGATAAAGTATTTTTCAGGTATTAACACAAATAATTCTTATATACCTAGAGTTTTATTTAACAAAATAAACAGTATACTTCAACCTTCTGTTCCTGTATGACCTGACAAGACACCAACAGTCTGGAAGGATTTTCTCCAATTTTTTGTATAACAAAATGCCAATATTAGATTCCACATTGATGACCTGTCTGTCTCTCCTACATGTACAGCTATTTTTCAACAGTTTGAGCCTGTATTTCTCCCTTTATGGCAGAAGTAATTAGTCACCTTTAACCCACAACTTGTCCACTAGATATTGTTCCCACTCGTCTTCTTAAAGATGCTTTTGAAATGGTTGGGCCTATCATTTTGCACATTATAACTAGATGTCTTGAGACTGCTTCAGTCCCAGTCTTTTGTAAACATGCTGCAGGGCAGCCCTTAATTATAAAAACAAATCTAGCCTTTACAGACTTGTCAAATTTCAGACACATCTACAAGTTGCCCTTTCTTCTAAAATGGTGTAGAAGGTTGTCTTTCTATAGCTTCAAACTTGTTTTGAATGATAATGGCATTTTTGAAGTATTTCACTCTGGTTTTAAGATATACTATATCACAAACTCTGCACTTTTAAGGGTTCTAAATGATCTCCTTTTAATAAATGAGGATACTGCTGTCTTAGTGCTGTTAGATCTAAGTGAACATTTGATACAGCTGACTATGACATCTTTATCGCCCGTCTTGAACAGTATGTGAATATAAAAGGAAGAGTTTTGGAATGGTTAAGGTCATACCTCACAGGCAGAAGCTTTTCAGTTGGCCTGTACACTTTCTCCTCATCCTCGGTGCCTATCACTTGTGGGGTCCCCTCAAGGATCTATTCTTGCACCTATTCTTTTTCCACTGCACATGTTGCCCTTAGGATCCATTTTCAACACTAGAATCCCTGAAGCCAATGAAAATAATGCCAGGCCACCTTAAATTCCTTCGCACCTCTTCATCAGCGTCTTTGTACTGCAAATGTGTCAATCAAAACAAGCAGCAAATAGTCTACTATCCCATCCCCCACCGAGGCACCTGGTTACGTTGGGGGGCCACGGGTAAAGGGCTTGGAAGCCTAGCCCTGTAGGGACCTGTGGCCACCGCCACGCGGCGCCCGGTGCCTGTAGAAAACCTGAGCCCAGCACTTCCGCCACACCAGGAAGTGCTGGGGGGGAAGAAGACAGGGGACATCCGGAGGGCTTCCGGGTGCGCAGCCGGCACTTCCGCCACACTGGGGCATGTATGCGGAGGAATGCCGGGAAGCAGCTGGAGCTCATCCAGGTTCCTATATAAGGGGCCACCTCCCTTCATTCAGGAGCTGGAGTCGGGTGGAAGAAGGACGAGGCACGAGAGGAGTGTGGAGGCGGCCCAAAGAGGAGGCATTGTGTGGCCAGGACTGTGTATTGGGGTTTGTGGTGCACGTGACTTTATTTGTAATTAGTTGTGAAAATAAACGTGTGATGGTGGAAATCAACATGTCGGCCTGTCTGTGTCCGGGCCGGGTTCACAATATCATTATTTGGAATAGATACATTTCATGTGTATTCTGTGTCTACAATGATGTGGGTAAATGTAGTGTAAAAGAATGAGTCTCAACACACTGGAAAGGTTTGGGGCAGCCACCCATATATTGTCCCTGGCTGCAAAAAGGTTTTTTGAAATAAGCACTGATGTGCATGGATTGGGTTCCAGACTGAACGGATCTGGTGGTGGAAAAGATGGCAGTTTTAAAGGGTGAGGCCGGATGTGATGTCATCTGAGGCTGCAAACCGGAAGTGATGTTTTCCTTGGCGCCAGAACCGGAAGTGATGTTGTTGTTAAATCAGGCAGATTTTCCCATATTTGGCATGCAGAGATAACAGAATAAGGTTTAGCGCACTTTGCCACCTCCTGGCCTCGCAGATAATTACCTCCACTTGGTCCAGTCAGCTTCCTCCTACTCACATGTGTGTGACAGTAGGATGACAGGAAATGCGAGGCAAGAAATGTTGAACACATAACTAAAACTGAAACTTTTTTCATGTTATAGTAATAGTGGAAAAATGCTGACATGAAGTGAATAATGTGTGAAGACTGATGTCCAAATATCAAATAAACACTTCCACAAAAGGTATAAAAAAACAAGTGTCCTTTTATTCAAGTATATATCAAAAGAAAAAACAAATCATTGGCTGGTGCTGAGGTAAGAACTGCTGCCTTGCAATCAAGAGGTTGTGAGTCTAAACCCAAGTTCTCCTTGTTCTGAGTAGTAAGTTGATATTATTATTATATAATATATAAAAACATTGAGTTGATTTCAGTCTGTAACACCCGGTGTAAATCTTTGCTACCTGTAAAAGATATCGCTGAAGGGATGTAACAATCAACAATCCACAAGTTGAGTTACTAACTCACCAAGGTTGAATTGGGGGGAGTGTACGTGAGTAACTGGTTCAACTTTTTCCGGATCCACAGATACTCCGACAGGTTAGCTTCTTTAAGTCTTTTAAAACCCATTTTAAGGTCTTGGAGAAGGGGTAATACAATAATATCATTAATATATAAGTATCATATATATGAACTACATCTGCATTCCCTGTACCAGCCACCATTATGTAACAATCAACAATCCTCAAGTTGAGTTACTAACTCACCAAGGTTGAATTCTAGAACGTTCAAAAAACTATACCCTTTAATTTACGATATGAAACAACCAAAATATATTTAGAATTCTAGAATGAATGTATCAATAACTACAAACGCTGGAACATACATATCTATGGATACAGAAGAACAAGGTTAAAATAAACTCAAGCAAAATGAGTATTATTTTCTTGTAGCTGTCCGGTGCTGCCAAGATTCACACCGTCGAAGAGATGGTGATTTATTTATTTTTTTAGTGAAGATTCCAGGGACACACCCACCCTTGGCCCAACCCTCACATACTCACAAACAGAGACAAAAAGCCAATGGAAACAAAACAGCAAATACAGAATGTATAAGCAATAATAAATGAAAACAACGATCCCACCCCAGTTCCCCTTCACAAGATGGTCATAAATCCACATACAGTCCTCCAGTAACAGGCAGACAGTAGACAAGGCAGACAGTAGACAAGCCAGACCCCAACCTAGAAACGATCCAGGACAAAATGAGAAGGTACAGGTATCACAATGGAAGGTAGACAGACAGGAACGTTAGACACGAAACACAAAATACTTCTTCCCTTCTTGATAATAATAGCCCCCTTTTAAATATCGCTCTGGCTTCTTTGTACCCAACAGCCCCTGCACCCTCAGTAGATGACCAATCACTGCCAATGCAGGGACTGCTGGGTGTTGAAGTTTCAAGCAGCACTACATTCTATTTTTCAACCGACCAAAGAAATAGTCTCCATTTTCATTACAAAATAGGACTGATCCCACCCATTCCTTGTGGACCTTCTTAACTCCATCCAATGCTGGTTGTCTTTTTTTTTCTTTGACTAGACTTGGGGAACAGCCAGTAATAAGTTATATTAGTTTTTGGAAGCTTCTCCATTCCATAGAACTCCACAACCACATTGTAGTTCTTTGTTATCCTCAAGACTAGTTCCCGCACTCTACTCTTCAGGTTTGTTTTTTCCAAGATGGAGGATCTCCTTTTCCTTTCCTCTTTTCCAGTTTTTTTTCCTCCTTTGCTCAGGGTAATGAGCTTCCTGTTATACCTTTCATCAACATAAAAGTCCTTCCTGTATTCACCTAATCGCTGGCAGTGTTTTCAAAATAAAAGCTTAGAACAGAACTGGAGTTTCAGTAACATAATCCCTTCCAAGTGTAAATTTCTGGCTCACTGTGCCTTCGTCAAATAGATATAAGCAAACACAGAAACGCTGGTGAATCATGTCTTCTTGGTATCTTGTTGTCATTTAAATTCTTGTAGGACATCATATCTATCTCTGCCTCTCTCGCGCATGCATGCAAACACACATTCATGTATGAAAATATCACTATTTGAAAATGCTATGTCATTTGAACATTTCTTTTTCCGATCTTGCCCAATCTCCATGTTATGGTGCATGCATGGCACAGGAAATGCAGAAAGACTTCCTTTTGAGCACATAAACCATCAGCATGGTACTGCCAGATCTAAACACTAGTGTGGAGAATTGCTCATGTACTGAAGTGCAGGTAGAAGTTCCAATTCCACTTTATTTATGGTGCTAAACACAGTTGTGTTGCGGTGCAGCATTTTATTAGCCAGCGAAAGCAACGTGAAGAAGTTGTCTGTTGTTGCTGTTCTGCCTTTGTCCACAAATGGCTCCATAAGCTTTAAGACTGCAGTCTTGGGAAGATTTCTCCCATGGGACAACTGGGATCTTCTCTAAATAAGGAGTGACATTACACTTGTACTTTGTCTCCAAATCTTTTGCAATCCAAAACGTATGCCAAATTTGTCAGGCTTGGTTGAGATATGCTGCAAGAAAGGACAATGGACCTTAGCTGTATGCATCACTCATTTCATGTTTCTTTGCTGCCTTCTCAATTGTGTAATGCGTTTTTTGTTCAGCACTCTTTGAAGCTCTTGCTTGTTGTCTGCGTACTGCGTTCACAGTCAGTTCACGTGAGCCGCTCGGAGTACATGCATCGAAGGTTCTCAGCAGTGCTTGTGCTATCACGTGCGATCTTGCAATGCCCACGGCTTTATTTAATGTTAGCTAAGACCCAGCACTTAAAAGTTTCACTCGCACTTTCGCTGAGTTTGTGCCAAACACTAGTCTATCCCTGACCATCTCATCTTCGTTTGCATAAGCACAGTCCTTCACCAGCAATTTTAACTCCATTACAAAGTGATCAAAAGTCTCGTTTATACCCTGCATTTTCTCATTAAACTTGTATCTTGTGAATATCGTATTTGTCTTAGGCATGACAAACGCCTCAAAACGGTCATAATCTCACCACCCAAATCGCTACTCGTGAATCTAAGATGTTTAACAGGCATTCCAGGTATTAACTTTTTGATTTGCCTGCGAATATTTAGCGGCAGCGTGTCTATTATGATTGCTGCTGATGGATGGTCTTATATGGGCAGGCACTCAATTACATGGGAGGCGTGGGTATGGGGGACGCAATATAGGCAGGCAGCCAAGTACATGGGGGGCGCGATGATGGGGGACGCAACTCCGCCTCACACGGCGACCGAGCTGCAGGCTATGGCAGTATATATGTATGTAAGCAGGATTCAGTTATGACCATTACGGGTAGAATTTCGAAATGAAACCTGCTTAACTTTTGTAAGTAAGCTGTAAGGAATGAGCCTGCCAAATTTCAGCCTTCTACCTACACGGGAAGTTGGAGAATTAGTGATGAGTGAGTCAGTAAGTCAGTGAGTCAGTCAGTGAGGGCTTTGCCTTTTATTAGTATAGATAAAAGTGCACTTGTTTTGTTATACCTTTTGTGAAAGTATTTATTTGATATTTGGACTTCAGTCTTCACACATTATACACTTCACATCAGCATTTTGCTATTATTATTGTTATAACATGAAAAAAAGTTTCTGTTTTAGTTATGTATTCAACATTTCTTGCTTTGCATTTCTTTCGTACATTTACCTAGATCGTTGTAGACACAGAACACACATGAAATGTATGTATTCCAAATAATACATTATTTATCCATCCATCCATCCTCTTCCACTTATCCGGGGTCGGGTCACAGGGGCAGCAGCTTAAGCAGAGAGGCCCAGACTTCCCTCTCCCCGTCCACTTCTTCTAGCTCTTCCGGGAGAATCCCAAGGGGTTCCCAGGCCAGCCGGGAGACATAGTCCCTCCAGCGTGTCCTGGGTCTTCCCCGGGGCCACCTCCTGGTTGGACGTGCCCGGAACACCTCACCAGGGAGGCGTCCAGGAGGCATCCTGATCAGATGCCCGAGCCACATCATCTGACTCCTCTCAATGCGGAGGAGTAGTGGCTCTGCTCTGAGTCCCTCCCGGATGACTGAGCTTCTCACCCTATCTTTAAGGGAAAGCCCAGACACCCTGCGGAGGAAACATTTCAGCCGCTTGTATTCGTGATCTCGTTCTTTTGGTCACTACCTATAGCTCATGACCATAGGTGAGGGTAGGAACGTAGATCGACTGGTAAATTGAGAGCTGAGCCGCAACTGATCCGCCTGTCGATCTCACGGTCCATTCTTCCCTCACTCGTGAACAAGACCCCGAGATACTTGAACTCCTCCACTTGGGGCAGGATCTTTCCCTCAACCCTGAGAGGGCACTCCACCCTTTTCCGGCTGAGGACCAAGGCCTCAGACTTGGAGGTGCTGATTCTCATCCCAGCCGCTTCACAATCAGCTGCGAACCGATCCAGAGAGAGCTGAAGATCACGGCCTGATGAAGCAAACAGGACAACATCATCTGCAAAAAGTAGTGACCCAATCCTGAGTCCACAGAGGCTGAGGAGTGTGATCCCTCTGTAGTTGGAACACACCCTCCGGTCCCCCTTTTTTACTCTTTTAGGGCTAATTTTTTTTTGTTTCTTATCTCCCAGGGCTGAATATTTTTCCAAAAACTAACATTTTTTAAAAAGAACACAAAACAATTGTTTAACATATTAAATCAAGAAAAAATATTTACTTTTGACAAATGTTACTGTCTTGCATGTTGTATGAGCCTGCATACTCTATGATTTCACATAAATATCACATACATTTTACACAGCAAAGTCCTGCAAAGTCTGATCTCGCTTAAAGCAGCCAATTTCAGTCATTGCCACATTGCACTGCTTACATTACGTGTTGCTTTGGTGCCTACTTTTCAATTGTCTGTTGCTGCACTTTCTCACATATATTGTTAGTGTGTACTGTAGAGAGACAAGTCACCCTTTTGCTATTGTGCCATTGCACTGCCACCAAGAAAACCGTATTGTCACCTCTTTTCATCTTCTGAAACTTTATGAACTTTATGAATGGCATTATAGCCTGACTCACCCCATGGGATTTGCTTCTGTTTATTACAGAAGTGAATAAAACTTTGCAGCAGCACGTACCTATCACCATGCTGCATAACCTGTCCAAAGCCACCAGGGAACAAAGCACGTTATATCACCAGTTCTGTCCCATCTCTATTTGTAATACCACAGCACGCTTCATCTCGTCTTTTGTTGTGGGTTTACACTTTGAAAAATAAGAATGCGATGCAAACGCAACCCGCGATTCAAAAAATTCTCTGCCTACCTGTTTGTCTCGTCTGACGGTAGCTGAAAAGCAGCATCAGGAGAGAGCAGCCTGAAGTACAGCAGCTGGTGATCTGTCGTGTCCAACAGCAAGCCATGCTATCTTGTGAAGTCCGGTAGCCAGATCGGCTCTCAACAGATCAATGTCTGTGTATTTATCCCACGCGAACCTTGCCGTAGATGCATCAGCTGCGCGAAGGCGCTCAACTGGCATCAGATCCGCTGGCGCGGCATCGGCTGGTGTTTGATCAGCTGATGCCGGCTTCTCACTCTCTTGCTCAATCTCCTGATCACTGTCAATTAAATCCGATTCTGAAAAATCAGAGTCCGACTCCGCGATAATGCGCAAAACATTGTCTGCTGAGTGTTTTCTTTTCTGTACTCGTTTTGCTCCCTCATCACATGTGGATGCGATCTTGCCATTTTTTACATTTCGCAACTCACGAATCTAAGAGTCTAGCATTCCTCCAAGCACAGAGGGAATGCCAGTGACGTGACAGTGAGATTTGTCGCCATTAACAGCTGATTATCGCCCTCTATCCCTGGATGTCGACAAAAGTCGACATCCGCCCTAAAAGAGTTAAAGAGGGGGACCACCACCCCAGTCTGCCAATCCAGAGGCACTGTACCCGATGTCCATGCGATGTTGCAGAGACGTGTCAACCAAGACAGTCCTACAACATCCAGAGCCTTGAGGAACTCCGGGCGTATCTCATCCACCCCCGGAGCCCTGCCACCAAGGAGTTTTTTGACCACCTCGGTGACCTCAGTCTCAGAGATGGGAGAGCCCACCTTAGAGTCCCCAGGCTCTGCTTCCTCATTGGAAGGCATGTTAGTGGGATTGAGGAGGTCTTTGAAGTATTCCCCCCACAGACCCACAACGTCCTGAGTCGAGGTCAGCAGCGCACCATCCCCACCATATACGGTGTTGACACTGCACTGCTTCCCCCTCCTGAGATGCCAGATGGTGGACCAGAATCTCCTCGAAGCCGTCCGAAAGTCGTTCTCCATGGCCTTTCCAAACTCCTCCCATGCCCTTACGACCACAGCTCCGGTCAGTAGAGGTACGGAACATGGCCCATTCAGACTCAATGTCCCCCACCTCCCTCAGGATGTGGTCGAAGTTCTGCCGAAGGTGGGAGTTGAAGCTACTTCTGACAGGGGACTCCGCCAGCCGTTCATAGCAGACCCTTACAATACGTTTGGGCCTACCAGGCCGGACCGGCATCTTCCCACACCATCGAAGCCAACTCACCACCAGGTGGTGATCAGTTGACAGCTCTGCCCCTCTCTTCACTCGAATGTCCAAGACATATGGCCGAAAGTCTGACGACACGACCACAAAGTCGATCATCGAACTGAGGCCTAGGGTATCCTGGTGCCAAGTGCACATATGAACACCCTTATGCTTGAACATGGTGTTCGTTACGGACAATCAGTGACGAGCACAGAAGTCCAATAACAAAACACTGCTCGGGTTCAGATCGGGGGGGCCACTTCTCCCAATCACGCCCTTCTAGGTCTCACTGTCATTGCCCACGTGAGCATTGAAGTCTCCCAGCAGAACAAGGGAGTCCCCAGAAAGTACGCCCTCTAGCACCCCCTCCAGAGACTCCAAAAAGGGTCAGTACTCCAAACTGCTGTTCGGCGCATACGCACAAACAACAGTCAGGACCTTCCCCCCACCCGAAGGCGGAGGGAGGCCACCCTTTTGTCCACCGGGGTAAACCCCAATGCACAGGCTCCAAGTCGGGGGGCAATAAGTATGCCCACACCTGATCGTTGCCTCTCACCGGGGGCAACTCCAGAGTGGTAGAGAGTCCAGCCCCTCTCAAGGAGATTGGTTCTAGAGTCCAAGCTGTGCGTCGAGGTGAGTCTTACTATATCTAACCGGAACCTCTCGACCTCGCGCACTAGCTCAGGCTCCTTCCCCTTCAGAGAGGTGACATTCCACGTCCCAAGAGCCAGTTTCTGTAGCCGAGGATCAGACCGCCAAGGTCCCCGTCTTCGGCCACCCCCCAACTCACACTGCACCCAACCTCCTTTACATTATTTAACCCTATACAATTCCAGAAACCTCACACCCAGATAAACAGACTTGGCTCTGAGAATTTTGCATCTGACTTAACTTCAACTGCCTCGTTGGGGGATGGGATAGGCAGCTGCTTGCTTCTTTCCATTGCTACACAGATGATACACAGATATATTTTCCACTGAAACAGATCAAAACAAATTCTCATAAACCTTCACTGGAATGTCTGGAAGATATTAAAACATTACAAGATAAACAGAGAGAGTGTGTTTTGGACTTTCGGATCTTACATTTGCTACAGAAATTAACCTACTGTAAACCCTTCGCAAAAAATCTGTGTGTGATTTTTTTGTTAATGCCCTTAAATATTATAAACAAATTAACCCTTTTGTTAAAGTCTGTTTCTGTCAGCTCAGGGTATTGGCTAAGGTCAAACCCTTTCTTCCTGTACATGATTTTGAAAAACTAATTCATGTGCTTGTCTCTTCACGGCCTGACTATTGCAATTCATCATACATCGGAGTTACATTAGTCATCCTTTGTTTCCTCTTCTGGTAGTCCAGAACACTGCTGCCAGGCTTCTAACAAGTACATGAAACAGAATCACATCACACCAGTCTTAGCTTTTTTTCAGTGGCTTCCTGTTTGCTAAAGGATTGAGTTTAAAATTTTACTGTTTGCCTTCAAGTTCCTGAATGGTTTAGGCCCCTTTTATTTTACAGCCCTCTTACACCCTTACTCTCCTTTATAATTAATTAGGTACTCTGACCAGAAGTTATTGGTTGTACCAAGTTCTAGACTTAAGCTTACAGGACACTGTGGTTTTGAAGTAGCTGCCCCTAAGATTTAGAATAGGCTTGTCTTTTTATATTAGGTCAGCACCAACCTTGGCCACTTTTCTTTTTTTTTTCTTAGATTTTAAACTTGTATACTTGTATGTTAGTATTTATTTTTTAGTGTATTTATTTATTGTATATACTGTGATAGAAACCGGGCCAACAGCAAGAAAAACACAAACCACAAACCACACAGTCCTAGGTTCAAATAATGGAAGGATTATTAACCAAAATTACTTCCAAAGTTGCAAAACACAAACACAAATAGCAGATTATCTCTTCTCACAATTCTTTCTCTTTTCTCATCACTGCCCTGCCCTTCTCCAGTCGAGTGTTGCTCCACATCCTCCCAGCTCAAACTCGCCTGCATAAGGGAGTGCGGCCCCTTTAATTAAGAACCCGGGGGTCTTCCAGTGCCAGCGTCACTGCCATATAGAAGTCCCATATTTTAGGGAGCACATCTCCCTGCAGCGCCCCCTTGTGGCCCCCAGCAGGGCTGTGCTGCCGGACTACAACTTCCAGAATTCCTTGCTGGTTCCTCAATGGGCACTGATACAGAAGGCTGCTAACATCCAGCACCTGGGGGAATAAACATCCCTCAAAGACAGTCCTTCCCTGTCTTTTTCTGTTGTGGCTAGGGAAGGTATAAAGTCCATGTCCAGTCGGGATACCTCTCCATTTATTGAGGGCCTCTCGTCCAGGTAAGGGATCTCCTGGACTCCTGGCGGGGCTATTCGTCTATCTTGTGTGCCTCCTACAATATATAAACTGTATATACTGATTGTATTGGCATATTTATGGAAGCTGTACAGCACTTTGGTCAACTTCTATTGTTCTTAAATGTGTTACATAAATAAAATTGACTTGACTTCTATCTTAAACTGCATCGAAACACAATTGAGATTAAAATGGAAAAATGCAGTGGCTGATATTTATAGTTTTCTGATTTCAATATTAAGAAATATAAGAATTACATGTTATTCTGCATAACAATGTGCTATATTGTTTCAAACCTGATTATTTTCAATTGAAGTTATCCTTCAAAATGTGTGTCTTCTTTAAAGTATTTATTTTGTAGATGCAGAGATGTTATTTTGTATAGTGATCACAAACTGCAATCTAGCCTTGCATTTCCATAAATTTAAAACTTAGACATTTTCATGGGGAACATTGTGCTTTGACAGCAGATTGCTAGTTTTATGTAAGCATATGGCCACTCTAAACACAAAATCAGATGAATTCAAATGTTTTTTTCTTAAATGCACTCAAAAACCACTGAAAGAGAAGAATCAAAAGTTATCATGTTATTAAAGACACAAATATATAGTAGTAGAGTAATTTACCTATCTATTTTATGATTAATATCATCAACACTAGCTGTAATAGATGCAAGGCACAAAGCAGTCCTGAAGAGTGAAGGAGGGACACACCGAGTTAATATAATGTATTATACTAGACAAGACGTGAACCTAAACTCAAGTTCTTTGAGGTATCATTGCCATACCACCATGATATTAACCAAAATTCTATATTAAATTAAAATATGTAATCACTCGCATCAGTCCAAAACAAAATCACCAATAGGAGTCTTATCTTTAGTATAAGAAACACAAACATATTCAGTAACATCAAAATGTTAAAAATGTACCTACTTTTATGTATGGTTATTTCATACATTATTTGACATTCAAATATCAGAATTCATTAACATGTTCAGCCCTGAGAATCTTTTTCTTCATGCTCTCATGAGCCCTTTAATCTGCCATATGCCTTTTACTCAACAGTGGTTTTTGTCTAGCTACTCTACCATAAATGCCTGATCGATGGAGTGCTTCTGAGATGATCATCCTTCAGACAGATTCCTTCATCTCAACAGTGGACTTCTGAAGCTCTGGTATAGTGAACAATGGGTTCTTGCTTACCTCCATGACCAAGACCATTCTTGCTAAATGGTGAACTCTTAGAAGAGAAATTGTGGTTTCATACTTTAATTTTACAATTATTGAGGCTGCTGCATTCTGGAAATAATCAAAGCTTTAGAAATGGTTTCATACTCACACCCTCATTCCCTGATCTATGCCTTACTACAATTTGGGGGAGTCCACACACTTCATGTCCTGGCTTTAATCCTGACATTCATTATGAATTGTGGCACCTTATATACATTGGTATGTATCTTTCTAAAATATATCCACTTAATTAAATTTGACACTGGTGGACACCAATCAAGTAAATCTCAACATTAATATAATCAAATCAAATATAAAACCAAAGATATTTGGCACTGCCAGGGCATTAACATTTAATCTAGTTTTTATAGAAAAACAAGTTACTATCAGAGTCCAGAGCCACGATCACAACATTATAACAGGCACCTATCGAGCAACAGCAAGTTAACATTTCTAATTGTTTTCTTTTTTATCTGAACAGATAACAGAGAAACATTTACTTTTATCAGGGAAAAGCATAGTCTATGTTCAGTAGCAACTCTTTGAGGGCTAATATTTTTTCCAAAAAACTCAGTTTTCTGAAAAGCTCACAAAGCAGTAGTTTCACACATTAATCAGCATAAAACATCTATTGCTGCCTATTGTGCCTGTTTGCAGTTTGCGGCAGCAGCACCTGTGCGGGGGATGGCTCAACAGCCAGCAGGAATGCACTGTGGGCTTGCTGCTTGGCTGTCTTTGTGAGACAGGTGCACGCGGGTAGAAGTTCCAGTGAGACACAAAATGGTTTGTACCTCCTGTCATAGTAAGTGTCTGTCCTCCCAGGTGAACGTTGCCATAGGTGCATCAGCTACACGAACATGTTTGGCACCACGATCAGCTGATAAGCTGATGCCAGTACATCACTTTTGTTTTCAATTTACATCTCCAGATCACTTGCATCAAAATTGGAGACCAACAAATCAGAGTACGATTCAGCGATAATACGAAAAAAGTCATCCACTGATTATTTTTCTTTGTGCATTCACTTTGGTATCTCTCCACATGCCATTTTAGAAGCTATTTGCTTTTTGCTACTGATGCATGCACAGGGAATCAAGGTCAAATCAACAAAGCTAACCTTCCTTCTAGAAAAAGATTATTAAAAAGCGCTGTAACAAGAAGATACCTGATCTCTATCAATCGCTAGCGAGACTGAGGCTTTCAAAATAATAATAATAATCACAAAAACTCCGTTAATGCGCGATAAAATAATTGTCTGTGTTAATTAATTAATGTATTATCGTGACAATAGTGCATTAACTTGACCAGCCATGATGTGTATACAGTATATATATATATATATATATATATATATATATGTATATATATATATATATCTATACTAATAAAAGGCAAAGCCCTCCCTCACTCACTCACTCACTCACTCACTCACTCACTCACTCACTCACTGACTCATCACTAATTCTCCAACTTCCCGTGTAGGTAGAAGGCTGAAATTTGGCAGGCTCATTCCTTACAGCTTACTTACAAAAGTTGGGCAGGTTTCATTTCGAAATTCTACCTAATGGTCATAACTGGAAGGTATTTTTCTCCATTAACTGTAATAGAGTTTAGCTGCAAAGATGTGGGGGGCGGGTTTCGTGTGACATCATCACGCCTCCCACGTAATCACGTGAACTGACTGTCAACGCGTCGCGTAGAAACCAGGAAGACCTCCAAAAAGCGCTTAAGAAAACATGCATTATATAATTAAGAAGGCAGCGAAAAACAATAAGAAGCAAGCGAGTGACATATACTACCATATTCATGAGTCCTGCTACCTCGGAAAGAAAGCAAGGTGCAATCCTAAACTTTAAATTAAGTTCATAGACAGGCTACGCTGGCGTTTCACATGCCCACGGGAATGCGGGATACAAGTTTAATGAGAGGACGCAGGATATAAACGAGAGTTTTGATCACTTTGTAACTAAGTTAAAATTGAAGGTGAAGGGGTGTGCTTATGCAAATTCCGAGAGACTGTGTTTGTGGGGGATTGACAGTTAAGGCGGGTGGGGGAGTCACGTCATCATCACCCCTCCCATTCATCTCATTTCATTCTTAGCACAAGCACAGCTGAGAAGCTTCGATGCATGTGCTCCATAACGCGTTAAAAAATAATGCATTTAATCACACTTTGCATTACAAGCAAAGGGGAGCTTTTGTCAATGCATGATTTCCTGGTACACCGATTACATTGATCAGCGCATCCCGATTCATTTTACCCTCGCACCACCTTAGTTTGAGAAGAAGTATGAAAAAATATGAGGTTAACACAGAAAAACAGAT